>NC_134358.1:220459627-220777127 GCF_048569485.1 Anomaloglossus baeobatrachus | reverse complement strand
TACACGTCAGTCAGCAGTGGCTGATAGTGTCAGAGTTCTTAATTTTTGCTCCTAAAACCTGTGTTAGGTTATTATTGCGTCCGTGCTTGGTTTTTAAAACCGCACGTGTGTGCCTGTTGGTGGCAGCGTACAGGTGCACTGGTGTGCGTTTACCAAACTATTATATAACGCACAAGTGTAGTGTATAATACACGTCAGTCAGCAGTGGCTGATAGTGTCAGAGTTCTTAATTTTTGCTCCTAAAACCTGTGTTAGGTTATTATTGCGTCCGTGCTTGGTTTTTAAAACCGCACGTGTGTGCCTGTTGGTGGCAGCGTACAGGTGCACTGGTGTGCAATTTCCAGAAACTTTGATATAACGCACAAGTAGTGAATATACACGTCAGCAGTGCACAGCATTGCAAAATGCGCAAGGGCATTGGCAAGGAACAAGGAAGTGGACGTGATGGTGGTGCAGGCAGAGGCCGAGGTCGTGGGCAAGCTCTAATTTCGCCACAACAAAGGGCCACATCTAGTCGCTCGCACGTCCTGTCCCAAATTCTTGGGGACCGCAGCAGTACACCGCTCTTGAACCAAGACCAGTGTCAACAGGTTGTTAGTTGGATAGCGGATAATGCTTCCAGTCAGATTGGCACCACCACAAACACTCTGTCTTCCACACGGTCAAGTGTCAGTAGCCGTGATACTGCACCGCACATTTCTGAACCTGATCCTCCTTCCTACCACCAGGCTGAGTACACGTCCTCCTCGGACATTAATGATCCCACACTTGGACACTCGGAAGAGCTGTTCACGTTTCCATTCACACATTCTGGCCTCTCGCCAGCTCATATTGAAGTGGGTCATGAGGAGATCGTCTGTACAGATAGCCAAATATTTGAGCAGCCACGTTCTCACGAAGTTGGCAACGTGTCTCAACAAGTGGTGGACGATGATGAGACACAATTGTCAGCAAGTCAGGAGGAGGAGCAGGGTGCGGAAGAGGAAGACGACGTGGTGGATGATCCAGTAACTGACCCAACCTGGCAGGAGGATATGCAGAGCGAGGACAGCAGTGCACAGGGGGAGGGAGGCGTAGCATCACAACAGGCAGTAAGAAGCAGGGTGGTGGTCCCAGGCAGAAGTCAGGCAACCGTTCCCCGTAACAACACGACGACACAAGGTGCCTGTACAAATGTTAGGTCTTCACGAGTCTGGCAGTTTTTTAAGTTGGATCCAGATGATTCAAAAAAGGCCATTTGCAACACCTGCCGTGCCAGCATCAGCAGGGGTACCAAAACTAGCAGCCTGACCACCACCAGCATGATCAGGCACATGTCAGCCAAGCACCCGACTTTGTGGGAAGTACAACAGAGTCGAGGAGCAGTGCTTGCTGATGTCACTGCTACGTCTTCGCTGGTTGTGCATGCGAGCCAATCCTCTGTCCATGCTGCCTGCGAACAAGCCTCCTCCACTCCTGCACCTGCAGTTGCCTACGCAGAAAGAACACCATCATCAAGCACGTCCTTGTCCCAGCGCAGCGTTCAGTTATCCATTCAGCAAACCTTTGAACGCAGGCGCAAATACACTGCCAACACCCCACATGCCACAGTTCTAAATGCTAACATTTCGCGACTGCTTGCGCTGGAAATGTTGCCTTTTAGGCTGGTGGAGACAGAAGCATTCCGTGACCTGATGGCGGCAGCTGTCCCACGTTACTCGGTCCCCAGCCGCCACTATTTCTCCCGGTGTGCCGTCCCCGCGTTGCATAACCACGTGTCACAAAACATCACACGTGCCCTGAACAACGCTGTTTCACCCAAAGTCCACCTAACCACAGACACGTGGACAAGTGCTTGTGGGCAAGGCCGCTACATCTCGTTGACGGCACACTGGGTTAATATTGTGGAAGCTGGGACCCAGTCTGAGCGAGGGACGGAACACGTCCTTCCCACACCAAGGTTTGCAGGCCCTACCTCAGTCAGTGTTTCACCCACACTCTACAGCTCCGGAATGTCATGCTCTTCAGCCTCCTCCTCCTCCTGCGCATCCTCATCCACTGTGCCCTCCACACCAGTCACAAGCTGGAAGCACTGCAGCACTGCCTCGGCGAAGCGGCAACAGGCTGTGCTGAAGCTAATCTGCATAGGTGACAAACCCCACAATGCAGAAGAGCTGTGGACAGCTCTGAAACAGCAGGCAGATCACTGGCTCACACCTCTGAACCTAAAGCCAGGAAAGGTCGTTTGTGACAATGGCCGGAACCTGGTGGCGGCTTTGAGGCGAGGCCAGCTGACACATGTTCCATGCGTGGCCCATGTGCTCAACCTCGTGGTTCAGCGGTTTATAAAGTCATACCCAGAGCTGTCTGATCTGCTGGTAAAAGTTCGCCGCCTGTCTGCACATTTTCGAAAGTCACCTACTGCTTCAGCCGGCCTTGCCGGCTTTCAGCGCCGTTTGCATCTTCCGGCTCACAGACTGGTGTGTGATGTCCCCACGCGTTGGAATTCAACTCTGCACATGTTGGTCAGGATATGTGAGCAGAAGAGGGCAGTTGTTGAGTACCTGCATCACCTAAGCCGTCGGGAAATGGGTCAAACTCCACACATAACACCTGAGGAGTGGAGATGGATGTCAGACCTATGTACCATCCTCCAAAACTTTGAGGACTCCACCAAGATGGTGAGTGGTGATGACGCCATTATTAGCGTCACCATACCGCTACTCTGCCTTCTAAAACGGTCCCTTTTGAAAAACAAACATGATGCATTGCAGGCGGAGCGCGATGAGTTGCAGCAAGAAACAGTAGTGGGTGTGGGTGATAACACACAGCCCAGCCTCGTCTCATCACAACGTGCAGTGGAGGACTATGACGAGGAGGAGGATGAAGACATGGAGCAACTCTCCGGCCAAATTGAGGATATGACATGCACACCAGTCATATCCTCGATTCAGCGTGGCTGGCCAGAGGACAGGGTAGATGAGGAGGAGGAGGAGGAGGAGGAGGAGGAGGACAGCATGTTCAGTCATCTTGTTGGTCAGGCTACTGAAGTCCTGGCTGTTAAGAGTCTGGCGCACATGGCTGACTTTATGGTAAGCTGCCTGTCTCGTGACCCTCGCGTTAAGAACATCTTGGCCGACAATCATTACTGGTTGGTAACACTGTTAGACCCACGCTACAAGGAGAACTTTTTGTCTCTTATTCCCGTGGATGAGAGGTCAACCAAAATGCAGCAGTTTCGGAAGGCCATACTCACGGAAGTAGGCAAAGCATTCCCCTCACAAAACGCTAGCGGCATAGGTCAGGAATCAGTGGACAACCGAGGCGTACAGCCGAGAGAGGCACAAGTCCAATCCGCCAGAGGTAGGGGAACAGTCTTTAAGATGTGGGACAGTTTTCTCAGCCCCTCACGTACCACAGCCCCTGAGGTGCGGGGTAGTGCCACAAGAAATCCTAAGTTTGCCCAGATGCTGAAGGAGTACCTTGCAGATCGAACAACTGTACTCCGACATTCCTCTGTGCCTTACAATTATTGGGTATCCAAGCTGGACACGTGGCATGAATTGGCTCTCTACGCCTTGGAAGTCCTGGCCTGCCCTGCTGCTAGCGTTTTGTCAGAGCGTGTTTTTAGTGCCGCAGGTGGAATCATTACAGATAAACGCACCCGCCTGTCAACTGAAAATGCTGACAGGCTGACTCTGATAAAGATGAACAAGGGTTGGATTGGGCCAGACTTCACCACACCACCAGCAAATGAGAGCGGAATTTAAAGTTTGCCATGTACCTCCACTCACCCATGGGTACACTTCTCGACTTTGGATAATCGCTGGACTGCTCCTCCTTCTCCTCATGCGCCATCATGATGACCGTTACAATAGTTAGGTCTTTGTTTCAGGTATACCCCCAGTGGTAAATTTTTTCGCCCATTCTTTGCAGAATGGACATTACAACGACAGGAGACCCGCTCCTTTGCAATGGGAACAATGTTTTGAGGCCCTCATGCACGTCTCTACCCAGGGACAACGTGGAGCCTCCCAATTTTTGGCTGCCCTGCCTAAGGGCTATACTGAAATACACCCACTTCCTTAAAATGGACACTTAATGTTTTGAGGCCCTCATGCACGTCTCTACCCAGGGACAATGTGGAGCCTCCCAATTTTTGGCTGCCCTGGCAAAGGGCTATACTGAAATAGACCCACTTCCTTACAATGGGCACTTCAGGTTTAAAGGCCATCATGCACGTCTCTACCCAGGGACAATGTGGAGCCTCCCAATTTTTGGCTGCCCTGCCTAAGGGCTATACTATAATACACCCACTTCCTGACAATGGACACTTAATGTTTTGAGGCCCTCATGCACGTCTCTACCCAGGGACAATGTGGAGCCTCCCAATTTTTGGCTGCCCTGGCAAAGGGCTATACTGAAATAGACCCACTTCCTTACAATGGGCACTTCAGGTTTAAAGGCCATCATGCACGTCTCTACCCAGGGACAATGTGGAGCCTCCCAATTTTTGGCTGCCCTGCCTAAGGGCTATACTATAATACACCCACTTCCTGACAATGGACACTTAATGTTTTGAGGCCCTCATGCACGTCTCTACCCAGGGACAATGTGGAGCCTCCCAATTTTTGGCTGCCCTGGCAAAGGGCTATACTGAAATAGACCCACTTCCTTACAATGGGCACTTCAGGTTTAAAGGCCATCATGCACGTCTCTACCCAGGGACAATGTGGAGCCTCCCAATTTTTGGCTGCCCTGCCTAAGGGCTATACTATAATACACCCACTTCCTGACAATGGACACTTAATGTTTTGAGGCCCTCATGCACGTCTGTATGCAGGGGCATTGGTGAACCTCACAATTTAGGACTGCCCTGGCAAAGGAAAATACTACAAAGACTCACTTCCTCAAAATGGGCACATTAGACTCAAGAGGCCTTCATGTACGTCTCTTCTCAGGGACATCGGAGTGCCACACAATGTTTTCACGTAAAATCTTTCATGTATTGATCTCAAAAAGTAACATACACCAGATCTATCTCACTATTGGGTATGTGCCCTTAACATTTCCGCCATGAAAAATCATTTTGGGGTCATTTTGGAAGGTTTTCTGGTGAGTCCGTAAAAATGGCGTAAAACGCGGACAAAATTGTTCACAGCTGTGACTTTTGAGTGATAAATGCTTCAAGGGGTCTTCCCCATGCTGTTGCCATGTCATTTGAGCACTCTTCTGAGACTTTTGTGACATTTTTAGGGTTTCTCCATGCTGCCGGGAGGTCATTTCACAAAAATACTCGGGTCTCCCATAGGATAACATTGGGCTCGTTGCTCGGGGCCGAGTACACGAGTATCTTGGGAGGCTCGGCCCGAGCTTCGAGCACCCGAGCTTTTTAGTACTCGCTCATCACTAATGATTACATATCAACTTTTCTGGAGGAGACGGAGTTTACAAAGTTGTGAAGTAGCTTCTACTAAGTACTTCAGCCTGTTTTAAACTTGCACACCAGGCTGGGAGCTCAGTTTCTTTGTTCTGCTGGGAAGAGCACAAGAGAAAGGGAGGGAAGGGACATCAAGTAACAATGAACTCCTTCAGCGATGGAGGGGGGTTACAGTCCCATCCAGTTCTCCTACCTGCTGTACTTACAGTGTTCATTTTTCAGACCAACAAGCAGGCAAATTAATTTTGAAAATATTTCATTGGACCAAATAATAACTTGGAGGCAGCTGTATCTTACACAGCTTAGGAACTCATCATCAGGGTGTATGAATCACTGAGAACCCAACCATGACCTTTCACTCCAGGTAAGTGCCACACCTATTGTCTCTGCGCAATGTCTTATTATTGAGTGTTGGGTATTATTGAGTAAACACAACCTACATATGCTGT
This sequence comes from Anomaloglossus baeobatrachus, assembly GCF_048569485.1. Lineage (NCBI taxonomy): Eukaryota > Metazoa > Chordata > Amphibia > Anura > Aromobatidae > Anomaloglossus > Anomaloglossus baeobatrachus. Next base: position 220,771,259 of record NC_134358.1, on the reverse strand, counting down.
GTGTGTATATATTTACAATACACATAATTGTAAGCATTGCTTTCCTAGATCTTTATATATATATATATATATATATATATATATATATATATATATTTACAGATCTAGGAAGGCAGAGCTTACAATTTGACTCCACTTTTGTTGAGTTTCCATTATTTATTGTCTGTTTTGTTTTTTTATAAAATCCACTTTTTCTATTATTCTGATAGAAAGTTACTTGGAGGGGTAATCTGCAGCCCCTATAAGTTAGAGGGCATTCCCAGCTCTTCTGTATCTGTAGACCACCAATATTCCGGATAGAAAACAGTTCTATATAAACTTTTTTTTTATATAAAAACACAAGAGAAAAGTTACCTTTGCACCTGTATAAAATGATTGCGTCTTTCCTTTTGTTTCATGGTTTTACTTGTATTGTTTGTATATGTATATGCATTGTTTATGTTTGTACTGTACACACAGATATAATGATAAATCAAGCCCTGACTCCAAGGTGAACTTATATGGAAAAAGTTATTTAAAACTTTTCATGCATACTTTTTTTTCTTGTAGTTTGACTATATAGAGTCCTAAAAGCCATATATCGGAATTAGATAAAAACAAGGACCACTAAATGGGTTTTTTGGAAGAAACAAACCCCAAACAGGAGCAGCCAGCTGTAGTTTTCGGGCTGTGCCTTTAAAGGCTGGGTGTTTATTTTGAACTCCCTCCTCCTCCCTCTCTGCTGCTGGAACATGCAGTTAGTAAGCAGAAAAAGGATGAGGAGCTGAGTGACTACCAACTATACTCTGGAAAGACAACTTTACAACAAGTGCCTACAACATGGCTTAAGGAAACCAAGCTGACATGATGCAGAAGAAGCAAGAACCACAATCCAGCCCTGCAAACAAACTCCCAGTTGCTGTGGATACCCATCCTTGCCCTGCACTTTTTTTTTGTTTAGTGGGAGGTGCCAGCAAACTCATTCTGGTCCCAAATTGTTTTGTGAAACAAGTGAAACTTCTGGAGGATCGCAGGAGACCTGGTTTGTAGTAAGTGCTCTCCATGCTGCTGCTGCAGGCTATGCAACAGGTAGGGTGGTGAGACGCCTGGATCATCTCTTTGTTGTTGAACCTAAGTCCAAGGACAATGAGATGTGGGAGGGGAGTGTCCTGGATGGGACAGGACAGAGGAGACACACTGCAGGGTTCACACCTAATATCTTCATCAGCATCATCAGCTTCTCCATTCACCCTTTCCCTTCCAGCCATGAGCTTTAGAAGGATCAACTTGAATTTGAGGACAGAAGAACAGCCCAAACAAAGAGGAACATCCTTGGACACTCAAGAGTCAAGACTCCTGCTCACCCCACTTGCTGGTCTCAATGTATCTCCAATGAAGTTTACCTAAGTCATTGTGGATGTGGGGGGTGAAGCTAATGCAGGACAAAAGTTTCCTGACAAAGTAAGTGAAATAGCAGTGGATCTAGTAGTGTGCTCCTGACTAGACAAGGGAGGAGGACGAGGGTGGGAGCGACAAACCTGCTGCAGAGCTCCAGTTCTTTGTTTGCTCCGAGAACTTGAACAAAAGGAAAAGTCTGAAGAACTCTTTATCTGCATCTCTATCTCGCTGCAGTCCTCCTCTGAGCCTTGCAGTGGTCGTCTTCTTCTAACTCCTGCTTGAGGAACCTCAATGTCATTGTTACCTGCAAGTCACAAAGGCTTTAGAAGTTTTTATGTTACAGAGGTGAGTTGAGTGGGATGTGGGTGGGCAGAGATCAGGTGTAGTAAGTTTTCTCACTCACTAGCACTTTGTTACCTTACCTGAGCACATTGCATGTATTGACATCAAGTTTAACCTCTACTTTACTATGTTTCGAGCAGTATATATATATATATATATATATATATATATATACATACATATACAATATATAATATATATATATTACCTTACCTGAGCACATTGCATGTATTTACATCAAGTTTAGCCTCTACTTTACAATGTTTCGAGTAGTTTGACTATATATATATATATATATATATATATATATATATATATATATAAAATTGTTGTCAAAACTTTGCTTGTAGACTATAACTTCTTGTACTCATTCATTTCTGTTATGACAACCCTTTAATGCATGCAATTATTATTTTGACAAATGCACACTCATTCCCTCCTATTTTATTGCTTATAATTTATTTTCAGCTATTATGTTGATTTCTCCTATTATCTATATGGCAGGATTACAGATTTAAAACATTTATGAAATTTATTCGGCAAATTATGTTTTTAAAATGACGCCTGACACAATATTTTTAACTGGAGATGAAAAATTTAGACAGTGGCGAAAAGTTTCCAAACTTTGACCAAAGTTTTCTCAGGGTGAGAAGCTGTGACTCAGCGTTGAAAAGTCACAAAGGCTTTTTGTATTTTTTTTTATACCTTTAAGGGTCTTTTAGTCACGTTGCTTGTTTTTGTCGTTTCACTTTTTAAGGTTAGTAATATTTGTTCACGTTCGGAACTTTGTGATACGGAGAAAGATCTGGTTCTTGGCATCAATCAGACATCGTCCAAACGAAGTATTGCACCAGTATAAATGTTACTTTTAATCTCAACGACAAGTTTTTTTTAAATGTATCCAATATTTCGAGACTTTTTCATTTTAACAGATGAGTTACCAATTACTTTTGTGACAAAGTTTGGGTAGATCATCTAATACATAGCAATGTTTCCATTGTTCAAGCATAAGTTAGGGAAATGGTTAAATTGTAATAATAGGTTGTATATACTCCAATGTCTTAAAATATTCTTGTGACCACATGCAAGCACTTCATACAGATGTTAAGCAAGAGAATGGTTTGCATTCGGAAAGCCATATGTCCCAAGAAGGGTATGCTTACCCAATATGGTGGACTTCTATAAAAATTCATATCTCGCATGTTACATATGTGATTGTGAGTTTGTATGTTTGAATTTTTAGATTACACATGTGTTATTTAATACATCAATATGCACAAAAAAAAATTAGTACTATAAAGACGTATCATTGGGGTTAGCCCATATTTTTTATTCTATCATTCAGTATTTGTGCCCATCCATTGGTATAGTAATAGTCATTCTGCTGGAAACCCATCCTCGCTCTTTCCTATCAATGAGCCATTGTTTTATTTCAACAGCGCTCTCTACAGCCACACTGCCGTGTCATATTGTATTGTACCACTCTCCATCACAAACTTATTCATAAGACATAAAGTTTTAATAAAGTTATGAATTTAATATTTATTTTATTTCATGTTTTATTACTTTTTTTATTCATTGAGGTCTTATTTTGACTATTCAGTATAATTAAAAATTAATTAAGGAATTAATTAATTTAGAAGTATAGCTGAATATAGGCATGGGCTTGAGGAATACTATGAGCATACATTCAGCTATCTTACTTATTAGATGCAATATTTGAACAATATTCCACCATCTTACTTTTTTATTTTTTTTAAACACTCCGCACAAAAAATATTAAACTATGTATTTTTCATCACGCAGATCTACATATGGATTTAAATATTGGAGACGTTGGGTGAATTTGGTGTCCAAAAAACGTTTCCTTTAAGCGCTAACTGTAAGAAGTGAAGATACAATGGGTTTTGAGCCTAGGATTATTGAAATCGTGTATGGATTAAACTGGGTCTAAACAATTGGATTATAGAACTTTTTGGATTTGCCGAATGTTTCCACTTGGAAAAAGAATAAGCTTCACCATTGCGACATATCAAGGTACAGTATGCATTTTATTCTTTGTTTTACTGTTGTCGTACAATTATTTTGTGTATAGGCCATTGAGTAGCATATTTGAGATGATCGTATTCGAGTTTTGGAATATTTATTTAAGGGTGAATGAATTCTAATCTTTATGAAAAATCCATTCTTCTAAGCAAAGCTTGCAGCTTTCTTAAGATCGGTCTACGTAGTCCATTGCTTATGTTTCAATAAATTACCAAACACGTGATCCTTTCATGATTTAGGCGGGAAGCAATTAAAGGAATATACACTGACTAACGTATCCCTATCTTAGATCTCTAGAATATTGTGCATGAAGGAAAAAGGATGGAGAGGCACTTGCCACTGGTTACATAGTTAAGCATTACCTGGTCATATGATTACATGGGAAGGCATTCTAGTGAATTATGCCCCCATGTATTGTGCAGATGAGAACTGCATCGACTGTAAGGTGGCTAATGCAATATGCTGTGTATATCCATTTATGTTTTTGGCTGAGACTCTTGGCTTTTTGTGCATTGTACACTTGTTCTGCATTCTAAGATGGCTTCCTACAGAGCTGAATGCTTACTCATCCAAAGTTGACAGGGCTTTGTTTTCTGGCTCGGTGCTTGATGTTCTAATGAATTTTGTATGAGTGAAAAATGTCCAAATGGGTTTTGGTTACAATCTACAACTTTTTTTTAATCAAATGCCTATCCTTGCCTATTTCTGTTTTTTTCATTGAATGTATATCCAGATTTCGAGCGCATTATATACACTTTGTATATTTCCATGTTATTTTTAAAGAACTGATGTATGGGCTTCTTTTATTGTCTTCTTTGAACATGAACGTTATTGGGGACGTACCTTGGCTGTAATATATGGAGAAATATATAAGCTTTTACCTGCACTATACCACATGTATATATATATATATATATATATATATATATATATATATATATATATATACAGTATATGTATATATTATAAAAATAAAATATATCTATACACAAAAGTAAAAGAACAATTACAACACATTACAACACATGGGTAAGAGCCCTACCTAAGCTATATATGTTTATATGTTTATGGCTTGTAGTGACATTTTGGTTAACAATTTTCCGTAACATTGACAACATTGACACACAAAGATCTAAACAACATCAACGATTCTTTTTATATATATATATATATATATGTTTATTTTTTTCATAGCACAATTTTGTTGTGGAACGCACATATTGTATGGGTGTGGTTTTCCAATGACAGTTGGTATCCAGTATGGTACACAGCACTGATTGCCTTTTAATTAGTTTATATTGTAGAGATGATCATTGCTTGGAATACAGTGTAGATACCAAAGGCTCATATCACCCCTAGTAAACCATGGTGTAGAAATATAGAACAGAATTATGTTGGGTGTTGTAGATTTTATATATATATATATATATATATATATACATATATATAATATATATATATATATACACACACAGATCTATGTACATAGATCTATACATAGGTGTATATATATATATATATATATATATATATACATACACATGTATAGTCAACTATAGTCTCAAAGTATATAACAGAGTTATGTTGGGTGTTGTAGATTGAATATATGTATATCTATCTATATGTATATATATATATATACATGTATATATAAGTATATATATATGTAATATATCTATCTATCTATATCCATCTCTATATATATATATATATATATATATATATATATATATATATATATATATACTGTATATATATATATAAATAGGTATATATACATACATGTTCATATATGTATGTGTGTATATATATATATATATACATACAGACACACACACACGCACACACACACGCACACGTACAGTATATCTGTATATTTATATAAACATGTATAGTAAACTATGGTCTAAAAGTAAAGAACAGAGTTAAGTTGGGTGTTATAGATTGAATATATGTGCATATATCCTTTTAGACCATAGTTTACTATGGGTGATATGTATATACATACGCATAGATATATATGTGTGTATATATAAATATACATGTTGATGCTGGATTTAGTTGGAAACATGGAATTATTCCACTATGGACAGCGAGTAAAGAACATGAGTATAGAAATACCAAAAGGTACAATATTGAAGAACAAATGCCAAATGGCACAATATGGAAGAAATGCTTTGACAATCACAATTGTTGTATGCTATATGTTTTGTGTGCTGTGTGCTTCGGGTATGGTGAAAGAACAAAAGTATTGTTGAACGTAAGTAAATCTGAACACATATTATGTTTAGATAGCTATAAAAGCGTAAAACAGTCAACATTTAACAGCACGTCCAACACCAAAAAATAAAGATATAACGTAATATTATTAAAAGGACTGGACTAGAAATAGAAACAATCAATCATAAATAAGAACCATGTCATGGAATTACCTGAGATTGTGTTTTATACTTGCTTTATTAAAAAAAAAAAATCTGAATAGCCAAAATCACTCCGTGTTTGCCTATTCAGGAGCGGCCATGTTCGATTCAGAAAGAACTGACTCAGTGATGCTTTATAACGCTGAGTAACTGGAAAACCTCATGACCACATAATAGCTGGCAGACTTCACAATGCCGATTATGTAATGTTGCTTAACTACGCATATTTTATACCAAAAGACCTGAACAGAGAAGAAAATTAGTAGACGTTCTTTTCACCAAACTTTCTAGCTGAGCGATGCATATTTCCCTGATGTCTCAATATCACAGTTCATAGAGACGTTCCCTAATATAATCACTATGCTACATTGGAAGAAAGAAAAGAGTTTTATAGACTTTGTACAAGTGTTTTTCGCCGTCCTAATGCTCCTATGTGGAGCAGCCAATGCTACTCATTACAGAAATAACCATAAAGCTCAGCTCTATAAAGATCTCGTTGGCGGTGACAAAAGTACTGTGCTGGAAAGTGCTCAGTGTGAATGTCGACAGACACACCCAGAAGGTTTCTATTTAACTGCATATTTCTAGACTTCTTACATTATGTTGGTTACTTGGAGCATGATATATTCCGCACCTTCCGCCTAAATTCCTTACAGGAATGCTCAGAAATAAATGTCATTCAGAGGGATCTCGCCTTCGAGGACGCATCATGCAGATTGGGCAGCAGTTTTTCAAACTCTCAATGCTTCATGGCTTTTGTGTTTCTACCGTTATGTAAAATGCAACCCGCTTTTGTACTGTATCTGAATAGCTGGCACAGTATTTTCCATTCAGCCTCACTGCTTCCAACTCACTCAAACTAATGAAAGAAATATCCCAGAATTCTATCCGAGTTCTTAAGAAACAAGTTGAAGTGATAAGAAAATAGGGCTTCAGTAAGGCCTGCTTAGCTAAAGTTTTCCATTCATATTGTAAGATCCCACAAGCAGGAATGTGAAGCTCTTTTGTGGCCGTGTGTACATATTTATGCTGTGTCACGTCTCATGGGCTCTTTGTTGCCCACTGTACAATGCTGTAGAGAGCACTGGAGCCTTAGAAATGCCTTGGCTTTTCTTCTATCTGGGCTTTCTTGCTGGACGGTTATGTAACCCAAGACAACAATTTATAAATTCTACATTTTTGTTTTATGTCTTTTACGCTCAGCGGGAATCGTTTTTTTAGAATCTTTCCAAAAAGTCTTTAGAAAGCCCAAGAAATGGTAAATCAAGGCTTGCTAGGAGGTTCCCCCACGATTTCTTTGTTGCATCACCGAAGCTATAAAATAATAAGAAAAGCTACATTATGTCTTAATGATTACATAAAACAGTACTTTATGCCTGGGTAATTGGAGCTCATAATAGTGATTTGTTTTATGGCAATTTTATAATGTTCAAAATATTCACAGGTACAGAATGGTGAGAGTCTATGTAGCTATAAGATCAGTGGGGCAGTGGGGCGTACAGAAGACAATTATTCTAGGGTGAAGGTGTATTCTAGTCATGTGAATGTAAATAAAGCATCTTATGTACAATTACATCATATACTGCTAATATAATAGTAATATTTATAGCAAATAAAATATATGAGGGCCTATATATCTGTAATGTGGAGTGCTACCTCTTTTATATTCATACATACATGTATCATGCACACAAACAAAAAAGGTATCACTTCAAAGAAGTGGAAAATTGGGGTACTTTATATACCCTTATCAGACAAAACAATATTATTTCATTAGGCGGGTATTTAGAGGATGCTTACCTCATATTTTCCTATAGATAAATGGATAGATAGATAGATAGAGGATAGATAGATGATAGATAGACAGAGGATAGATAGATGGATGGATAGATAGATAGATAGAGGATAGATAGATAGATAGATACATGGATAGATAGATAGATGGATAAATATATAGATATATAGATAGATAGATAGATTGAGGATACATAGATAGATAGATAGAGGATAGATAGATGGATGGATAGATAGATGGATGAATAGATAAATAGATAGATAGAGGATAGATAGATGGATGGATAGATAGATAGATGGATGAATAGATAGATAGATAGATAGATAGAGGATAGATAGATAGATAGATAGATAGATATGTTCTCGTTGACCTTACTGGGGCAATTGCATCAGAGTGAAAAGTATTTAAATATTTACATTAAACCAATTTAAATCTTTTGTCATAGTCCATGAATAATCTTAGTAATAAAAAACTCCTTTCATACTTTTTTTACAGGACCACAATGGCCTTTAGCATGACACCGAAGTGGAGGAAACATTACAATTTAGCATCATTTAGAGTCATTTTGCATCCCGTAGAAATACATGGAATCCTTTAAGATATTTTTTGAGTAGTGGTGTTTGATTTTACTGACTAATACGGATACCTCGGGTGTGACAAACATACATGTACAAACATACACACATGCACAAACACATGGACACGTACTCACGCATGTATAGATACACACACAAACACACACATAGATATGTACACATTCACACCCATGAACAGGTACACACGCATGTAAAGGTGCACACACGAATTCACACATTCACACCCACAAACACACACACATGTACACACACATGCACAGGTGCACACACAAACACAGATACACACACATGCACATCCAGAAATACGCACACATGTACACATGCATGTCCAGGTGCACACACAAATACATACACACGCACACCCACAAACACGTTTACATACGGGTGCAGACACAAACACACACGCATACACATATACACACATAAACAAACACACACATGCACACACACATGTACAGGTGCACATACAAACATACATAAACACATGCACACCCACAAATACGTACACACACTTGTACAGGGGCACAGACAAATACACATACATATACATGCACAAATATGCTCACACGAATGTACAGGTGCACACACAAACACACATACACACATGCACACCCACAAATACGCACACATATACACATGCATGCAAAGGTCCACACACAAACAAACACATACACATAATAAAATAGATATGTAACATGATAATAACATAGAAAAACATGACTGAAGATAATATAGAGACAGAGACCCCTAGCTGCACAAGAATGTACAGGCTAGATATATATGGTTCACCTCCCTGTCACACCCACACTTTTATGATACACTTATAGCCACGTTATATCTGGAGCAGTGATCAATGAGCAAATTGCTTAATATACTAGAAAGGAGAGTTATGTCAATTTCTTGGAAACACCTATATCTGTAGGACGCTATCATACAATGCTCAGTTAGGGGCTGAGTGATATTTTTCAATATCATAATGTTACAGTCACCCAAGGTTTATTTCTGTGGGGTTTTTTTTTTGCATAATTTTGCTTAAGAGAAATGTTTGTGTGCCATGGGCCATTTAAAGAATTTTTGTCTTCATTTTATTAGGGTAATATTTTCCCTCCCCAGTATCAATTTGTCTTAGCTGTGCTGGGCTTTCCAATTAGTTTTGTATATGGGAAGGTTCAAAATGTACAACATACTACATATTATATATCACTGATGATGTTTAGTAATAGAAAATTGTCACTGGTGTGTCTTTTTTTTTTAAATGAGAGCAACTTGGAATATTTAAGCTATAGTATCCATTGTAAATACATATATGTATATATGTACTCTCAAACCTCTATCTATATATACTATCTATCTTGGAACACAAAATATTCCGCATATTGGGGTCATTTAGACCCCTACATTTCCAAGCAATGAGAGCAAAAAACGATCAAATTTCCATACAGATTGGCTACTAGGCTTTCATATATACTTCTGCTTGACACAATGTCAAAAATCTTCTTGAATATTTCCATGTTATTTCCCGGCATGTCATATGGTATATTCTATGTCAAAGAAAAATTAGATATATGAAACTGCGCCATTACTAGATGACACAAGCCCCCATATGTAGCTTAATATACATATATATATACATAAATAAACCCAAGATGGCGGGTGTTCATGTTTTCCTATTCTACACACTTCTATCTATTCTCTGTTACTAGTAAACATGGCTGCGTAGTATTTGGTCACGTGCTTATAGACATTGGCACACGACAGGAATTATCTGCACCGAGCAGTATAAATACTGTCAGATTGTATGATAACATAGCTGCCAACTGTTACTCAATTCAAGGGCCATGTCCTGAAATGTTGGCCCTGGCACTCTCCGGATTTTCATATTATTCAATATGTCTTCTTGTTTTCAGTGTAGTCTTGTGTAGTCACTTTACAATGGAATATTTTATTTTCTGTAGCGTCACAATCAGAATATACACTTCTAGGCCATATTCACTTTGTGAAGTAGTGCACTGACTAGTATGAAGAATGAAAAATTGAGCACCAATGAAGTTTTTTTATGTTGGGGAGCATAATTAGGATTATAGCATTTCTAGATCTAACACTCCCTCCTATATATACTATATGTGGTATTCATCCCCTACAGAATATTACAGAATGATGGTATCTGTCATATTCCAACGTCAACTACTCTTCACAACCCTGTTTTTCAGACTATGATAGACTCTGAATCATCTGGACTGTAGGATCACGAGGGCTCAGGATGGCAGGTTTTTTGTTTTATTACATGGTACAATATGGGCTGCAGTAACATCGCTGCTTACAGTAACAGTTTGGGACCAAATGGTCCTACATTCATTAACAGAACATAGACAACAATAGACGGTAAATCATTAAAATTAGCATAATTTTTCCCTGTCAGTTGTACCGCAGTGTGAGACAAGACGCATATTTCTCTCCCATTGATAGGGCATTATTCAGCCATCTTGAAACACTTAGGAAGCTGCTCACGTACAATTTGTGTTCTTGACAGAGATGAGAAATGACCAGTAAATCTCAGGAGCCCCTGATCTCGGCAAGCTTGTCCACACCCACCATTTTATCTCTGAAAATACCTCAAGAACACTTCAATAAACAGACCTAAGAAATATAACTATACAACTTTGATTAACAACTGTTACTCTTAATCCAAAAAATATAGGCTTCTTGATTATTCTTTTGTACGGTAAAATGTCCACTATCCTTTCTCGGAATTTGCCGTCTTTTGTTGTCTTTCTGACACCCTTTTGAGTCTCGGTGCATTAATATGAGTAGGAGAGATGTCAATGGACTTCTTGGCAATAGCAACGGATTTCAGGGGTATTGTATAACATACAAGGCCTGAATCACTGTGTGGCAAATCTGTATGCAGCACCAGGCGTATTTTCCTAATGTATTCTGCTGGTGTATTTCTATACTTTGTGAGCATTCATTAGTCCAAGCGCAGCGCAACTTACAATAGAAGTCATACTAAAAGGAACTGTTTATCTGTGGGCAAAGACATATAATCAAGGACATCTTACACATCTCCCAACATTTTTATGACACCACTGATTCATAAATGTTCCAGATTTTCATGCCCTTCATGAGCTGGGTCATATTTCTGTCTTTTCAACTACCCAAGCTGTCATTGAATACAGCGCCTCATGCTATTATTGGTAGGTATAAAAGGTCCGGACACCCATGTTCTCAGTGTTATTAGTTTAAAAACGTGCTAAAAAAACAAAGTATGAGAGACAAATATAGTCCGTGTTACACGAAAGGTGCCAAGGAAGCCCTCAAGCCAGCACACAATGTCATACATTGAATGGTGGGTCTGAACCATGCAGCTAATGCCAGCATTTCTGTTCCATTCAATAACCCGTCCAACCGCTCCTGTGGCAGTCAGTGAAAGGCATATATGCCAGCTAGTTGAGATAGTGATGCCTACATAAACATTCAGAAGGTCCAACATAAACCTCAGTCCATTGATGTCTTAGATATTTGTAAAGGGTCCTGTCCTTCACCTCGGTCCAGCATGTAAAACCAGTTTTGGCAGCAGAATACAGGGTCGGACATATTGGTGCAGCCTGTGCAGCCACACAGGGGCCCAAGACGTTAGGGGGCCCATTCCTACCTCCAGAGCAAGTGGACTTATTCATTTTGATGACCTCTTAGGCTGCAAAGGACCCCTATAATTCTCCTGCACAGGGCCCTCTTCTGTCTGTGTCTGCCAGTGGCAGAATAGTATGAAATCTAGTGGATCCCAGAGGAAAAATTATGTTTTTAATTACATGTAAGAATAACGATCACATTGTGAAGGTTAGGAGTGATGGGAATAATAGAGGATAGACATGGTATCAGCTATTAGAGTTTATTGCTGTTTTTTTAACTATAGACTTTAGTTTTATGTTACTCAATTTTTTTCCCGTTGCAGCTCGAATTTTAAACCAAGATTAGAAAATTAGGATAAATGAAATGACAGCTATGATCTAACTTAATATTTATGTTTCCCATAACGTTATGTAGACACTTCTTTTGGTTCTTATACATCATTTTACTCCTTAAAAGTATATCAATATTGGATGATTTGTTATAGATTCATCAGGTCCTACCAAGTGGCATAAGTATAAAGTGGAGCGATTGCATTCGCACCCGGGCCCTGAAGCCTAGGGGGCCCAAAAGGTCATTTTGACCCATATATATAGACGATTACTTTTAAAGATCTGCATTAATTAAAGGCCCTATTGGAGGTTTTGCACTGGGGCCCATGAGCTTCAAGTTACGCCACAGGTCCTACTATAAGGAACACAAAATCCATGATTTGTTCTGAGGATCGTAACATGTTCAGACTGGGCAATTTTCTACAAATGCAAATTGGGTTGTTTCTGCAGCATGTGCATGGATTTTACAAATCCCATTAATTTCTACAGCACAGCTTATGAAGAAGATGTAATAAGCCTCACTTTTAGCTAATTTTTGACAAGACAATAAAATTGTCCTGTGAAGATCTAAACTGTAGAATATATGAGAAGAAATCCATAAGATTGATATGACCTAGAAGAACACTCATCCAGGAGCTCTGAACTGTAGGATATATGTTGGGATGTGGACGGGTGGCATTAGGCTGGTGTAACCTGTATTGTAGAGAATACTTATACTGTAATTCAATTTTATTTTTTTTTGTTTTATATAACTTTCTCCAGTCTGTAAGATTATGAAACTTTGCAAATCACTTTATTAGTGAATTTGTCTTCATTTATAAAAAAAATTGCAAATAAGTGTCTTTCAAACCCCGATTCTCTGTAGTCTATTTGCCGGCTTTCAGCTGCACTGATATCAGAACTCATTTGGAGTGCCCATATGGCAGTGAAAGGGTCAGCACCGGTGTCTTATGCAAAAGTGTTCTGCTTAAGGGTCAACCGACAGTAGAGTCTCTATCTAAAGCTTAGAGAATCAGGGCTATTCTGCTAATGACACTCTGATAAAACTCTGATCCAAGTGTCAGCTTAATGTGATCTGATTCTCTCGGATAAGAGAAATGGAGCAAACTGTCAGGAGAAGAAGGAGAATACAATGTCTCCATCTTCTCCATTGTGTCAGTCCATGGAAATCCAGCTGCAGTCAGATATTATCCGAGTGCAGCCCAATGTTTTCCATGCACCCATAGACTTAAATGGGTATGTCTTGTCCAATTTAAATGATTTTTTTTCTCATGCCAAATCGGCATGAGTGAAAGAGTTGGTCAGGACTCCCCCATTGAATAACATTAGTTTGATTGCTATAAGAAATCGGATAGCACTCATCCAATTGATACAGTGATGTGACACTGCCAGTAAGGACAATCTCCTACAGAAGGTTTGCAGAAGAAGAAGATGAACATGCTGAGTTGACCCTTTTACTGTCGACATCAATACTCCAAATGTGTAGGCAAATAGATTGGGGAAAGCAGGGGTTTTGAAGCACTTAAATGCAATTATTTTTATCGGAATGAAGACAAATCCCCTAGTGAAGTGGGTCGCAAAGATTCATTGACTTCTGTGCTGCACAAAAATATAAAAAAATGAAAGTTTAGTTACTCTTTAACTGAAAGAAAATGGGGTCAATTGATTAAGATTGGCGTAGCACATACAAGTCTTAATGAAGTGCTCGATGGAGTCCCCTGCCCTAATTAATTAAGCGGTGATCAGATGCATCTGATACCCAGTGTGCAATACCGCCAGAAATGTATACCATTCAAGTGCAGGCATACATTTCTGGAGTAAGCTATGCCACTTTAGTAGCATAAACTACAATGAACTTGATGAGTGCCCGTGACCACGCCATGTCCCACTAATGCCATGCTCATATTGGTGTAGACCTCCCTCTGAAGAAGCAATGTTAATAATGATGCGAAATGTGCATTGGGGCTCTCCTTAAAGTCTAGTAGCTATGTTTATGGGTAAGAAGTACTTTCTCTTTACTTATATGTCATGCTAGATCTCAGATGTAACACTTTATAGGACCAAGGTTGTCCTGGTGTACTCTATAGAGATCTCCCTCTGCAGATACTATTGGATTTTACTATATATAGATTATTTGTAGACTGCATATGATTATATATTGTGACTCTTACCCATTTCACCAGATTGTATCACCCACTTGCCATGGTGCTTTACTTGCTTTCCTTTTTTTACTTCTGACAAGTTGAACAAAAATATTGCAACTTAATAAGGAGTTTGCTACAGATTTCGGGGCAGAGGCCTTTGTGGTTTATCTCTTATGGTTCCCAGTGTGTAAATAACATTAAAATCTCCACCTATGGTATCACACCAATGTATGGCAAAAAGCATTAAAGGGCACGTATTCAAATAATTTCCTTATCCGAGTCTTTTCTCACTCCTAGTTTACACTGCATACAATTTATTATTGGTAAATATTACATAAGAGGAAACCTTATGTCACTATTGTCAAAAATAATGTTTTTGTTTAATGCCGAACTCAGAATAATGTAACTGAAACAAAGGCTGGCGTTCTATATGGCCTGTCAATCATCCTTCTGCTTCATTAGTTCCTCCAATCATATAGGAGGCTGACTGATGATTGACAGCTCTGCTTCCCTAGGGGCTGCGTATTGTCTGAGGTGTTTTAGTTCTATATCATTTACTGACAAGTGGATCGGTGAATGTTAAGATCATGACTCGACATACAGTGCACGTGACACTAGTGTGTTGCGTATTATTATTTTTTTTTGTGTATTTGTTTACTAGGCAACTAGCTGCCATAATGACACTCAGGCCGGTATTATTATTGAGAAGTGTTTATTTTCATGATAACCTGGAATACATTACAAAGACTATACATGGTGAACCGAGACAGCAGAAATGCAATTATACTTTAATGACTGATAAATTGCTCATTAATTTAGCTTTTCGATACAATATAGAATACTTCAATGAGGCAAGCATATGATGAGATCAACTATTAAGTCTGGAATTCTTATTATTCAAATTATTGCAAATTTCCAGTTGAGTCAAACTCTGTTACCACTGGATGATTTTATCCCACGTGTAATCTTAATGACCAAGTATTTTGTGTATCCATCATTAATAATGCCTTTTTCTTAGGTAATTATTTCAATTTCATGGTGAAGAATTTTGAAAAGTTTTTTTCTTTCTGAAAGTGACCCAGCATCCTTTGCCAAAAATGGCCGCTTTCTTCTTCCGAATGTCACATTAAATTAGGGTTTCCTCCATATGTATCATCCATAGACTATAATACCATGTGATTAACTGATATGTCGTGAAAACTATCGAAAAGCTCATGATGTGTATATACACAGTACAGACCAAAAGTTTGAACATACCTTCTCATCTCTAGAACAACTGTTAAGAGGAGACTTTGTGCAGCAGGCCTTCATGGTAAAATAGCTGCTAGAAAACAACTGCTAAGGACAGGCAACAAGCAGAAGAGACTTGTTTGGGCTAAAGAACACAAAGAATGGACATTAGACCAGTAGAAATCTGTGCTTTGGTCTGATGAGTCCAAATTTGAGATCTTTGGATCCAACCACCGTGTCTTTGTAGAAAAGGTGAACGGATGGACTCCCACCGTGAAGCATGGAGGAGGAGGTGTGATGGTGTGGGGGTGCTTTGCTGGTGACACTATTGGGGATTTATTCAAAATTGAAGGCATACTGAACCAGCATGGCTACCACAGCATCTTGCAGCGGCGTGCTGTTCCATCCAGTTTGCGTTTAGTTGGACCATCATTTATTTTTCAACAGGACAATGACCCCAAACACAAATCCAGGCTGTGTAAGGGCTATATGACTAAGAAGGAGAGTGATAGGGTGCTACGCCAGATGACCTGGTTTCCACAGTCACCAGACCTGAACCCTATTGAGACGGTTTGGGGTGAGCTGGACCGCAGAGTGAAGGCAAAAGGGCCAACAAGTGCTAAGCATCTCTGGGAACTCCTTCAAGACTGTTGTAAAACCATTTCCGGTGACTGGCTCTTGACGCTCATCAAGAGAATGCCAAGACTGTGCAAAGTAGTAATGAAAGCAAAAGGTGGCTATATAAATATATGTATATATAGCGAATCTTGTAATTTATACACTGGACATTAGGCCTTACCCTACACAAACCTCCTGTTCAGTACAGATGACTTTTCAGAAGTCTATGTATCATCACAGACACAATTACAATTAATACCTCTCTATACTGTATATTCAAGGCAACACAGAGTCCACCACTCACAGCAAGTCATGTTTCAGCTCACCTCCTTCACAATGACATTTGCCTAGATTAGATTCAGTCTATTTCTGCTAATGTCTATATGAAGAACAGGAAGTAGGAGTCTAGTATTAGGTCTAAATGTCAGTGTGGAAATTTCAAATCTTTTTTTTTCTAATATAGTGAAAAATAAACATCAAAGTAAAAAAAAAAACAAAAAAAAAAACAGAAATAAAACCATGAATTTAAAGGATTATTCCCATCTCCAAGATCCTATTTCAATATGCAGTAGGTGTAATAATAATATTAGCAAATATCTCCAATTAGAAATGTAGTATAGTTCTCCTGATTCACTATGTCACTTACCTCATGTTCAGGGCATGGCAGGACCTTAGGTATCCATGGTTATGACCCGAGCAACTAACTGTGATTATATGTGTGGTAGTAACCATGGATGCCTAAGGTCCTGCAATGCCCTGAACATGAAGTAAGCGACATAGTGAATCAGGAGAGTTATACTATATTTCTAATTGGAGGTATTTGCTACTTTTATTATTACTACCCCTACTACATATTGGGATAGGATCTTGGAGATGGGAATATCCCTTTAATGATGGGTCGTTTTCTTTACATCATAATTCTCATTTCCTTTAAAACCTAGCATATAGCTTTCTCTGAAATCCAGGAATAGGAAAAGCTACACTTTGATTGAACAGGTAGCACATTTGGAGAAAAAGTGGCTCATCTTTATGACTTTTTTATTAGTCAGACACAATTTGGTAATGTCTATTTTCCAAAAATCAAAATAATAATTACTTATATAGTAAACATTTTTTTATCATTTTTTCTGTAAATACAGCCCCCTACCTGCATTTTGGAGGAAGACTACAGCCAGCTATTTTGGGGCACAATTGTGTGCAGAATTATTAGGCAAGTTGTATTTTAGAGGATTTTTTTTATTATTGATCAACAACTATGTTCTCAATGAACCCAAAAGACTAATAAATATCAAAGCTTAATATTTTTGGAAGTTGGAGTGGGTTTTTTTTAGATTTGGCTATCTTAGGAGGATATCTGTTTGTGCAGGTAACTATTACTGTGCAGAATTATTTTCAAATGAATAAAAACCAAATATATTTCCATCTCACTTGTTTATTTTTACCAGGTAAACCAATATAACTGGACAAAGTTTACAAATAAACATTTCTGACATGCAAAAACAAAACCCCCAAAAATTAGTGACCAATATAGCCACCTTTCTTTATGATGGCACTCAACAGCCTACCATCCATAGATTCTGTCAGTTGTTTGACCTGTTTAAGATCAACATTGCGAGCACCAGCCACCACAGCCTCCCAGACACTGTTCCGAGAGGTGTACTGCTTTCCCTCCCTGTAGATCTCACATTTTATGAGGGACCACAGGTTCTCTATGGGGTTCAGATCGGATGAACAAGGGGGCCATGTCATTATTTTTTCATTTTTTAGACCTTTACTGGCCAGCCATGCTGTGGAGAAGTTGGATGCATGTGATGGAGCATTGTCCTGCATGAAAATGATGTTTTTCTTGAACGATACCGACTTCTTCCTGTATCACTGCTTGAAGAAGTTGTCTTCCAGAAACTGGCAGTAGGTCTAGGAGTTGAGCTTCATCCCATCCTCAACCTGAAAAGGTCCCACAAGTTCATCTGTGATGATACCAGCCCATACCAGTACCCCACCTCCACCTTGCTGGCGTCTGAGTCGGAGTGGAGCTCTCTGCCCTTTGCTGATCAGCCTCTGGCCCATCCATCTGGCCCATCAAGAGTCACTCTCATTTCATCAGTCCATAAAACCTTTGAAAAATCAGTCTTAAGATATTTCTTGGCCCAGTCTTGACGTTTTATCTTATGTTTCTTGTTCAAAGGTGGTCGTTTTTAAACCTTCCTTACCTAGGTCATGTCCCTGAGTATGGCACACCTTTTGCTCTTTGATACTCCAGTAACGTTGCAGCTCTGAAAAATTGCCAAACTGGTGGCAAATGGCATCTTGGCAGCTTCGCGCTTGATTTTCATCAATTCATGGGCGACCCTGTTGGCTATTTGCCATGAAACGCTTGATTGTTCGGTGATCACGCTTCAACAGTTTGGCAATTTCCAGACTGCTGCATCCCTCTGCAAGACATCTCACAATTTTGGACTTTTCAGAGCCCATCAAAATCTCTCTTCTGACCCATTTTGCCAAAGGAAAGGAAGTTGCCTAATAATTAAGCACATCTTATATAGGGTGTTGATGTCATTACACCACACCCCTGCTCATTACAGAGATGCACATCATCTGATTTACTTAATTGGTAGTTGGCTCTCAAGCCTATACAGCTTGGAGTAGGACAACATGTATAAAAAGTATCAGGTGATTAAAATACTCATTTGCCTAATAATTCTGCACACAGTGTATATGGTGGGATACATATGGCATAAAATGTGCTCAGTTCTGACAATTTACTTTTAGGCATAGGCAGGATACACATTTGTGCACCATAGGATCGGCTTTTCTTTCTCTAGAATTAGGCAAGTATTCTTGAAAAAACATTTATATCAAATATTATATCAGAAAATTACATATCTTTTGATTTTAAGGCAATTATGCTTTATTTTCCCAAGACTGTATAATGCCAGTAAAGGTTTCCAAATGTAACGGATCCTTTGTGTAAATATTGCTTTGGGAAAACAGATTTACCCCGAAGACTCAGAGGTGCTGTTTTGAACTAACTCTAAAATGAATGTTTAAAACATTATTCCCATTGGGCTAGTAGAATTAGGAGGTGCATCACAAGAACTATTCCCTGTAGTGGAAGAGAAGTCTTCACTGTACTGTGTAGATATTTATTCAGACTTAGTAGCTATTAAGGGATGTACATGGTCAGTGTCAATACGGAAGTAAGCTATGGCATATAATGCTCATCTGGTATTAAATGTATGAAAAAACATTCAGCATATCCTCCTCAACCATCAAAAACAGTGACACTCCATGTATTTACGCAGTTTACTCTAATTTCCAAACCCACCATTTTCATTAATACTAGAATATCTGTAACGCTAGCATCCCTGCACTGTCCCGCTTCCTCTACTACTGTAATCACCACTGCGGCCGGCCTGCTCACTCCTCTGCTCCATCTCTGATCTCCACGCTCCTGGTGCTACGCATGTCGTACAACTCTCCTGGCAACATCCTTAGGACGTTAGTGTTAGTCTTAAAGGGGCAGCACAGGCACACAGTAAGTGTTCCCCAGCCTATGGCTGTTGGCTGTGAGACACTGGGTATTCAAGGCACCTTCCCCTGTAGGGAAGTGCATGAGCAATTAGGTTCCTGATGAGCTTGGTCCCATCAGTACACCAGTCTACTGTCTGCCTGATTCTGTCCTGTCTGTCTCCAGTTCCAGAACCCATCCTGCATGTCCAAGTACCAGAACCTGGCCAGTCTGTCTCCAGTACCAATACCCATCCTGTCTTTCTCATGTGCCAGGCCAACCTGTCTGTTCCTGTGCCTGAACAAGTCCTGCCTGCCTTCTGTATCTTTACCTGCCCGTTCAACCTATTTCCTGAACATACTCCATCCAGTTAACCTCCACCACCTGCTCTGTCCTCCCTGCCCTCCGTACCTGCATCCCAGACCCTTGGGTTAGCTGCTGCAGTAGCGGAGACTGCTCTGGAGTGGTACATGGGTCTACCGCCAGGCCAGCCCATCCTCACCATTAGATTTTCAGGAGCTGCAATGAAGCTGGCTCTTGGAAATCATGTCATCATACCCACAGGGGCATGACAACATCGAAAAAGGCTCATCTAGTCTGGGGAGACAATGCCCCTTCGACTAGTCAAGGGCTGCCTTAGTTTGCATCTGAAAAACAAAGGTAATAAATGCTTTTTTTACACATTGATTTTAGAGAATGATTTTATACAGGGTTGGTTAGGAAGGGAGTTTTGATGTGAAAATGTGAAACCTGCTGGCTTGGCGGGGCAAAAGAGATCTGAAAGTTTCCCTTTAAGACACATCATCTGCACAGTAACAGTCCAGTTAACCAGCTATATCCCTGCCGCTAGGTTAGGGCCTCAAGGTTGCAGACCACAGACCTCTGGGCACAGTGCCCCAGCAAAATAGATGGACATACAGTCATACAAATAAGGGAACAGATGAACAAGCTTGAGTCTCCATGTGTCTTAACTAAGCCTAGAGGAACAGTTTTACTACAAGCTATAATTCTATAATTTTATGTGTTCTATTAACTCACTAATATGCAAACGTAAATGTGACCAATACCTTATCTAATGTTCTTCTTGAAGGCAGTTTATTGCCATTTTTCAGGTTACAAACTCACTAGACAGACTCACACCCACACCCTCTATCTCATACAATCAGTATTTTATTTTCAGCTTCACATACGTAACCTAAGAAATGAGGAACAGCAGTCTGTTATATAACCTCTTCACTTCCAACAGATGGCAACATGTTGTGTAAGTCAATTTCTCCAAGTATATATTTTCACCTACCTCCTGTAGTTTGTATCTGCATGATCTTTCTGTCTCTATGATAGTAATATTGGAACAGGCTTAGCAAATACTTTGAATACTGGCTTTAGGAACAGAAAAATAATCCATGACAATGTGGCAGCACTTACCTAATACAGCAAGAAAAAAATGACAAGTATCCAGTCTTTGGTTATATATGGTTACAGTACTTTGGTATATATGGTTATTGTGCTTTGGTTACATATGGTCATAGTTCTGTGGTTGTATATAGTTATAGTTCTTTAGTTATATATGGTTATAGTTCTTTTGGTTATGTATATGTAAGGGGGTGGACATATTGTTGCGTTTTCCTCTTGAAGACATCAATATAGTTGTAGTGTTAAGTGAACTGTGATGTAAAATGTGATGTGTATTATGCCATGTGTTATTGTGTAATGTGAATTGTGTTATTAACTGTATTGTGTGGAAGCTGAGTTCTGCCCAGCAACATACAGTGAGTAGGATAAGAAAGAGTTGAAGTTGGGGCTAGGCTATGGTGAGATGGGTTAAGGCATAGAGCAGAGAGAGTTTCCTGTCACAAGTTGAGATAGGGCCCAGCATGTAACAGACACAGACCTTACGTCTGAGTGGTCTGCAGAGTCGCATAACAAGGGTGTCCCAGACGAGAGAGGAGACCAGAGCAGAGAATAGCGAGATCACCTCCTTCCTTCCTCATTGCCAGCGGCCGCAGGTACGAGATTGTTCCTCATTCCTGCGTCCGCAGGTTGTTCGTTGTTCCTGCGGCAGCACATATCGCTACGTGTGACACACATGTAGCGATGTGTGCTGCCGCAGGAACAACGAACAACCTGCGTCCTGCAACAGCAACGATAATCAGGAATCGAACGACGCCTCAACGATCAACGATAAAGTAAGTAATTTTGATCGTTAACGGTCGTTCGTGCGTTTCACACGCAACAATGTTGCTATTCCGTGACCCCCAACAACATCTCGTTAGCGATGTCGTTGCGTGTAAAGCAGCCTTTAGAGTGTCAGACTAGAGTCAGGACAAAGGACTGAGCAGAGGACTAAGTGACGGAGTAGGACGGGTCTTGATACAGGATAGGGCAGGAAGTGAAACAAAGTGAGTGCCCCGGGCAGGAGCTCATTAAGCGTCAGAGCGCTTCATGCTGAATTGCAGGTGGGAGAATATGACCTTCCATTAGATGCGCCAATTAGGGCACTTTACCCGGCTTATCTCAATTACCCTGATGCAGTGGCAATTGGGGTAATATATGGAGTTGATACAAGCTGTGATTTGTTAAAAAGCTGCAGTGATGAAAAATGAGAGTGATCACTGCAGCTCATGGGGCGCACTGAGGGCAGTGCGGGACCTGGCTGTGAGAAGAGATGACATCAGACAGGTCACCGGACATTCCTGCCGGGTTCCCACGGTATAAAGTGTGACAACCGATGAACCCACTGCCAGGCTGCCGGATTGTGGGACATGGCAGCACGGCAGTCAGGTCACCGGAGCTTCCTTGCTGACTTCAGTTGAATCCACTGCCGGATTGTTATCAAAAACTGGCAGGAGCCCACGTCGTATTTTTAATTATTTAATTAAATAATTTATTAAAAAAACAAAAAACGAAAAAAAAAACAGCCAAGATGAAACACACAGTTGGTATCTGTGAGGTGTCTGTGGTGAGCTGTCTACTTTACGTGCGCTGGTTATCACAAATAGGCGAGTGGTATAAACATTGTTCCCAGAAGCAACCTGTGTTTCAGAGATGCATTCAGGCATCTTCCCCATGCTGTTCCCACTCAATTTCAGCACTTTTCCATCCATTGCAGCACTTTTACAGCCCCGCCAGGCATTCTGGGAGGGTCCAGCCGAAAATTGTTCAAGTTTCCCATTGACTTGCATTAATTTAGTTATTCATGACGAATACAAAAATAGTTCAAATTATTCAAGACGAATAATCCGAACTTGAATATTTCACTATTCCCCCGTCACTAATGGTCTAATGGTCACTGTTCTTCAGTTTTGGTTATATATGATAATAGTCATTTGGTTATTTATGGTTATAGTCCGTTAGTTATATATGGTTATAGTCTGTTAGTTATGTATGGTTCTAGTCCGTTAGTTAAATATGGTCATAGTCCTTTGGTTTTATATGTTAGGCCTCCTTCACATGTCCGTTTTTTTCATGGATACCACACGTACCCATTATAACTTATGGTGCTTCTCACAAAAGGTCAATACAAATCTATAGGGCCATAAAAAACACATGCAGCACACGGATGACAGCTGTGTGTTATCCGTATTCTGTACATGTTTAACATTGCAAACTATTGGAGAAGGTTTGTAATTTATATGGTCAATGATGTATCCATAAAAAACACTGATGACATACTGACGGTAAAAACAGACATATGAATGTCACACTGATGTCATACTGATTCAAAACACTGTTGACACCGGTACTATTTTTTCATGTATGTTTAAACACTGACTTGTGAAGGAAGCCTTAGGGTATGTCCGTATGCTGCGTTTGACAAAAAAAGCGGTAAAAACGCATGCGTTTTCGATGCATTTTCAATGTGTTTTTGTTGCGCCTTTGATCTGTTTTTGTCAGTGCATTTTTTTTAAAGGAGAAATAAAATATGATAGGATAGGATAATTGATAGCTGGAATTGATAAATAGAAGAAATAGATAGAATAGATAGAAAGAACATATAGAATAGATAATACTAAAGAACATATAGAATAGATAGAAAGAAATAACAGAATAGCTTGATAGAGGGATAGGAAAGAAATAACAGAATAGCTTGATAGAGGGATAGCTAGCTTGGACAGCTGTTTTTTTTTTTTTTTTTTAAATGACGTGGGGTCCCCCCATTTTTTATATCCAGCACAGGAATAGAAGCTGCTGCAGGTTGCAACTTTCAGCTGTCTGCTGTACTTTGGCTGGTTATGAAAAATAGAGGGGATCCCACTCTTTTTCTAAATTTATTTAAAAAAAAAAAAAAATGACGTGGGGTCCTCCCATTTTTTTTAAAAACTAGCCAAGGTGCAGCAAACAACTGGGGCTGAATATTATTAGGGTGGGAAGGCCCATCATTATTTGGCCCAATCCAGCCTAACAATAGCAGCTGACAGCCGCCCCAGAAGTAATGCATCCATAAGATGCGCAATTCTGGCGCTGGACCTGGCTCATCCCGTTGCCCTGGTGCGGTGGCAATCGGGGTAATAAGGAGTTAATGGCAGCCCAGAGCAGCCAATAAGTCCTAGATTAGTGATAGCAGTCGTCTATGAGACCCCGCCTCATCACTAATCTATGTAAGTGGAAGTAAATAAACACATACACCCCCAAAATCCTTTATTTGAAATAAAATAGAAAAAACACCCTCTTTCACCACTTTATTAACCCCTAAACAACCCTGCAGGTCTGAAGTAATCCACACGAGGTACCACGGCGATTCAGCTCTGCTACATC
The DNA here is from genome assembly GCF_048569485.1 of Anomaloglossus baeobatrachus. Classification (NCBI taxonomy): domain Eukaryota; kingdom Metazoa; phylum Chordata; class Amphibia; order Anura; family Aromobatidae; genus Anomaloglossus; species Anomaloglossus baeobatrachus. Next base: position 220,746,469 of record NC_134358.1, on the reverse strand, counting down.
CTTGTCCTGTCACAGCAGCACCATAGAGCATGATTGCCAGATAAGAGCAGACAGAGACAGCTGTGTGATGAGAATGAACTCAGGTGAACCTCTCACGTCAGTGCCGTGACACAGGCATTAGTGCGGGGTCCGCAATTGTGATGTCAGAGGTTCACCGGAGTTCATTTTCCGCTCGCGGCTCTGTCTCTTTGTCCTGGCCTGATTTGCGTTCACAGGTGAACGGCTCCAGCTTTGACCGGAAATCACCTGAGTGACATCCCGCTGATTGCGCTGCTCACTTCAGTCACTTAGGTGATTTGCTGTCACAGATGGAGGACTTCAGCCGTGGCAGTGGCTAACCTAAGTGAAGTTACCACTGATAGTGCAACTCACTTCAGTTGCGTGGAGCTCACAGCGAGCAGTATTGTTCTATGGCACTCGCTGTGAGTGTCAGATGTAGCAATGCTGGAAACGTCGTGGGACCTTGTGTGGATTATGTCGGACCTGGAGGGATCTGGTTAATAAAGTGGTGAAGAAGGGTGGCTTTTTTGTCTTTTATTTCATATAAAGGATTTTTCGGTGTTCGTGTTTATTTACTTTCACTTACAGATTAGTGATCAGGGGGTGTCTCACAGATGACTGCCATTACTAAGCTAAGACTTAGTGGCTGCTGTGGGCTTTCATTAGCTAATTATTACCACCGCACCAGGGCAATCCACCGCACCAGGGCAATCAGGATGAGCTGGGTAAAGTCCCAGGACTGTCACATCTAATGGATGCGGCAACTCTGGGCGGCTGCAGGCTGATATATTTAGACTGGGGGGCTCCCAATAACATGGGTCTCCCCAGTCTGAGAATACCAGCCCCCAGCTGTGAAGCTTTGCTTTGGCTGAGTATCAAAATTGGGGGGGGAGTGCATGCCGATTTTTTTAAATTAATTATTTTTTTTATTGTACTGTACAATATAGACCTGCCCACTGACGGCTGTGATTGGTTGCAGTCTGACATCTGTCACTAAGGGGGGGGGGCATGTCTGACTGCAACCAATCATAAACGCCGGTGGGTGGAGGAAGAAGTGAGTATGAGATGAGCTTAATGAGAGGATGAAGTGAATATGAGATGAGCCTAATGAGCGGCCGCACTTTCAGAAGCAGGAGAGGTCGCAGGAGCAGTGTGACAGCCGCGCTGCACTGATGATCGGTGAGTCAGAAGTTTAGAGAGACAGAGAGCAAGCGAAAGAGAGAGAGAGTAAGAGAGAATGGAGAAAAGTTGGTGACCTGCGTTTTTGTTGACAAAAATGCATCCAAAACGCAAACAAAAAGTAGTGCAAACACACAGATAGACGCTGTGGTTGCATTTTGATACACCTTATTCATTTCAATGGAAAATATTCACAAAACACAATGAAGAAGTGACATGCTGCTGTTTTTTAGGCAACGATTTTGACATATATTTGTCAAACAAAACGCTGTCAAAAAAATAAGCAACATGCACATGGAATTTCTGATTTATCATAGACTATGCTGGGGAAGTAATACACATGCATTTTGTCAATGACACAGTGCAGTTTAAAACGCAACCAAAACACAAAAAAACGCAACGTGCGCACATAGCCTTATAGTTCTTTGGTTATATATGGTCAGATTTCTTTGGTTATACAGTATATGGTTATAGTTCTTTTGGTTATTTATGTTCATAGTGCTATTGTTACATATGGTTACAGTCTGTTTTTAACTATAGCTATAGTTCTTTTGTTATACAGTGCCCTGCAAATGTATTCACCCCCTTGGCATTTTTCGTGTTTTCTCTACTTCACACCTTTGAATTTTACAGGTTTTTTTTTTAGATTTTGCATCACTTAATGTAAAGAACATGCCTATTGCTATGAATATTTGTTTTCTTTTTATTGTGAAGCAAACAACAAATAGGACAAAATAAGTGAAAATATCAGTGTGCATTACTGTTCACCCCCCTAAAGTCAGTACTTTACAGAACCTCCTTTTGTGGCATTTACAGCTGCAAGTCTTTTTGGATAAGCTTTCCACATGATGCCACTGGGATATTTGCCCATTCCAGTTCCTTTAATTTTGATCGTTTCATCTCGTAAACAGCAACCTTCAAATCTGACTACAGATTCTCAATTTATTAAGATCTGGGCTTTGACTCGGCCACTGTAATACATTTACAGATTTCTGTACACTCGAGTGTACTTCTTCTCCTCAAGTCAGACCATTTTTTTGTCTCTGCTGCCGAAAAACATCCCCATATGATGTTCTTGGGGTGATGAGCTGTGTTGGTTTGGCGCCAGACATAGCGTTTAACCTGGTGGCCAAAAAGTTCAATTTTGGTCTCATCAGACCACCGCACCTTCCTCCATACATTTGGGGTGCCTCTCACATACCCTCCTTGCCTGGGCTGAGAGTTTTGGTGGGTGGCCCTCTATTGGTAGGCTTACTGTGGTTCCATGTTCTTTCTATACTGTTCATCAGAGATTGGGATATTTTTTAGAGCCCAACCTTGACTTGTGCTTCTCAACAACATTGTATCTGACTTGTTTGGAGATCTACTTGGTCTTAATGGTGTAGTTTGGTTAGCAGTGCTTCTTGCTTAATGGTGTTGCAGCTTCTTTGGCTGCACACAGGTGGACTTCTGTTCACTAATCATGTGACTTATGAATGTCATTTCTTGGACAAGAAATTTTCCAGGGCTTCATACAAAAAGGTGGGAATATATATGCACATGGCAGTTTTTATTTATTCTATTCCATAAATTAATTTTTTGCCCATGTTTTTCTCACGTCACATCCCAAACTTACACTATTTAGTGCTAATGCGTCACACACAAACAGATTACAAAATATTTAAACACAAAATGTAATGTAATAAAATAGGTAAAAAACAAAAGTGGGATGAGTACTTTCGCAAAGCACTGTATATGATTATAGTGCTTTGGTTATATATGGTTAGAATTCTTTGGATACATATGGTCATAGTTCTTTTGGTTATATATGTGTAAAGGCTGCTTTACACGCTGCGACATCGCTAATGATATATTGTCGGGGTCATGGTGTTTTGTGACGCACATCTGGCGTCGTTAGCGACATCGCAGCGTGTGACAGCTAGGAACGACAATCAACGATCGCAAAAATCGTTGATCGTTGACACATCGCTCCTTTTCATAATATCGTTGGTGGTGCATGCCGCTGGAACGACGAACATCTCCTTACCTGCATCCACCGGCAATGAGGAAGGAAGGAGGTGGGCGGCATGTTCCGGCCGCTTATCTCCACCCCTCCTCTGCTATTGAGCGGCCGCTTAGTGACGCCGCTGTGACGTCGCTGTGACGCCGAACGCACCTTCCCCTTGAAGGAGGGATTGTTCGGCGGTTACAGCGACGTCACAGCAACGAACAGTGTGTGTGACGCTGCTGTAGCGATATTGTTCGCTATGGCAGCGATCACCAAATGTCGCACGAACGATGGGGGCGGGTGCTATCGCTCGCAACATCACTAGCAATCGCTAGTGATGTCGCAGCATGTAAAGCACCCTTAAGTGTAGAAATAGGTAGTCTCTTTTCACTGCATGAGTTCTCACTGTAAAGTTCCTGAAAAAGAGAGAGGAGCAGAGCATCTGGGTCAACGGTCGAAGAGAGGAGGACTCCTGCAGGGAAAAGTGACTTCCTGTTTCTACATAGAGCTTATAAGAATTCAGCTAGTCTGTTTTTAATCATGCAATGTCATAGACCTAATGGAAAAGAGACGAATTAACTGGGTAGAGGGGCAAAATTGTCTCTACACAGTGCTATATAATATGATGATTGCAATATATCAAGAAGATAAAAACTTTGATGGGAGTGCTTCTTTAATAGTATATTTAAAGACTGAAAACGGGGAAGCAGAAGGATGGACCTTTTGGCACTGCTGTTTCTTATCTCAGTATTTTAACAATCTGTCTTCAGTGAATACAGATTTTATCTATGAATTGACAATTGTGAATATGAACGATTAGTGCTGGTGGAAAAAAAGCAGATTTCTTTGATAATATATATTATAAAGTTGTTTTTTTTTTCAAGTGAACTATTCATTTATGCAAAAATGTAAATAAAATGTAAAATAAAACAACAGTTACTGTTTAACCACCTCATGACTTTGAACATACCGGTACATCCTATTTTGCCATGCGTTCCCGATCTTGGATGGACCGATACCTTGAGATGAGCTGTGGCCACTCGATCTCCGTCGGGAGCTCGGCTTATGTGACAGCCATCCTCCGGCTCTTACAGACAGGAGTGGTCCCCGCACTGCCCTTGGCTGTTTAATCCCTAAATGCTGCAATTAAGTCTTCTGTTCCACTTGCATTTTACAAGAACGAGTGCAATCCGACAAAACATTGGATTGCACTCGCACCAGTGTAAATCTATGAGGCAGTGTCCATTTGCGATTCTTTTCTCATACCAAATAAGCATGAGAAAAGAATTGCAGCTTGCTGCGTTTGGCAGCAAGTCTCGCATCACACGCACCCATACAGGTCTATAGATGCTTGTGAAACATCGGACTGCACTCGGATATCATCTGAGCAGAGTGCGATATGCGCATAGTGAGGCAGCGGAGAAAAGGGAGAAAGTGCTCTCTCCCTTTTCTCTGTAGCTGTGATCCAATAGCAAGATCGGATCACAGTTGCATGACACAGCAGAGCCTGAGCCATTAGCAAATCGCTTCCAATGTGAGAGCATTGGAAGCGATACACGAGTTGAGCTGAGGCCTATCAGCGATCACAGCATTTATTGGCTGGGAGAGGGAGTGCGCACCCTCTCCCAAGTGAACGGGACGCCCACAGTGTGATCATGGAGTCCTGATTGTTCCCATGGCAAACCCCAAGTCATAATAATGACCTCTAAGTCATCCAGCTACAGCAAGCCTCTTAGACCATGCCAGGAGCATGTCAGTGTAAAACATACAGGTATAATCAGTTGTGCAATGCTGTTGCAATGCAATGGATTATACCAGTGATTAGAGTAATAAAGGTTAGTCCCACAGAGAGACCAAGTAAAATATTAAAAAAAAGTTTTAAAAAAATTGTAAAAATAATTTTTAACAAATCACAAAATAAAGAACAAAAAAAAAATCATATTTGTCATCACCATATCTGGAGCAACCCGATCTCTAAAATTGTCACACTATTTACCCCTTCAGTGAACACCATAAAAAAAAATGTGGCAAAAAAACTATGCTTTTTCATCATACTGAAAAAAGTGCAATAAAATGCGATCAAAAAGTCGCAGGTAAATAAAAATTATATAACTGAAAACACCATTTTGTCCCCCAAAAATCTAGCTGCCATACATCTCCATCAGCATAGAAATAAAAAAGCTATAGCCCTCAGAATATAGCAATACAATTTTTTTTCTATAAAATTGTTTTGTGTTGTAAAAGCGGCAAAGCATAAACAAAATCAATATGCATGTGGTATTGCTGTAAGTGTACTGACCCGAAGAATAAAACTGACTTATCACTTTTACAACACAATGAAAGGCGTAAAAAAGACAACAAAAAACAATTCCTGAATTGCCTTTTCTTCTTGATTCTGCCTCACAAAAATTAGAATAGAAAGTGATCAAAAGCATTATGTGGCCCAAAATGGCACCAATAAAAACTACAACTCTTTTTGCAAAAACCAAGTACTTACATGACTCTGTTGGCAGAAAGGCAGAAAAATATAAAAACTATAGCTGTCAAAATTTGGTGATGCAAAAACCCTTTATTTAGTAAAATGTGTTTTTAGTGTGATAGAAGGAAAACCTAAAAGCATATATAAATCTGGTATCGCTGTAATTGCACTGACCTGAGGAATAAAGTCACCTAATCACATGTACCACAAGGTGAACGGCATAAAAAATAGTAATAAAGCTAATTCTTCAACTGCTGTTGATTTGTTTATTTTGCTTTCCAAAGATCGTAGTAAGGAGCAGCTCACATTTATAATGCGCTCTATGCTGAGCGCTTACACCAGGGATTACCTGTAAATCTCTGAAAAATGTGATTCAGACAAATTCCTAATGGAAAATTCACCGTAGTCAGGCAAAGGGAGTAACTTTAACTCCCATCTCCCTTTGGTCTGGCAATGTCGATCTTTTTAATCGTCTTTGTAGGCAAGCACAAAAGTGTATTCAACAACAGTTTTGTGCACCTTTGAAAAGAAGAACATCTCTGAAGATAGACCAAGCAGAGTCCAGAGTAAAGGGTACTTTACACGCTGCGATATCGGTACCGATATCGCTAGTGAGTGTACCCGCCCCCGTCGGTTGTGCGTCACGGGCAAATCGCTGCCCGTGGCTCACAACATCGCTAACGCCCGTCACACTACTTACCTGCGTAGCGATGTCGCTGTGACCGGTGATCTGCCTCCTTTCTAAGGGGGCGGTTAATTCGGCGTCATAGCGACATCACTAAGCGGCCGACCAATAGCAGAGGAGGGGCGGAGATGAGCGGGCCAAACATCCCGCCCACCTCCTTCCTTCCTCATTGTCAGCGGGACGCAGGTACGGTGAGTTTCCTCGTTCCTGCGGTGTCACACATAGCAATGTGTGCTGCCGCAGGAACGACAAACAACCTCGCTACTCATCTGTCAACGATTTTTAGTGTTGGAACGACCCCTCCAATACCAACGATTTTTACCTCTTTTGCGATCGTTTTAGGTCGCTCAAAAGTGTTACATGCTGCAATGTCGCTAACGACGCCGGATGTGTGTCAGAAACACCGTGACCCCGACGATATATCGTTAGCGATGTCGCAGCGTGTAAAGCACCCTTAAAGGGCCATTGACACGCTGCGACATTGCTAACGATATATCGTCAGGGTCACGGTGTTTGTGACGCACATCCGGCATTGTTAGCGACGTCGCAGCGTGTAACACGTATGAGCGACCTTAAACGATCACAAAAGAGGCAAAAATCGTTGGCATGTGAGACGCCGTTCACTTACCAAAAATCGTTGCCTATTCAGTAGCGAGGTTGTTTGTCGTACCTGCGGCAGCACACATCGCTATGTGTGACAGAGCAGGAACGAGCAACAACCTCGTACCTGCGGCCGTCGGGAATGAGGAAGGAAGGAGGTGGGCAGGGTGTTCGTCCCGCTCATCTCCGCCCCTTTGCTTTTATTGGACGGCTGCCATGTGAAGGTAAGTCAGTGTGACGGGTGTTAGTGATGTTGTGCGCCACGGGCAGCGATTTGCCCGTGTCACACAACCGACGGGGGCAGGTACACTCGCTAGCGATATCGGTACCGATATCGCAGCGTGTAAAGTACCCTTTACTCTGCTGCCTCATTATAATGAATAGATCCATCGGAGGTTTCACCTGAACCATGGATTTCAGAGATGTGGATGGAAACCTTGATGTAAATGGCCATCATAAAGCACAAGAGAAATGTGAACACATACAAAATGTTCTTTATCCCTAATTACTACTAATAGAATTAAACTCAACCCACAAAAAAACAAGTCCTCATTCAGGTTCATCATCTGGTAACGGAAATATAGGAAGCTTCCAAATTACTGGTAGCACAAAAGCTCTGAAAAGCACCACGGCTCCACCTCAAAAAAGAAAATCAGCAAAATTTGCACTCCCAAATCCCCCCTCCCTCTAAGCCCCACAATGTGCCTAAGGCTTCTGCCACACTCACGTGAAATTCACGCACGTGCCGAGAGACACGTATTTTCCCTGCGTGTTGCGTGCAGGTAAGTACATGTCTCTGGTACGTGCGTGACACGTGTGTTCTACGTGTGCTATCCGCGATAGCACACGTAGAACCGGTAATTAACATACTCACCTGGTCCTTCCTGCTGTCCGCGCTGCTGTCCGTGGTGCTGATCCTCGGTCTCCAGCCCTCCCGTCTCCCCGCTGCTGCTGCTGCCAGGCAGTGAAGTGAATATTCAATGAGAATAATGAGCGGCGGTCGGCAGCAAGAGGCAGCAGCGGCAGAGACAGGAGGGCTGGAGAAGGTGAGTTAATGTTTTTTTTTTTTCACTGACATGTGTGTTTTCTCCGGCGCGTGTCACACGGGACCGCATCCACACTACACCCGTGTGGTATGGGTGCGGGCCGTGTGACACCCGTGCTGCGGGAGAAATCACTGACATGTCAGCGCTTTGAAAAACGCACACACGTACAAACGCACACGGACACACGTTCCGTGTGGTTTTACGTGTGTGTGCCTGCTACAATAGGGTAGCATTGGTTAACGTGTCTCCGTGCCGCCGGTACGTGTAAAAAATGACAAACATGTGCCGGCAGCACGGATGTGTGTCGCAAGCCTAAACCACAGTTAACGTCCCAATGTTTGGCATTGTTGCAGTGAGGAGAGCCCATTTAATTTACAGGATGTGTGTCTCCAGAAGTACTAGCTGGACACACGCTATGGGCATTCCAACGTACTGGGTGCCACAAGGTCTTATTTGCAAATTTTAATTTAGGAACATTCACTGCATTTGACTCGATGGGTGTTTTCCGAAGACAAAATCGTCACTTCACTCATAGATTAATTCCCAGACAGGTTTAACATCTGAAATGTGGGCACTTGAAGGGGTTTCTGCTGTCCTGGCACTTAGGGGAATTGGAAATGGAGACCACAAACTATTCTAAGAAAATCTGTGCTCCAAAAATCAAATGGAATTCAAGCCCTGTGGTGCGGCGAAACAGTCCTGCACAGTCACATGTGGGGTACTGCTGCTATCAGGAGAAATTGTGTAACACATTATGAGGCCTTTTTACTTATTTGCCTTGTGAAAATTGGAAATCTTAGGTTAAAATAACATTTTAGTGGTAAAAATGTATTTATTTTTTCTTCACTGCTGAAATATTACATTTTGTGACACACCTGTGGTGTCAATACACCATGTGCAGAATTGTTAGGCAAGTTGTATTTTAGAGGATTTTTTTTATTATTGATCAACAACTATGTTCTCAATCAACCCAAAAGACTCGTAAATATCAAATCTTAATATTTTTGGAAGTTGGAGTGGTTTTTTTTTTTAGATTTGGCTATCTTAGGAGGATATCTGTTTGTGCAGGTAACTATTACTGTGCACAATTATTAGGCAACTTAATAAAACCAAATATATTCCCATCTCACTTGTTTATTTTCACCAGGTAAACCAATATAACCGCACAAAATTTAGAAATAAACATTTTTGACATGCAAAAACAAAACACCAATAAATTATGATGACACTCCACAGCCTACCATCCACAGATTCTGTCAGTTGCTTAATCTGTTTACGATCAACATTGCGTGCAGCAGCCACCACAGCCTCCCAGACACTGTTCCGAGAGGTGTACTGTTTTCCCTCTCTGTGGATCTCACATTTTATGAGGGACCCCAGGTTCTCTATGGGGTTCAGATTAGGTGAACAAGGGGGCCATGTCATTATTTTTTCATTTTTTAGACCTTTACTGGCCAGCCACGCTGTGGAGTAGTTGGATGCATGGGATAGAGCATTGTCCTGCATGAAAATCATGTTTTTTCTTGAACGATACCGACTTCTTTCAGTACCACTGCTTGAAGACGTTGTCTTCCAGAAACTGGCAGTAGGTCTGGAAGTTGAGCTTCACTCTATCCTCAACCCAAAAAGGTCCCACAAGTTCATCTTTGATGATACCAGCCCATACCAGTACCCCACCTCCACCTTGCTGGTGTCTGAGTCGGAGTGGAGCTCTCTGCCCTTTACTGATCCAGCCTCTGGCCCATCCATCTGGCCCATCAAGAGTCACTCTCATTTCATCAGTCCATAAAAGCTTTGAAAAATCAGTCTTAAGATATTTCTTGGCCCAGTTTTGACGTTTTATCTTATGTTTCTTGTTCAAAGGTGGTCGTTTTTCAGCCTTCCTTACCTTGGCCATGTCCCTGAGTATGGCACACCTTGTGCTTTTTGACACTCCAGTAACATGGCAGCTCTGAAATATGACCAAACCGGTGGCAAATGGCATCTTGGCAGCTTCGTGCTTGATTTTCATCAATTCATGGGCAGTTATTTTGCACCTTTTTTGACCAACACGCTTCTTGTGACCCTGTTGGCTATTTGCCATGGAACGCTTGATTGTTCAGTGATCACGCTTCAAAAGTTTGGCAATTTCCAGACTGCTGCATCCCTCTGCAAGACATCTCACAATTTTGGACTTTTCAGAGTCCGTCAAATCTTTCTTCTGACCCATTTTGCCAAAGGAAAGGAAGTTGCCTAATAATTAAGCACACCTTATATAGGGTGTTGATGTTATTACCCCACACCCCTCCTCATTACAGAGATGCACATCACCTGATTTACTTAATGGTAGTTGGCTCTCAAACCTATACAGCTTGGAGTAGGACAACATGTATAAAAAGTATCATGTGATCAAAATACTCATTTGACTAAGAATTCTGCACACAGTGTATGCTTGCTTCACCTCTAGATTAATTCATTGAGAAGTGTAGTTTGTAAAATGGGGTTACTTGTAAGGGACTTCTGCTGTTCTGGCACCTCAGGGGCTCTGCCAATGTGACTTGGCACTTGCAAACTATTCTAACTACAGTATATCTAAACTCCAATATGATGCTCCTACTCATCTGAGCTTTGCACTGTACTTCAAGAGTAGTTTTTGATGTTGTATAGGGTATTGTCAAACTCAGGAAAAATTGTATAACAAATTCTTTGGTCCATTTTCTCTTGCTACCTTTTTTGCAATTAAAACTTTGGGGCCAAAGCAACAATTTGGTGAGAAAAAAATGGTAATTTTTTTATTGTCACTGACCAATTTTATACAATTCTTGTAAATCACCTAAGGGTTAAAATTGCCCACTACACCCAGACATGATTTCCTTGAGATGTGTAGTTTCCAGAATGAGTTCACTTTTGGGAGTTCCGCTGTTTTGAAATGTCAGGTGCTCTTCAAATGTGACATGATGTCCAAAATCCCAGCCAAAATGATGCTTCAAAATTCAAATAGCTCTCCTTCCATTCCAAGCCCTGCCATGCATCCAAACAGATATTTTCCTCCAGATATGGAAAAATGTGATTTTCTTATTTTATTGGATCTACATTATAAAATGCTATTTATTCAAGGTGCTCACTAAACATCTACAAAAATTTCTTGAGGGGTCTAGTTTCAAAAATGAGATCACTTCTGGGGGGGGGGTTCCACTGTTTAGGCACATCAAGGGCTTTGCAAATGCGACATGGCATCCGTTATTGATTCCAGATGATTTTGCATTCAAAAAGTCAAATAGTAGTTTTACATCACATATGAAATATTGGCATCCTCAAGAGAATCTGTACAAGGCATTTTCTCCTGTTACCTTTGTGAAAATGAAAATTTGGGGGTAAAACAACATTTTTGTGATTAAAAATACGATTTATTTATTTTGTCGGCTCAGCATTATAAAATTTTATGAAGCAATTGGAGGTTCAAGGTGCTCACCAACCATCTACTTAAATTACTTGAGGGGTCTAGTTTCCAAAATTGTGTCACTTGTGGGGGTTTCGACTGTTTAGGCATATCAGGGGCTCTGCAAATGCAACATGGCATCCGCTATCGATTTCAGCCGATTTTGCATTCTAAAAGTCAAATAGTGCTCCTTCCCTTCCAAGCTCTGCTGTTAGCCCAAACACTAGTTTTCCACCACATTTGACTAATCGGCATACTAAGGAGAAATTGCACATAAAATTTTGTGTTGCATTTGTATGGTGCATAAGCCAGATTGTAACCGATCAAAGCGTGAGCAGAAGGAGAGGTGAAAGGTCAGTTCAAGATGGACATACTGTTCCATTCGTTTTGAGGTATAGGGGACACAAAGGATGAGTCATAGGATGGCTTTTTTAGGATAGGTGTGATTGAGGCATGTTTAAAGTAGGAGGAGAAGACACCAGTTGTTAGTGATAGATTGAAGAGATGGATTAGAGTTGGAATGAAAACTGTGATGAGGTTGGGGATGAGGTGGGACAAGATTGGGTGAAGTGCACAGGTGGTGAGATGTGATCTGGAGAGTAGAGAGGAAGGCTTCTCTTCTGTAATGGTGGAGAAGCTGGTTTTGGAACAAGACATCTGAGTATTTAGGAGAAAATGAGTGTTAGAAGCATAGAGATAGCTGAGTAGGAAATGTCAATAGGGATGTGAAAGTCACCCATGATGATAGTGGGGATGTCAGCAGAAAGGAAATGAAGTACCCAGGTGGTGAAGTGGTTAAAAAGGTGGTGACTGGCCCTAGGGGGCGGTACATGACAGCCAGATTGAGATTGGAGGAGGAGTAGATGCAGAAATAAGGGAGGGTAATGGAGGGTGACAGTGGAATTTGGGTGAAGCAGTTGTTATCAGTCAGGAGAAAACCAATTTCTCCACCATGCTTGTTGTTGGGGCAGGGGGGGGATCAATATTTAAATCACCATAAGAAAGTACATCTGGAAAGGCTGTGTTAGAGAGGGTGAACCAGGTGTCGGTGATCCCATTGAAGGAGAGTTTGTTAATGATGAAAAGATTATGGATATATGAAAGTTTGTTACAGACAGCACACATTCCATAAAGCTTCTGTTAGGGGGACTGGGAAAACGTGGGCTAGATGAATGGGTATAAGGTTAGAAAGGTTGCAAGAATTAGTGGTAGATCTTGGTTGGGAGGTAGAAATGAATGTGGGGATGTGGTGAGAAGGGCCAGAATTTGGAGAGATATCACCAGCAATGAGGAGAAGGTGAGAGAATGTTAGTAGGTGGAAGCAGTAGAGGCCATGAGGTGGCTGTGTGTGTCCTGAGATAGAGGATTTTATGTTGAGGAACACATCTAACGAGGAGGTAAGATGGATAGGGAGGATGGAGGGAGAGATGACAGTTCATTGTCATGTTTAGGGATTAGGAGGGTTAGTAGGAAGTGTAGCATTATAGGGGTGATGGCATGGCAGAAAGAAACAGAAACATTGCTTACAGTGACTATTCAGTTATCTTCAGTTTCCTTCTGGTTCAATTTTGGTCTAATTCATTATAGTACACTTATAGAGGCACTTAGATGATGCACAAGCAGACTAAAGTGTAAGCAGACTAGATGTTACCAATATATATGTGTGACGCCCCTGGACTATCAGGTCGTCACAGGGTATTGTGCAATCTGCCCTTCTGTGCAATATCCACCTCCTCCTTGGTTATGGGTCCCCAACTACATGGTGTTGCCAACATCAGTCAATTAAAGTCTTAGGGGTACTTTGCACACTACGACATCGCAGCTGCGATGTCGGTGAGGTCAAATCGAAAGTGACGCATATCTGGCGTCGGTGTCGACATTGGAGTATGTGAATCGTTTTTAACCCCTTAACGACCGCAGGCCGTACAATTACGTCCTAGCGGTCATAACGTTACTGCCCGCGGTCTGCTGGCAGCAGCATGCCGCGATCGGCGCACATCTCAGCTGATTTTCACAGCTGAGATGTGTGCCTGCTAGGCACGAGCAGAATCGTTATCTGCTCATGCCGTTTAACCCCTGAAATGGCGCTGTCAATATGTGACAGCGCCATTATAAACGCGATCGCGGTAAAGTTTTACTTACCGCCCGATACCGGAAGTCACGTGACATGATCACGTGACTTCCGGTGGTTGTCATGGTAGCACAGGGTCATGTGATGACTCCTGTGCTAGACATGAACTACTTTCACTTTCGCTTTCCATGGAGGCAAGGGAAGCAGGAAGTGAACGTATCTGCTGTTTACAGCTGTGTAGCTGTGATCAGCAGATAGTGCAGAGCGATCGGATTATTGATCGCAATAGCCCCCTAGAAGGACTAGTAAAATAAAAAAAAAGTAAAAAAAAAGTTTTAAAAAATTAAAAAAAAACAAAAAACATAAAAGTTCAAAACCCCCCTTTCGCCCCATTGAAAATTAAAGGGTTAAAAAAATAAAAAATATACACACATTTGGTATCGCTGCGTTCAGAAACGCCCAATCTATCAAAATATAAAATCAATTAATCTGATCAGTAAATGGCGTAGCGGCAAAAAAATTCCAAACGCCAAAATTACGTTTTTTTGTCGCCGCAACTTTTGCGCAAAATGCAATAACAGGCGATCAAAACGTAGCATCTGCGCAAAAATGGTACCGTTAAAAACGTCAGCTCGAGTCACAAAAAATAAGCTGTCACTGAGCCATAGATCCCGAAAAATGAGAACGCTACGGGTCACGAAATATGGCGTAAAACGTGCGCCACTTTTTTCAGACAAACTTCCGAATTTTTTTTAACCCCTTATATAAAAGTAAACCTATACATGTTTGGTGTCTACGAACTCGCACTGACCTGAGGCATCACACCCACACATCAGTTTTACCATACAGTGAACACAGTGAATAAAATATCTCAAAAACAATAGTGCTATCGCACTTTTTTTGCAATTTTTCTGCATTTGGAATTTTTTTGCCGTTTTCCAGTACACTATATGGTAAAACCTTTGGTTTCATTGAAAAGTACAGCTCGTTTCGCAAAAAATGAGCCCTCACATGATCATATTGACTGAAAAATAAAAAAGTTACGTCTCTCAGAAAAAGAATGGCAAAAAAAAAATCCGGAAAGCGAAAAATCGGCCGGTCGTGAAGGGGTTAATACGATTAACGAGCGCAAAAGTGTCGAAATAGTATGATCGGTGTAGTGTCGGGCATTTCCATAATGTCGCTGCAGCGACAGGTACGATGTTGTTCCTCGTTCCTGCGGCAGCACACATCGCTGTGTATGAAGCCGCAAGAGCGAGGAACATCTCCTTACCTGCGTCCCAGCTGCAATGAGGAAGGAAGGAGGTGGGCAGGATGTTTACGTCCCGCTCATCTCCGCCCCTCTGCTTCTATTGGCTGCCTGCCGTGTGACGTCGCTGTGACGCCGCACGACCCGCCCCCTTAGGAAGGAGGCGGTTCGCCGGCCAGAGCGACATCGCAGGGCAGGTAAGTGCATGTGAAGCTGCTGCAGCGATAATGTTCGCTACGGCAGCTATCACAAGAGATCACATGTGAGACGGGGGCAGGGACTATCGTGCTCAGCATAGCTACAATCGGCTTGCGATGTCGTAGTGTGCAAAGTACCCCTTAGGTACACTCTGCACCACACTCACCAGACACACCAGTGGACGGCCTGAGTGGAATAGCGTCGCCCAATTGGGGGGTTGGTTAAGGGGAGGTCAGGAGTGTCAGAGAGTTGAAGTTTGGAGTTTGAGAGTGTAGGTTGGAGAAGTGAAGTGTAGGAGGTGAAGGAGAGAGGAGGTCAGGAGCCGGGCTCCTTGGAAGCAACTAGGTGGCAGACGGTGGCCTGGGCTTAGTAGGAGCTGGACCCCCGTTCGCAGGGGATCGTGACAAGGGGCACAGAACTGTCGAGGAGGACAGCCGTCGATCTTGTACCATCACCGTGGTGGGACCAGGGAATGACTGGGTACGTAGACCCTAGGTCAGGGAGTAGCTTCAGGCAACCTAACAATTTATCCAACGAGAACGGAGCCTTCAAGATCCGCTCTCCACCCGCTCCAAAATCGGGGTACGAGAGGGATAGGACTTTCCACCAAAATGGTCCAGAAAATTCCAAGCGTGAACCCTGAGAGCAAGCTCCCACAGTTAGCCACACTGGGGAGCGGGACCCGACTAGTTTTATGCTACTGGGACCAAAAGAAGAGAGAACTTAGTGTCAGGAGTAAGGTCACAGATCACCAGGCAACACCAGCGGGGACGGGACCCAAACTAGCTCCCCTCAGCGGCAGCGGTGTCCAGAACTTTGGCTTATCCAGTTGTCGGTGTCAGCTTTTTGGACTGAGTGAGTACGCAAGTGACCCCGTTCACTCCCCACGGCATTCCCCGAACACCATCACCGAGTCCCGGGGTATCCCCCCCTACCCGTGGAGGGTTCTAACATCTGGCTGCCCCACTCCATCACCCCGGGTACTCCCATCTGCAGCGGTGGTACTCCGCATTACCACACACCACGGGTGGCGTCACGAACTCTAAATACAATCCCCTGTAAATACCCCCCCTTCGTTTGAGTGGCCGCACGACCCCCGGGACCGGACGTCCCTCGAGCCACCACGGATCCAGATCCGAGCAGCCCAGCTGCTGACACGGGGGTTGGACATATGTTTGGAAGTACATTCAGATGTGAAGCAGAGGGGAAGGGCCTGGACTCATCTTGATCACTTAAATCAAAGCTGAGCCGAGATGGGGGATACCATAGGTAAAGTAAACAAGTGGGTCATAAAGAAAAGTGGAGAGGGAGTCATTGAGTGGTTAGTTATAGCATACCAGATTGACACAAGCAGCAGAGGCAAGGACAATCAGATGTTGGTAAAGCTGAATTGTAGTTGAAGCATACAGATTGACTCAAACTGCAATATTAAAAATATTACTTTTTTATCTTTATTAGCATTCTTACTTTGTATAAGGGTAAGCTAGTAGAAAATACATCACTTTTGTTGCTAAACTAAGGGCAACTGCAAACAGAAAGAACTGTGCAGCTTAAAACCTTTGTGAAAACTATTGCCTCACCAGCAACTACTGGGTGCCTCATTTATGCTGCCTAGCTTAAGGGGGCTTTACACGCTACGACATCGCTAATGCGAACTCGTTGGGGTCACGGAATTGGTGACGCACATCCGGCCGCATTAGCGATGCCGTTGCGTGTGACACCGATGAGCGATTTTGCATTGTTGCAAAAACTTTCAAAATCGCTCATCGGTGACATGGGGGTCCATTCTCAAAAATCGTTACTGCAGCAGTAACGAGGTTGTTCCTCATTCCTGCGGCACCACACATCGCTCCTTGTGACACCGCAGGAACGAGGAGGCTCTCCTTACCTGCCTCCCGGCCGCTATGCGGAAGGAAGGAGGTGGGCGGGATGTTACGTCCCGCTCAGCTCCGCCCCTCCGCTGCTATTGGGCGGCCGCTTAGTGATGTCGCTGTGACGCCGCACGGACCGCCCCCTTAGAAAGGAGGTGGTTCGCCGGTCACAGCGACTTCGCCGGGCGGGTAGGTATGTGTGACGGGTCTGGGCGATGTTGTGCGGCACGGGCAGCGATTTGCCCGTGTCGCACAACAGATGGGGGCGGGTACCCACACTAGCGATATCGGGACCGATATCGCAGTGTGTAAAGCCCGCTTTACAGTTTAAGAAGCACTGAGCTAACATCTAAACATAATGTTTTAAAGAAATTTACCAGTTGATTTGTACTGTTGTGTCCCAACAATTATAATTTAGAGAGTCCATACCTTGTTCTTCCAAATATTTGACGTTTTTACAAAGATCAGGCCTTTAGAATAGATTTTTTTGTGGATAACTTTATATATATATATTTATTTACACTATACAGTGGGTACGGAAAGTATTAAGACCCTTTTAAATTTTTCACTCTTTGTTTCATTGCAGCCATTTGGTAAATTCAAGAAAGTTCATTTTTTTCTCATTAATGTACACTCTGCACCCCATCTTGACAGAAAAAAACAGAAATGTAGAAATTTTTCCAAATTTATTAAACAAGAAAAACGCAAATATCACATGGTCATAAGTATTCAGACCCTTTGCTCGTTATTGAGTAGAAGCACCCTTTTCAGCTAGTACAGCCATGAGTCTTCTTGGGAATGATGCAACAAGTTTTTCACACCTGGATTTGGGGATCCTCTGCAATTCTTCCATGCAGATCCTCTCCAGTTCCATCAGGTTGGATGGTGAACGTTGGTGGACAACTATTTTCAGGTCTCTCCAGACATGCTCAATTGGGTTTATGACAGGGCCTACCTGAACCAGTCAAGAATGGTCACAGAGTTGTTCTGAAGCCACCCCTTTGTTATTTTAGCTGTGTGCTTAGGGTCATTATCTTTTTTGAAGGTTAACTTTCGTCCGAGTCTAAGGTACAGAGCACTCTGAAAGAGGTTTTCTTCCAGGATATCTCTGTACTTGGCCGCATCAACCAGTCATTCTTTCCCTGCAGCTGAAAAACACCCCCATAGCATGATGCTGCCACCACCATGTTTCACTATTGGTATTGTATTAGGCAGGGGATGAGCAGTGCCTGGTTTTCTATACATATACCACTTAGAATTATCACCAAAAAGTTCTATCTTTGTCTCATCAGTCCAGAGAATCTTATTTCTCATAGTCTGGGAGTCCTTCATGTGTTCATGTGGGCTTTCATATGTCTTGCATGGAGGAGAGGCTTTTGTCGAGCCACTCTGCTATAAAGGCTTGGCTGTAGTGATAGTTGACTTTTTGCAACTTTCTCCCATCTCACTACTGCATCTCTGGAGCTCAGCAACAGTGATCTTGGGGTCCTTCTTTACTTCACTCACCAAGGCTCTTCTCCCACAATTGCTCAGTTTGGCTGGATGGCCATGTCAAGGAAGAGTTCTGGTGGTTCCAAACATCTTTCATTTAAGGATTATGGAGGCCACTGTGCTCATAGGAACCTTGTGTATTTCAGCAATTCTTTTGTAACCTTGGCCAGATCTGTGCCTTGCTACAATTCTGTCTCTGATCTACTTGGGCAATTCCTTTGACCTCATGATTCTCATTTGGTCTGACATGCACTGTGAGCTGTGAGGTCTTATATAGACAGGTGTGCACCTTTCCAATTCAAGTCCTATCAGTTTAATTAAACACAGCTGGACTCCAATGAAGGAGCAGAACCATTTCAAGGAGGATCACAAGGAAATGGACAACATGTGACTTAAATATGAGTGTCTAAGCAAAGGGTCTGAATACTTATGACCATGTGATATTTCTGTTTTCTTTTTTTTTAAATTTTCAAAAATATCTACATTTCTGGGGTTTTTTTTGTCAAGATGGGGTGCAGTGTACATTAATGAGAAAAAAAATGAACTTTTTGATTTTACTAAATGGCTGCAATGAAACAAATAGTGAAAAATTGAAAGGGGTCTGAATACTTTCCGTATCCACTGTATATCACACAAAGTGAGTACACCCCTCCTATTTTTGTAAATATTTTATGATAACTTTTCATGGGACAACACTGAAGATTTAGCAGTCTGATACAATGTGACGTAGTCAGTGTACAGCTTGTATAACAGTGTCAATTTGGTGTGCTACCTAAATAAAACATCACATAGTCATTACTAAACCGCTGGCAACAAAAGTGAGTACATCCCTAAGTGAAAAAAGGTAAATTTTGCACAATTATCCATTTTCTCTTCTTCGTGTCATGTGATTTATAAGTGTTACAAGGTCTCAGGTGTGAATGGGGAGCAGGTGTGTTAAATTTGGTGTTATCACACATATACTCTCACACTGGTCATTGGAAATTCAACATGGCACCTCATGGCAAACAATTCTCTGAGGATCTGAAAAAAAACAACTGTTGCTCTACATAAAGATAGTCATGGCTATAAGAAGATTGACAACTCCCTGACACTGAGCTGAAGCGCGGTGGCCAAGACCATACAGTGGTTTAGCTAGACAGGTTCCACTTAGAACAGGCCAACCAAAGAAGTTGCGTGCACGTGCTCAGCGTCATATCCAAAGGTTGTCTTTTCAGAATAGATGTATAAGTGCTGCCCGAATTGCTGCACAGGTTAAAGAGGTGAGGGATCCCCCTGTTAGTTGTCAGACCATATGCAGTAGACTGCATAAAGTTGGTCTGCATGGCTGTCATTTCAGAAGGAAGCTTCGTCAAAAGATGATGCACAAGAAAGCCTGCAAACAGATTGCTGAAGACAAGCAGACTATGGGCATGGAATATTGGAACCAGGTCCTGTGGTCTGAAGAGACCAAGATAAACTTATTTGGTTCAGAAGGTGTCAAGCGTGTGTGGCGGCAACCAGGTGACGAGTACGAAGATAAGTGTGTGTTGCCTACAGTCAAGCATAGTTACGTAAGTGTCATAGTTTGGAGCTGAATGAGTGCTGCCGGATTTGAAGACCTATAGTTCATTGAGGGAACTATGAATGCCAACATAGTGAAGCAGAGCATGATCCCCTCGCTTGGGAAACTTGGTCACAGGGCAATATTCCAACATTATAACAACTCCAAACACAACTATATAAAACCTGAGGGTATACAGTTAGGTCCAGAAATATTTGGACAGTGACACAAGTTTTGTTATTTTAGCTGTTTACAAAAACATGTTCAGAAATACAATTATATATATAATATGGGCTGAAAGTGCACACTCCCAGCTGCAATATGAGAGTTTTCACATCCAAATCGGAGAAAGGGTTTAGGAATCATAGCTCTGTAATGCATAGCCTCCTCTTTTTAAAGGGACCAAAAGTAATTGGACAAGGGACTCTAAGGGCTGCAATTAACTCTGAAGGCGTCTCCCTCGTTAACCTGTAATCAATGAAGTAGTTAAAAGGTCTGGGGTTGATTACAGGTGTGTGGCATTTGGAAGCTGTTGCTGTGACCAGACAACATCCGGTCTAAGGAACTCTCAATTGAGGTGAAGCAGAACATCCTGAGGCTGAAAGAAAAGAAAAAATCCATCAGAGAGATAGCAGACATGCTTGGAGTAGCAAAATCAACAGTCGGGTACATTCTGAGAAAAAAGGAATTGACTGGTGAGCTTGGGAACTCAAAAGGGCCTGGGCGTCCATGGATGACAACAGTGGTGGATGATCGCCGCATACTTTCTTTGGTGAAGAAGAACCCGTTCACAACATCAACTGAAGTCCAGAACAATCTCAGTGAAGTAGGTGTATCTGTCTCTAAGTCAACAGTAAAGAGAAGACTCCATGAAAGTAAATACAAAGGGTTCACATCTAGATGCAAACCATTCATCAATTCCAAAAATAGACAGGCCAGAGTTAAATTTGCTGAAAAACACCTCATGAAGCCAGCTCAGTTCTGGAAAAGTATTCTATGGACAGATGAGACAAAGATCAACTTGTACCAGAATGATGGGAAGAAAAAAGTTTGGAGAAGAAAGGGAACGGCACATGATCCAAGACACACCACATCCTCTGTAAAACATGGTGGAGGCAACGTGATGGCATGGGCATGCATGGCTTTCAATGGCACTGGGTCACTTGTGTTTATTGATGACATAACAGCAGACAAGAGTAGCCGGATGAATTCTGAAGTGTACCGGGATATACTTTCAGCCCAGATTCAGCCAAATGCCGCAAAGTTGATCGGATGGCGCTTCATAGTACAGATGGACAATGACCCCAAGCATACAGCCAAAGCTACCCAGGAGTTCATGAGTGCAAAAAAGTGGAACATTCTGCAATGGCCAAGTCAATCACCAGATCTTAACCGAATTGAGCATGCATTTCACTTGCTCAAATCCAGACTTAAGACGGAAAGACCCACAAACAAGCAAGACCTGTAGGCTGCGGCTGTAAAGGCCTGGCAAAGCATTAAGAAGGAGGAAACCCAGCGTTTGGTGATGTCCATGGGTTCCAGACTTCAGGCAGTGATTGCCTCCAAAGGATTCGCAACAAAATATTGAAAATAAAAATATTTTGTTTGGGTTTGGTTTATTTGTCCAATTACTTTTGACCTCTTAAAATGTGGAGTGTTTGTAAAGAAATGTGTACAATTCCTACAATTGCTATCAGATATTTTTGTTCAAACCTTCAAATTAAACGTTACAATCTGCACTTGAATTCTGTTGTAGAGTTTTCATTTCAAATCCAATGTGGTGGCATGCAGAGCCCAACTCACGAAAATTGTGTCACTGTCCAAATATTTCTGGACCTAACTGTAGGTGCTGTATTGGCCAAGCATGTCTCCAGACCTAAACCTGATTGAGCATCTCTGTATCATCCTCAAATGAAAGGTGGAGGAGTGCAATATCTCTAACAACCACCAGCTTCTTGATGTCATCATGGAGGAGTGGAAAAGGATTTCAGTGGCTCCTGTGAAGCTCTGGTGAACTCCATGCCTAAGAGTTAAGGCAGTGCTTGAAAATAATGGTGGTCACATAAAATATTGACACTTTGAGCACACTTTTGCCATTTTCACTTAGGGGTGTACTCACTTTTGTTGCCAGAGGTTTAGACATTAATGGCTGTGTATTGAGTTATTTAGACGACACACCTCATTTATACTGTTACACAAGCTATACACTGACTACTTTACATTGTATCAAAGTGTCACATCGTCAGTGTTGTCCCATGAATAGAAATAATAAAGTATGTACAAAAATGTGAGGACGAGTGTATTGAATTTGTGATAAACTGTGTATATACTGCCATAATAGGGTCTACAAAGCCCTGTACGCATGAGCTGGAAGAGACAGTAGAGTAAATCTTTGGGGAAGGCTATGTTCACACAGGACATCTTTTGATGCATCTTTGGTGCGTTTTTGACATCACAAAGATGCACCAAAATGCATGCACTTCCTTCCTCCAGCAAAGTTTATGAGATTTCTATTTTGCTGTCCACACTGGGCATCTTTTGTTGGCTGCATCTTGGCTGCGTTTTTGAAGATGCACCATGTCATTTATTTCTGCGTTTTTACAGTGTTTTTCAGTTCTTTCAGTCAATAGATTTGACTTAAAAATGCATTGGGCAAAACGCGGTAAAAACACGGTAAAAACGCAGTGCATTTTTGTTGCGTTTTTGGTGTGTTTTGCCGCAGTGCGTTTTGGTTGCGTTTTTGATGCATTTTTGATGCACCCAAGATGCACTGGCAAAAAGATGCCATGTTTGAACATAGCCAGTTTGTGTGTTATGTACAATTTATACACCAAGATGACTTGTCCAGTTTGTGCTGTTATTTGTTCCCACCGCTCCCCTGACTATTCTGCGTTTTTTTGTTTAGATTTTCTTTTATTAATCTGCCATACAGTTCTTGGGACAAGTGCTTTTTTGTTCAGTGCTCATTTCTATGGTCTTTACCTGTTGGGTGTAATTTACAGGATTCCCCGGGAGTGTGTTTTAGGCTACTCTAATCAATTATTCTGTAAACACCGCCACCTTGCTAAAGACCATAAAAAGTAGCATTAAATTAAAAATAATTTTATCTCTGGAACCTTATAGTGGATTTAAAAAAAAAACCCAACATACAAATAAAAAACAAAAACAAACAGATTACCTAGGGGAGCATCGGAAATAAAATAAGAGAAAAATCTGGCCCTTTTTGAGCGGGTAAAAGTTTCCTGATGATTTGCCATCCAAGTCTGTGCCCAGAATGATAAATCCAATGAGTGTTTGATAAGTTTTGCCATAAAATTTCCAATCTACTATGTAAATAGGAAAAATTAGAGTGTCATACAAAGTTTATTGTTTTTTGGAGTTGTTAAAGTAAAACCATTTAAATTGGATTTCCAGTGATCTCTTGCAAACAACTTTCGACTAACATCTACACTAATTCGAACCTCCCACTCCCGGATCCAAGACTTCTTCCGAGCTGCACCAACCCTCTGGAACACTCTACCCCAAGAAGTTAGGACAAATCACAACTTACTCAGCTTCAGACGCACCCTAAAGACGCATCGTTTTACGGTGGCCTATCACACTCCCTAATCAGATTCGTTTCACATAGTCCCTCTACAACTTCTCACAACATAACTCCACATCAACCTCCATGGCACCCAAATGCATCTCAAGGTGCACCAACTGGTCCAGGAAACCATCCCCCATTTCCGTGAGATGGCTGGATTGTCAGTGTAAATAAGCACTTGTACCTGCCCCCCCCCCCCATATTTCATTGTAGATCGTAAGCTCTCATGAGCAGGGTTGTTTTCCCTTCTTTTTTTACCCCTCTAAATATTGTATTTTCTGTAACTGTTACTTGTTTGTATATTATCCTCGTGAATTGTAAAGCGCTGCGGAATATGTTGGCGCTATAGAAATAAAGATTATTATTATTATATTACTATCATCAATGTGGTGCCCCTGAGTGTCAGGTGCCACAGGGTACTACATCTAAAACCAGATTCCTGGAAGACCAGTGCTGGTTACTAACACAACACACACACACAAATCTACGCCCTTTTCCCTAGACTGGGTGACAGGCTAGAGATGGACCTGACGGGTGATCACCTATTGGCTGGGACGCATCCAGTCCACTAGTCAGAAACCTGGGAGGAGGAGGGGCTAGTCAGTGAAGTGAATGGACAACGCACATCTTGTCTGGAGAGATAGTGAAAAGTCAGACAGATGGTCAGACAGAAGTTAACGTTCTGACAGAAAGTGTAAAGTGACTTGCTGATTAAAAGGAGTACCGTTGCCAGAGAGAGTACAGTGCAGTTACTCACTGGACTGAGCCCCGACGGGGTACAGAGCCCTAGTTCAGGAAGATGCTTCAGGCTCACCTGATAACAATCTGCCCGGTGAGGGGACCATCAAGTACCTTAGCGACGTTAGTGTCTGGGGCACAGCAGCAAAGAGGGAACCTGGAAACGGAAACAGAGGTCCGACCCAAGAGAGGTTCAAGCTGCCTGCCATACAGGCCAGGACGGAGACAACAGGAGGGGGACCCCAAAAACACTCCAAACCATGGGGACCCACCAACTACTACAGGGTGCAAGGAAGTAAAGCTCACCAGTTCACTACACCGGCACTGGAACAAAGGGAATACCGGATTGGTAAAGACCAGCACAAACCGGAAAGCAGCAACTTCAAATCAGTGAGTAAAGTACAAGTTAAACCACAGCCTCTGTGTTATCTGAATTCTTCCTACACGTCTGCACCAATATACTACAACCACCATAATCCTCCCCTGGGGCCTAGCTCTACTTGCGGAGAGCCATTACACCTAAGCTTCCCAATACCACCAGCCCCAGCAGTGAGAGACTTTGCAGTGGCGGCTTTCCCCATATAGCCGCATACCGCAAGTGGCGTCACGAAAACCATTTTTATTTTTATTCTTCCCTTGTACAAAACCCCTTTTAAGCGACCCCCCAGGTTCACGGAACCGGGCAACGGCCACCCAGTGAACTATCCCCCGTAATATACAGCCCGAGAATGAGTACCTTAAAGCCCTGGGGCACGTCATCCAACACCCCAAATTCTTCTTAGCATAGGGCCCTGTTTCTGAGATGTTTTCCTCTTTTAGCTCATATTGTTTGGTCTGATAAATTTGTAGAGTGTTACATTGCACTTCTACAGTTTGATTCACTGCACCTTCACCAATATACTTATGTTATTGCCTGCTAATAATGGAGGCCCTCCGTAAAGTCATGCACACTTTTATGGACTGCTGGACAAGTGTGCACATTTTATGGAGCATCTTGACTATTACACAGTGCTCCTAAAGTGCAAATAAAATGTGATACATTTCTGAGAGAGTTCACAAAAGGTAGAGAACACAATTGCTATTAGGACTCGCTCACAGTAGAGACAAGTGCAATGCAAGAAAATCTCACATTGTACTCAGACCAGTTAGTCAATGAGGCAGAGCAGATATGCGATTTTTTTTTATCTTATTCCAATTTGCCCTGAGCAAAAAAATTCACAGCATTTGCAATTGGCAGCGTGTCTCGGATCATGAATGAGAGTGGAACATTGGACTGCACTCGGATGATATCAGACATGCAGTCTGATATACACAGAGACAGTGTCATATGTGTACCGCTCTGGGGTATTTACTTTCTTTTGGTGCTGTTGGGGTTAATGACTCTTTCCTATCTGGCTATCCTTTGTATCCTTAGGGGTACTTTGCACACCACGACATTGCAAGCCGATGTTGCGATGCCGAGCGCGATAGTCCCCGCCCCCGTCGCAGCTGCGATATCATTGTGATAGCGAATATTATCGCTACGGCTGCTTCACATACACTCACCTGCCGTGCAACATTGCTCTTCCCGGTGAACCGCCTCCTTATTAAGGGGGCGGGTCGTGCGGCGTCACTGCGACGTCACACGGCAGTTGGCCAATAGGAGCGGAGGGGCGGAGATGAGCGGGATGTAAACATCCCGCCCACCTCCTTCCTTCCGCATTGCAGCCGGGACGCAGGTAGGAGATGTTCCTCGCTCCTGCGACTTCACACACAGCGATGTGTGCTGCCGCAGGAACGAGGAACAACATCGGACCGTCGCGTCAGCGTAATTATGGAATTCGCCGACGCTACACCGATGATATGATTACGACTCTTTTGCGCTCGTTAATCGTATCATCTAGGATTTACACACTATGATGTCGAGAGCGACGCAGGAAGTGCGTCACTTTCGACATGACCCCACCGACATCGCACCTGCGATGTCGTAGTGTGCAAAGTACCCCTTAATCTCAGGTGCAGCTCTTTGTGACAACTCCCCTTTGCTAGAAAAAGTCACATTTTACCATCTGATGCCAGTTATAGAATCTTCAATTTTATACTGACCACTTTGGAAAGAGGCAGTCTCCGGAAGAAACAGAGAAGTCATGACAGTTGCAGCTGTAGTGTTTAGCTGCATTGGAGGAGGTTAGAGTGTTTTCCTTTTCTGTCTATTTCCCCCCCATCTGTCTTCCTTCCCTTATGTTGTTCTATTGCAGTGGTGAGACTAGTGCTCTTACCGGCCTTTTCACTAGCCAGGGTGAGTTTAGGGCAAGCAAGGGCCTAGGCATGTGATCGACGATGAAGGGAAGGACGTTAGTGAGTGCAGGAATCAGCCTCAGGTGAAAGGTATGAGGTAACCCCGCTTACCTCTCCCTAGCGCCAGTGACTACTGTTGTGTTGTGTTCCTGGTGTACCCTTTGTATTGCGGCACTTGCCGGGAGTTCCCTTATACCTGATGCAACCTTTTGTAGTTACTGTGTGACTGACAGACAATAGAGAAGATGGAGAAATTAATCTCTCCTTCTTTCCCTCACCTGTGATCAGATTCTCGCAGGTGAATGTGCATTACACTCGGCTCATGCTCATAGCAGAGATTGAGCTGAGTGCCATCAGCAGATTGCATCTGATGCTCTCACATCGGATGCTATATGCTATTGTGATCCCTGACTTATGATGAGGGGCAAATTACCTTTTGGCAGATGGAGGATATTTAATGAGCACAAATATGTACGCTAATCTAGCTTTAAGGGCACACTCACACGAGCGTGAAAAATGGACGAGTGCGATGCGAGAAAATCTCACATTGCACTTTGACCAATGTTAGTCAATGAGGGAGAGCAGTTGGTCAGCTTTTCTCACATCCAGATTCTGGATGCAAGAAAAGTTGCAACATGCTGCAATTTTCTGCGAGAGCCGTGTCTCTCGCACCCATTCAAGTGTATGGGTGCGAGAGATACATCGGACTGCACTCAGATGTTATCCCAGTGCAGTGCGATCTACGCACAGGCTGACAATGGAGGAGATGGGTTTATTAACACCTCCCTATCCTCCGTAGAGCCCGCCCTCAGCTTCACAGTCGCATGACACTCGGCTCACGCTCGCAGCAGAGCCTGAGCCAGGGGTCATTAGCATATCGCATCCAATGCTCTTGCATCGGATGCCATACGTTCGTGTGAGTCTACCCTCAAGTTTACAGTGCAGCATCCGGAAGATATTTTTAATGTAAAGAGCTCTGCATTGCTGATAATTTCCCTTTTTATGCTTTATACTGGCAGACAAACAGTTACAGGAATTACTGCATAATGTCCAAGGGCCTAAGAGAAAATCTAATTAACTTTTCAACCCCCAAAGAATTAATTTCTTATAATGAGACTTATGTGTAACCCTGAAAGGGTAAAAATGCGATTCATATAGAGAACACTACATGAAGTCCAGAATAAAGTGCCAAGAATTAATAAGAGTGTATGTAAAACAAAGCAACTTAGTATCAGAGAATACATAGGAGTTCATTGTTAACAGCCCACCACTACCAGCAGCACACTGGGCCGTGCGACCTCTAGTGTTCAGTCATTAATGGAGGCTCCGTGCCAAGTGTATGCTATATAATGTGGGATCCGGGCTGAAAAAAAAAGTATCATTTAGATAGCAGTCATCATCAAATGTCTTTTTTTGTTGTATAGTTTTATTGCCAGTGTTTTACTCTATTTTTATAGTTATATCTAAAGTGATTGAATTACCGTATTCACATTTAATTGACAGTAAAGATGGATTTTGTTTAGAAAGATGGTTGACACCATATTGTGTTAATCTTGGGATTCTCTTAGATATAAACTAAAGAAGTCGTTATTAAAATGTCCAGCTTTTCTTAATTTTATACAAAGCCAATTACAAATGCAATTCCAAAAACACACTGATGGAAAATTTGATTTCCTATGATTTTATGATATTTGCCCTTGTGCAATTGATTGTGAAATTGTGACTTCCTTCTGGGACTCTGTAATGTAATGTAGTGCTGGTGTTTTATAGATAACAAGAAATAGCAGGTAACAGACCATAGACCTATATTTTATATAATTAGCAACGGAATATATACTATGATATTTATACATATACTGTATATATAAAGTGTACATGTGCAATGTATATAACTATACACCTATATGTATTATATGTATGTATATATATATATATATATATATGTATATATATATATATATATATACACTTACGGTATATATATATATTTATACTATGTGCATAATATGTGTATGCATGATGGGTGTGTTTGTATATATATATATATATATATATATATATATATATATATATATATATATATCTATGAAAAACAGCACCAATCCAATAAACTGCAGGTGGAAGCTCTGAGGTTCTTTTACCACCTGCAACAAGCCACAAAAACGAAAATCGAAACAAAACAAAAGAGGCACCATTTCCATTCCGAAAAGTGAAACCATTTTTTTCATTTATCTTACATGCCCATGGGAAAAGTGCATTTCTAGTGTTGAAGCATCAAAAAAAATGTTTTTTCACTTTTTGGAATACCTTTCTCTCTATATATAGGCTCGGCCATCTGAGTAGTTGAATGGCCACAACGGACACCACACCGGGGAGTTATCGAAAACTATATTCACGAAAACCATGCCCAGTTGATAGCATGATTATAATTCAGCTATTATTTAAACTGTATACCTACTTCTATACCTATATATATATATATATATATATATAAATATATATGTATATATATTTTCGGCCTTGACTGTATATACATACACAGATTTGGACTGACCCCTAGGGGAATTTGTAAATTCCCAGGTGGTCCCCCATTCAGGAATAAGCCATTTATCCTCAGTAGGTGACCCAATACATTTGGTTCACTATGTACAGAAAAAAGCATCGCATCAATAATGTAAAAAATTGACTTACGGTAGTTATTATTATAATACAAGCACAGTCACATTTTTTTAAAGTGGTCCTCCAGAGTCACTGTTACTGTTGGGTCATTGCCTCCCCAGTTTGACACTGTGTACACACACACACGCACAAACGCACACACACACACACACACACACACACACACACACATACACACATACATACACACACACATACACACACACACACACACACACACACACACATATATATACACACCCAGACTATGATGGCACTTTACTGTCTGTTTTTATTAGTGTCTGCACTGTGGATACTTTACTGGTATCACACGGTTGTGGTTTCTTAGCTCTCCCCGCATGCTCCTCTACATTGTTCCCTTGAGCGGAGTGACACTTCACGGCTTCTTTATAACAATTAATAGAATACACTTTTGTTTACTTCAGATGATGACTTTGCTCAGCAATGGGCTATTGCTCCCTGCTTGTCTCTGCCAATGGCCGGAGGCTAGGAGGATGTCTTTTCAAATTCAGGCAGCAAGGGGCTTCCATTAAGCTCCTTAGCCTCCATTATAATGAAATGCTGTACAGTGAGGCCTTAGGGGTCATGTATGAAAAGTGCACTACAGCGTCATAGACATAAGTCTTAAGACATATTTAAGAAAATAAATCATGTTTTAAGAAGAGTAAGTCACAGATGTAATACCCCATAGAGAGTTATAGTTGATTTTGGTGCTACAGAACAGCTTTCCAATTTTGCATATTTTTTTTATACATTTTTGGCTGCAAGTCTACGATAAATGTGTAAAAAAAATTGGCAGGTAAAGTGGTAGATAATTTGTGCTTTTCATCAGAAATGATGCTTTTCTGGCACCAGCGCTCCCCCTGCTTGTTAGCCCCCACCTTTTCCATCTCTTGTAGAAAAGGGTGTTGTGACCCGTGAACTGGTCTTTACTCTCTAGCCTAACTTTCTGCTCTTCGGACCCCACAACAGCTGCTCTGGTGGCCTCTGTATACATTATGGATATGACTGTAATTGGCAAAAAGAAATTGAGCCCTATCTTCATTTCGGTTGATACCCTGAACCTACAGCAATATACTTATGCTATTAAGTCATAAGCACATGTAAATTGTGAGAGAGGATTTGGTAATGGCCGTCTTTATTCAAGAGAAATAACCAATAATGTCCTGGTGAGAATTAATGGGTATATATGGTGTTAGGCAAGAGAGGTTTGGTAAAAGGAATGTAACAGATGTGATACCAGACAGAGTGAGAAGAAGAGTCTCAGCTACACGCTCCCTGGTGGTACACACGGTACTTCCTACCAAAGTTGCAACATTACCAATTACATGAATTGTATGGATTTATTTCCCCCATGAAACAAAAGTAGAGACGCTTTCACATGTGTCATGTGTGTTCTATCGTGTCTAACATTTCTCTAGTGGTGTCTTACCATACATGATGGTACTATATATAATATTCCCGCTTCTTGTCATATCATAATTGACTTGTCAGTATCTGGTGATCATGACGGAATAGAACATAGGTGGATCCCATACTTTGAAAGGGTATAAGTGATGATGCGCTATCTGCCGTGATGGTTCGTCAATCATATGTACAGTAAAACACAACTGTCCTTGGGACCCTTCTAATAATTTACCCTGGAGCTGAAAGTGAGCACTGTCCGATTGATTGATTGTTTGTTTGTCTGGATATTTTCTCTCTACATGTTCAATATTTTATCAGAATCATATTTATACGTGAACCGGATCTCATAGCATCTGAAGGCACAATTTTTATTGTGATCCAAGTTTAGGCCATATGTCAATCTGTTTTATATACTGTTAACACATTCATGGCTGGCTAGTTTAACTGTAAATGCTATGTTGTGAAATATGCCAAAAATACATAGCTGGTGAAAGTCGAAAACCCTTTTTTTGTAGTGTTGCTAGCTAAAGATCTCACAATATGCACGACACTGCCCAAAGTTGTTATAGCTCCAATTCTCCAGGCTACATGTAAATGCCAGACAATGGATGGGGAATGCAAGGTCTGCTTACTCCGAGAAGCCCCCTGTAGCTCCTCTGTGCTCGGAGGTGCTGGAAGAAGTGACCCAGGGGCGAGCTGGAGTCCGTCTCCACAGCTGTTAGTCAGCATTGGCATACAAAGTAGGGAGATTGCCAGCTCCTCTCAGCCTACAGAAGAAGCAAAGACTTTGTGTACTTGGGTTTTACATAATGCACAAGCTACTTGGTACACTTCACCAAAGCGAATAATCCCCCTACTTTATTTTCTAATTACAAGTGTATCTAATATTAAAAAAAGAGGGTTTATTCCTTTGCGTTTTTGTTTCACACTTAGATTACATTGAATTACGTGTAATGTGTTCTTAAATTCTTCAATGTGGTTTAATTCCATCAAATTATAAGTGGTGCATACATTTATATTATATCAGTGTGAACTCGGATACTGCTGCAGCCCCTCTTTTTATGATGCATGTGGAATGGAACAGATAATGACAGGGGTCAAATGACTGCAATCATAGGCGTGTGCATGGGGTGTGGCAAGTAAAAGCTGCACAATGGGAACGCTTCTCTAGGCGAGAGGCCGGCCATTTATAGCTGGGGGGGTGAATGGGGAGTCGAGGAGCAGGCAATTAATAAATTCAATCTTCCTCCTACTGCTTGGAGGCTGTGGTCATCATCTAAGCCCACCTGCTTCCACCAATCAGCGCACCTCCAATAAATTATTCTGTACAGAAGATGACTAAGAATTATCTGGAGAAAATCCCCATTGAACGCACGGCACATAACTCCTATAGAATTCTGTATTCACATGACGGTGTTCCCTAATTGTGTATAAATGTACATATATATATATATATATATATATACATATAAAATTCCTGATTTTTTATATCAATATTTCAGGGTTTACTTCAAGTCTTGGAGCCAAAAATACACTTTTCGGTCAGTTTTCTGTAAAAAAATAAGAGAGCACTAGGTGATATAAGTCCAGAATCTACCTGTACAAATGAGATAAAAATGCACAATTGTGTAACAGTAATGAAATAAGGTGCGTCATTCAGGTCTGTGCGCTGTACTCTTTCTGCCCAGAACGATGTATCAGCGTGCCCTTGGGTAATGCGCACAGCATTAGAATCTTGGCATCTGTGTCAGTGAGGAATTCATATCGTTTTCCTGGAAGACAGCCACATTATTTGCCGATATCCAACAAGTTCCTCGACAGAGAGAACATGGCAGTGGAATAAACGGAGAAATCCAGATCTGAAATCTCAATACGAACCTGTGTTTGTCTGTTCCACAATTCAGCAGAGATTTAAAGTACATTTCATGGGACATTTTAGAATTGGTTAAATATGGCATGCTTAATGTATTTATTATTAGTATATTCGTATGCCTGATGGTCGGTCATCGGGGAAAATGAATTAGAATAATCCTTTAGGGTCTTGATTCACATTACTTTAAAACTGATGAAAATGAATAATTTTAGGTAAAATTTCAAGCCCCATACACATTAGATTGTCAGCCAAACCAGCTGATATTGTCGAATTTCATCTACAGTGTAATGTGTAGGGGGCCTCAGGACAATTGATTGTTAGTGGAGTTACAGGGGTTATCCAGTCTATATCCATAAGTCTGCAGTCACTCTATGTATCACTCTATATGACTGCAGACTTGTGAATCCTCACATCTCAGGCACTGTGCAGATTCTCCAATGTTAGAGTTGTGAGCGGCGGTCACATGGCCGCGAATATGCACACTATCGTCCAGAATTACCAAGTAGAAGGTGGTGGCCTCACACAATACACCTGCATTGAAAGAGGCTGCACTGCTCTATTTGGAATGTAGTCAGAAGTCTACATATCGCATATGCATGGCCACATGAATGGCGTTCCAAGCTCTGACGCCGGAGAATCCTCTCAATGCACAGTGCATGAGAGGTGAGGATTCACAAGTCTGCAGTCACATATAGTGATACATAGAGTGACTGCAGAATTATGATTTAGTCTAGACAACCCCTTAAAGGAATCTGCACATCCAATTTCATGCTGTCCATCCTTTTGTTCTTCTAGAGATTATCTGCCACCAAAGATGCCAGGTGGCGCCTCTCTCATGGAGAACACACGAGTAGCAACAACCTCTCCTGTGTATGGTAAACATGGCTGCCAGCAGAACCATCATTCGCCCATCAGCTATCTTATGTTTAAAACGGGCTTTAAGAATGAATGAATGGTTTAGCCGACAGATCATAGATTGTAAAAATCAAATAAACTATATTTTATTTATTTGGTTGAGAGTTATATGAACAATTTGTCATTCAAAGAAAGAATATTTGTTCATGATCTCTGATTGAAGGAATATTTCTAGAAAAAGGCTTGTTCTTCTCCCCTAGTCACAAAGCTTAGCTTGATCCAACTGGGGATCTGGTAAATTCCTCTAACTTTGCAAACTCACTCAAGCAACATATATTACATGTCTATACACTCATGATCAACATGCTTATATATGCCTGCCCTGCAGTGACACTGCCATCCCAGCCACTTATTGTCCAGATTATAAACTATTCTAGTTATACGGACACATAACGGGGCATGGCATGACGTCTGCAGGCACTAGTAAGCTCCTTCTCCATTCGAGTTCTGCACTGCAGGCCCCTCTCCTTCATCAAGTCCTCCAAGCTAACAAGTTGCCACTTTCTGTTTCATTTTAGACCGTATTCACACATTGTGTTTTTTGCAACGGTCACAGGAACAACAAAAGCAAGCACCATGTCCACAATGTACATCACACAGGAAATTCCTCCTCCCAGTGCGGCAGGGTAACAGGAGATCCAGAGCAAAGTCCGGCAGTAGTCTGACATGTATTCGATACAATACAATAGAATAATGTAATCTGAAACCAAACTGGAAATGAGAATTGCATGTCCTGTATTATTATTTTCAATATTTAAATTTTTTGGAGGACTCTTCAGAACACTATGGAGAGGAAGAACGCTACTACATTCTATTGCTGTTTATAGCCTTCACCTTCATTGTGTAGACCTAATTGCCTGCCTGTGCCCGCCATGAGGGTGTCATCATCATATTTTTACGTTTGAGTCACGGAGAATGTACATGCACCATCTTTGCCAGGTGGATTCTGGTCACAAAAAAGCACTTACTAAACCCCTTCATAACGAGGCTATATTTTGTTTTTTCGTTTTGTTTTTTTTTTCCCCCTTCTAAGAGCCATAACTTCTCGTTTACATCCACATAGTCGTTTGAACGCTAGTTTTTCTACGGGACGAGTTGTACTTATGATTGACACCATTGATTTCAATATGGAAAGTGTGTTGAAATTCAAAGAAAAGTGTAATTTCACAATTGTTTTTTTCTTTTTTTTTTTTTAAACCATAATCACTATATGGTAAAACTGACCTGGTAATATAGTTCTCCAGGTCAGTACAGTATGACTACACCAATACCAAACTTGCATTGTTTGTTTTTTTTTATTTCATTTAAGTGGTGAAAAAAAATTCAGAAACTTGTAAAAAAAAAAATTTGTTTTTGCTTTTGTCTCCATTTTTTGAGACCTGTAACACATTCATTTTTCAGGCTGTGGGACTAATTGAGGGATTATTTTTTGTGTCCTGAGCTGATAATTTTAATTATTCAATTTTGGGATGTAATTGATCACTACTTATTCCATTTTATTGCAATGTTGAGGTAGCCCAAACTTAATTCTGACTTTTGATTTTTTTTCTGTTACATTATTTACCGGTTTGATTTATCATATATTTTGACAGATCGGACTTTTATGAACCCAGCGATGATAAAATATGTGTTTTTGTTATTGCTTTATTTTTAATGGGGCAAAAGGGGGGTTGTTTGAACTTTTATGTTTTGTTTATTTTTTTCATATTTTGAAAAACATTTTTTACTCTTTCCATTGTTTTTAATAGTCCCCATACGGACTGCTCTTTATAGTGAAAATCACAATCTCTTATGAACGCCAGCTAAACACTGGCATTCACAGGTGTCATAATGACAGGCATGGGGGACATCAGCAGACCCCGACTGTCATGTCAACCTATCGGCACTCACAATAATGTCACGGACCTGCTGATGACTTCCCAGTGCATATTGGTTGTCGCTGTCAGAGACTGACAGCAGCATCTAATGGTTTAACAGCCACAGAGTGGCTGTTAAAGGCAAAAATGGCTGATTAGATAACCCATTATCTGCTGGGAGAGATGCAGGCTCAGCATGTGAGCCTGCATCTGTGTCGCCCTGGACAAGCCAGGGGCCACAGAGCACAACACCTATACACCCCACACTCCCTGCAGGCACATCAAGGTCAGACACAAAACCCTTGTTGCCTTCCCCAGGGGCTGATATCCACACCAGGAGGTGGAGCCAGGCGGTTGGTCTCCACCCACCAAGGAGTTCACAGTCCTGGAGGCAGGAAAAGGAAGTTCAGTTAAGCTAGGGAAGTGAAGGAGTGAGGAGTTGAGTTTGGACAGTGAAAGTGGAAGGAGGGAAAGTGAGGAGTAGTGAAGTGGCAAGAGAGCAGACTGAAGTGAGTCCGGGTGTGTGGCCCGGACGGAGCAGCAAGGTTGGCAGACGGTGGTGACTGTCTGCAGGAGTGGCCTATCGGAGTTTGCCGTAAGGACCGTGGACGGGCGGTGGCCAGGCGGTACCGGACCGGTACACAAGGAGAAGCCAGCACCATTGGCAGGGGCTTTTCGGACCCCGGCAAGGCTAGGAGTCGCCGTGAATTTGCTAAATCCGTTAGTGAAGGGGACCTCCGGGTTTCCAAACAGTCAAGTCCCGACAGAAGGCAACCGTCCAACCGTGAAGGGGAGACACCGCTACCGCCAAGGGCAACCATTTCCCAGGGCCAGCGCCTGCGGGCAAAAGGGGCTCCTCCGGCCCACATCCAAGTCGGGGAGCGGGTTACCGGTGGGAACCAATCGGAATCAACAAAGAACATAGGTGCAGGGAGAGACAGTCATCACTAACCTACGGGGAAGAAGCAACCGCAGCCGTCTGGGGGACCTGTCTATCCAGCCGTGTGTTTTACCGAGAACTGTGTCATCGTCTCAGGCTGAGTGAGTACCCCCGTGCCGTACGGCACAGCGCTGCCCCTGCGACCCTGCACCTCACCAGGCCCTGCAACCCGCCTGCCATCATTCATCCCTACCCCATCATCGGGCCCCGGGACAACCAACCCCTTACCCACGGAGGGGAGAACTAACATCAAAGCTGCTCCCTGTCACCGCTCCCGGGATCCCCGTCCAGAGCAGCAGTGGTGTCACCAAAATCACCACAACCGTGGGTGGCGTCACGGACAATAATCAAAACCCCCCACAATCAAATTCCCCTTTTCACTCACGGGCGAGGAACGCCGCTCGAGTCCCCGGGATCTGGCCCACCGCTCGAGCCACCACCGAGCAGCAGCAGCCGCAGCAGCAGCGGCAGCCGGACCCGAGCAGTGGGAGAGCGCAGCGTCCCCTCCTCCGCCCGTGACAACTTGGCATCACGAACAGGATCTTACCGCTATGCCGTCTGGTAGAGGTGCGCCTTGTTACCGCCGGAGGTGTCCGCCCGAAAAATTTCAGAAGCCGCCATCTTTGGCGCGAAAAGTTCCCGCTCGAGCGTCTCCTCGAGTAGTGGAGGCGCGAAGGCCAAAACCCCGCCCCTGTAGAGGAGGAGCCGGAAAGAGGCTAAGGGGGACGAAATGGCGACTGGTCGCATGTAGCCGCGGCTATAAAAGCAGGGACGCCAGGACTCTGCGGCCATCTTGTTCCTGGGAGAGGCCGCCAGCAAGATGTATATGCCGTCCCGTAGCACCGTAGCCCCCGCGCCTGGAACCGGTGCGTGGGTGGAGATCCGGACCGCGCAGCTCTACCAGAGGCTGCAGGTTCAGATGCAGCTCCTCTTAGAGGAGTGGGAGACCGATATGACGGAGGTCATAGCGACCGTGCGGAGATGCGAGGAGGAAGTAGTGGAAGGGAGGGTGAGTGACCCACTCCCCGATACCCCAAAAGGGTCGGTCATCGCGGCTGCGGGACCCGGTCTGAACCCCCTCGCCCTACTGCCTCCCTCACCACCCGTCCCGGCTGCCGTGACCCCGCCACTAGGCCCGCTACCCCCGCAATCGGTAGCGATACCCCGCATGTCCGCCCAGGCGGACCAACCTGTAGCCGGAGCCCGTAGCCGACCGTAGGTGCTGCCGTGGAAAGCCCCAAAGCCTGAACCGGAGGCATCTACAGAGACTCCCCCCGAGCCGGAGCCGACAGGCTGCTCCGTGCCGAAGGCCCAGCGGAAGAAAGCCCCTGTGCCCATCCCCCACACCTCGGCTGAGGTTGCGCCGGGTTGTCGCTGCAAGGCGGCGTCCCAGGCCAAGTCACCGCGGGACCTTCCGCCCAGATCACCAGCAGTGGGCAGCGTCCAAAAGGTCTCGCGGGGCCCGACCCGTGCGCCGGAGCTCGCAGCAGCACCATATTGGGACAGGAGCCTACACCGTTGGGCTCGGAGATCGCGGAGAGGGAGAAGAAGAAGGCGGAGCTGGTGGCCCGCACAATCAGAGAGAAGGAGAACCTGAGGCAGGTGACCTTTCGAGTCCGGGGCCCCCTATATGAAGGGCAGGTGAGGAGATTTGATGTCCGCCGGGGCTTTGGTTTCATATACGAACCGGGCCTGGAGGCCGAAGTTTTCATAGCCCGGCGGGATGTTAATGCTCACCTGCCAGAGGAGCACCCCGGTCGTAACCTGATGCCGGCGAATTGGTTGAGTACACCCGACACTGTGGGGAGAGGGGGTGGTTTGCGCTGGATGCGAAGCTGAGGGGCAGCCAGGAGGCCCGTGTGAGCACCGCACCCCCTCCCTCAGGTGACACCGAGGAATCCGAGTGATGGCAGCGGAGCACCGTTGTCACCGTCCCCGTTGGGACCACGAGAAAACTGTGTGTGTGTTTAAAAGTTTGAAGTTTGAAAATGAATAATTGCTGAAAAAGTCATCTGATTGTCAACTGCTGATTGAAACTGGTCGTTGCCGGCACCGTTGTCCCCGTGGGGACCGTTCAAAAAGTTGCATAAAGAACTCTTTATGAACATGCCTGAGAACTTGCAAGGCAACCACAAACTTGTGGCCTGTAAATAATTCTGTTGTTGCAGCTTCCACCGTTACCGCCTCCGGAGAGGCAGATTGGAGGAAGGGCCCGCAGTGGAGTAGGCTGGGGCCCAGCCACCACCGGAACTGGTGGCAATCCTCTGGGGGTTTCAGGGGTTCCCCATGGACGTGGGTCCCCTGAAAAGGACAGAACCCGCTCGGGCAATTTGTGCAGGACTGGGGTCAAGGGGTGCTGCCTGTTGCTTAGGGGCAGCATCAGGGCCAGGTTGCTTGGGTGGGAGAGAGCGGAAGCCGTAACCGTTTACCGTTGCAACGTTTAAGTAAGAGTACCTCCCGATGTGGGAAGATGTTATTATACTTGTATGTCTGTTACCGTTTTTTATATTTTTATATTTTCCAGTTGGTGAAAATAAAACCGGTGATGGACGGGCAGCCCGAGGACGGTCTGCATTTAGCTAAGGGGGAATGTGTCGCCCTGGACAAGCCAGGGGCCACAGAGCACAACACCTACACACCCCACACTCCCTGCAGGCACATCAAGGTCAGACACAAAACCCTTGTTGCCTTCCCCAGGGGCTGATGTCCACACCAGGGGGTGGAGCCAGGCGGTTGGTCTCCACCCACCAAGGAGTTCACAGTCCTGGAGGCAGGAAAAGGAAGTTCAGTTAAGCTAGGGAAGTGAAGGAGTGAGGAGTTGAGTTTGGACAGTGAAAGTGGGAGGAGGGAAAGTGAGGAGTAGTGAAGTGGCAAGAGAGCAGACTGAAGTGAGTCCGGGTGTGTGGCCCGGACGGAGCAGCAAGGTTGGCAGACGGTGGTGACCGTCTGCAGGAGTGGCCTATCGAAGTTTGCCGTAAGGACCGTGGACGGGCGGTGGCCCGGTGGTACCGGACCGGAACACAAGGAGAAGCCAGCACCATTGGCAGGGGCTTTTCGGACCCCGGCAAGGCTAGGAGTCACCGTGAATTTGCTAAATCCGTTAGTGAAGGGGACCTCCGGGTTTCCAAACAGTCAAGTCCCGACAGAAGGCAACCGTCCAACCGTGAAGGGGAGACACCGCCACCGCCAAGGGCAACCGTTTCCCAGGGCCAGCGCCTGCGGGCAAAAGGGGCTCCTCTGGCCCACATCCAAGTCGGGGAGCGGGTTACCGGTGGGAACCCATCGGAATCAACAAAGAACATAGGTGCAGGGAGAGACAGTCATCACTAACCTACGGGGAAGAAGCAACCGCAGCTGTCTGGGGGACCCGTCCATCCAGCCGTGTGTTTTACCGAGAACTGTGTCATCGTCTCAGGCTGAGTGAGTACCCCCGTGCCGTACGGCACAGCGCTGCCCCTGCGACCCTGCACCTCACCAGGCCCCGCAACCCGCCTGCCATCATTCATCCCTACCCCATCACCGGGCCCCGGGACAACCAACCCCCTACCCACGGAGGGGAGAACTAACATCAAAGCTGCTCCCTGTCACCGCTCCCGGGATCCCCGTCCAGAGCAGCGGTAGTGTCACCAAAATCACCACAACCGTGGGTGGCGTCACGGACAATAATCAAAACCCCCACAATCAAATTCCCCTTTTCACTCACGGGCGAGGAGCGCCGCTCGAGTCCCCGGGATCCGGCCCACCGCTCGAGCCACCACCGAGCAGCAGCAGCCGCAGCAGCGGCAGCCGGACCCAAGCAGTGGGAGAGCGCATCGTCCCCTCCTCCGCCCGCGACACATCAAAGTCAGGGAGCCAGCATATCACGTGGGGGTACATCATATGTCGGTAAGGA
Source organism: Anomaloglossus baeobatrachus (assembly GCF_048569485.1). Lineage (NCBI taxonomy): Eukaryota > Metazoa > Chordata > Amphibia > Anura > Aromobatidae > Anomaloglossus > Anomaloglossus baeobatrachus. The sequence continues at coordinate 220,706,489 of NC_134358.1, read as the reverse complement.
GTTAATGCTCAAAAGAATGAGCATGCACTTATGTATGTGAAAACGACTTGCTGTTCATGTGTTTATTCTTTTGAACATCTTTTAACTGCTTCAGGTTTACAAAAAAGAGAACTGACCATTCACAAGGTGTTTTCCTCTCTGAAGAGGCTCTGTACTTTACAATAGAAGTCCATGGAAAGGCTGAAAAGACGCCTGGGCATCTCTTTCATCGTTTTGCTAGTGTTCTTGATTGAAAAAGCGCTAGGAGTTTCTTCATTGTGGAATGGAGTTAAAACAACTGGAAAATGACACAAAAATGCGATAAAAACAAAAGCAAACACCAGTGAGTGGTAAAGAAAAAAACATTGAAAAAACTCTCAATAAATAATAATAAAAAAAAATAAAAAAGATGCTTCAGATATTTATCGGATGAATGCCTGGCAGCCATCCCTCCCACCCTCCCACCCTCCATAGAGCTGAGTAATTTCTCTGCTCTCTGTAACTCTCGGAGCTGAGGTTCAGCTACTGGGAGCGGCCACTACAACGAACTCTATAGCACTGTCCCATACACTGTATACTTCTGACTCCTGAGGAAGCTTACAATGTCTGACCAGTGGGCGGGCTGAGTGTTGGACCACACAGAATTAATATTAATAGCTTATCCTTAGGATCAGTCATCAATATCGTGTTTGTGGATGACCCCTTTAAGAGAACACTCACATTGATATACAGTATTCAAGTGCACTACAATTTCTGTTTTGCATATGGTGTGGATAGAGGTTTTTAATTTTTATCTTTCTTTCACTTAAAGAGGTAGTTCAGCCATATTCATTATTGGCCACAACGATATTATGTTGAGAAACAATGTTTCTCTCATATACCTTATGTTGGCAATAGTGCCTGTGAGCGGCGCTATTGCAGTCCGCTCTTCCCCCATCACCTGACCCCCGGGCTCCATGATCTCGAGGATCCGGTGATATCACGTCAACTTCCTGCTCACCTGACATCACTGCGGCCGGCCCCAGTCTCCGTGAGTGACTAGACTGTGGGCAGTGTTTCACCGCTCATCACAGCCCAACATCTCCCTGCTCCCTCCTTCTCTGTAGAGCGCCACAAGCAGGAGACACGCTGGGCTGTGATGAGCGGTGAAACTCTGCCCACAGCCCAGTGACTCAGGAAGGCTGGGGCTGCCTTAGTGATGTCAGGTGAGCCGGATCCCCGAGGTCATGGAGTTTAGGGGTCTGGCGATGGGGAAGGCTGGACTGCAAAAGCGCCACTCACAGGCATTCAAAAGGTATTTGAGAGAAACCTTGTTTCTCAACATAATATCGTAGTGGCCAATAATGAATAAACGTGAACCACTTCTTTAAAGACTAACCGTTAATTCATATATATTTTTTTATAAATCAATAGTACTTGTGAGACTAATAATATTTGTGATATAAAAGAAGTTAGATTCTTTCTCCTCCTGGACATAACTTTCATTCACAACGTTCTCAGTTCAGAGGTATAATTTGCATTTAGTGAAGACAGACTTTCCCTTTATAGAGATAGTAGATGACACTTGGTGCTCATAATATTCTATGAAGGTGTGGATGGGAGGAGCTAGAGGCCGACACAGACATTCTGCTTTAAGTTCTCCTGAAATGACAGTTACACTTTAAAAACTTTAAAGGGATATTCCTGAACTGCCCCCCATGGAAGCAGCCGAGCTGCTCGGATCTGGGTTCGCTGTGGCTCGAGGGTCTCCGGACCTGGGGGTCGTGCGGCCACTTGAATAAAATAGGGGGGTATTTACAGGGGAGTTATAGTTCGTGACGCCACCCGTGGTGTGTGGTAATTAGGAGTACCACTGTTGCGGTTGAGAGTACCCGGGGATGATGGAACAGGGCAGCAAGGTGTTGGAACCCTCCACGGGTAGGGCATGTCCCGGCACTCAGTGAAGGGGGTAGTGCCGTGGGGGATGAAGGGGTCACCCTCATACTCACTCAGTTCATAAGCAGACACTGACAACCGGGTAAACCAAGTCTCTGGGTACCGCTGTCGCTAAGGATCCCGTCCCCAAGTGGTACTGCCTGGTGGTCCATGACCTGACTCCTGGCACTTAGTTTAGACTTCAACTTGATGTAGCTTGGAACTAGCCGGGCCCCGCTCCCTACTATGGCTAAGTAAGGGAGCTTGCTCTCAAGGCTCACGCTTGCTTTTCTGGACCGTTTTTGGTTGGAAAGTCCTATCCCCCTCATTGCGCTAAATGCCCCGATTTTGGAGCAGGTGGGAACGGATCATGAAGACTCCGTTCTCCTCAGGTGAATTGTCGGGTTGCCTGAAGCTACTTCCCGACCTAGGGTCCGCGTACCCCGTCATTCTTTTGGTCCCGGAACGGTGACAGGGCCAGGCTGCCGGCCGTCCTCCTCGATGGGTCCGAGCACCTCGCCACAATCCCTTGCGACCGGGGGTCCGACTCCTCTAGGCCCAGACCACCGTTTGCAACCTAGGCAGTTACTTCAGGAGTCCCCACTCCCGACATCCTCTGAGCTCCCCTCAGCTCAAGGGCTACTTCCACCGCTACTTCCACCTCCTTCTCCACTCACTGACTACTCAACTCTCTACACCTCACTTCCCCTCCCTGACCCCCCAGGTGGGCGACTCTATTCCTCTCAAGCCGTCCACTGGTGTGTCAGGTGGGTGTGGTGCCGGGTGTCTCTAGGATTTGATTTTCTGTTAGAGGCAATACCACTTAAGTAGGGACCCAGAACCAAGAGGGAGGCGGAATACTGCACTGAAGGGCAGCTTGTGCAGTACACTGTGACGACCTGATAGTCCAGGGGCGTCACATTCCCATCTTAAAGATCCGATCCCAATATGTAGTAGGTGTAATAATAATAATAATAATAATAATAATAATAACAAGATTAGCAAAAAACTCCAACTAGAAGTGTAGTACAATTTTTATGATTAGCTATGTCGCTTACCTCATGTTCAGGGCATTGCAGGACAACACAACATGACACCACATATAATCACAATTAGTTAGTTAGTTGCTAGTGGTCATAACCATAGATATCTAAGGTCCTGCAATCCCCTGTACATGAGGTAAGCAACATAGTTAATCAGGAGAACTATACTACATTTCTAATTGGAGGTATTTGCTTATATTATTATTATTACACCTGCTATATATTGGGATAGGATCTTGGAGATGAGAATACCCCTTTAACCCCATGTTAACATTATGTTTGGTCTATTTTAAATATATAAAATTAGGTCGTAACTGTTCCTATGTTCAGTCACATCCTTCCATCTTTGACCTTGAAATCTTTATTATTACATTTAAAATCTCTTCTTAGTAATTGCTAAGTTTTTCAAATGGTGATAATCCTATCGTCAGCCCATGGCCAGGCCCTCTAATGCTTTATTGTTGATCTAGGATGAAGAAATTCACAGATAACTTAGAATAATTAAAATAATTGTCTTGACCTCTTTTAAAATAGCAGTTTTAGGCTAAATAAATCAAACGTTCTCTAATTCTTTATCTGAACACTTCTAAGGCGAGCTCACAGTGCATTTTACCTCGTCTTCCAGCATTTCTATCAAGAAATTCCCTTGACATATACCGTACATTTAACATGCCATATCCTGTATCATTAGTCAGATATATGCTAAATGAGCGTCCTTTTGACTTATGTTTGGTCTATATAACTTTTAATACTGTTAGAACATAGACTTAGTTTTAATTTTAAAAAAATCTGTCAGCAGATTTTTACTATTTAATCTGAGAGTAAGATATTGTAAGGCAAGAAAGCCTGATTCCAGGGATGTGTCACTTTTTAGTCTGCTTGCTGTAGTTTCAATGCAATTAGTATTTTATCAGCAGGAGATAATCACTACAGGACTAGGTGTCTAGTGTGAGGCAGTCAGAGTAATCTGTGTAATCATCTCCCTACCACTGATTGGTATTTGGCTGACTATTCACAGTGTACACAGGAAGTTGCTAATCAGGGGTGTGGGCGAGGTTACACAGGTCTCAACATTCTTACCACATCTACAACAAAGAAAACAGAGATTCTGTTAAAACTGCACCAAGCGCTCCAGTAAGTGATATATTGCTGGAATCAGGGTCTCTACCCCTACATCATGCAATTCTCATAGTACATATCAAATATCTGCTGACAGATTCCCTTTAATTGTATGCAATAAAGGCCAATGTGATTCCATGGCAGATATGTGTAACTGAATAGGCATACTGCTGCATATGGCGTCTGTTTCATACAAAGGTGATACAGGTAAAATATATCTTTGTACCGTGTTAGCCAGTAGAAATAAAAAGATTGTTACAAAGTTTACAGTGTAAGGAAGTTGAAATGCTGAACACACCCCCTTTGAAGGAATTGTGATGTTCTGCAATGCAGTTTCAAAATGTTGTTTTATGTGTTTGGTAAAAAAACATGTATTTGGTTAGGTACATGTAGTATTAGTGGTTGAGACTGTCCCAGAGTGGGAAGAGTTATATGGACAAACATGGGAGTTGTTTCCTGAGTGTTGACAGGACTGAGAGTTCACTGGAGCAAGACCTAAAGTCGGACAGTTGGCAGACTGCCGTGATGCAGGGTATATGCAGAGAAGAGGGAAAGCATCAGATAAGATATCCTAAAGACCAAGGAAACATGTCAAGATATGTGATAGACTGCAACATTTGCAACATTTGATAGACCAGAATCCAGGCAGGGAGGCTGATTAAACAGTACGGAGAGACACCGAGGGGAAGTAGAAGGCCCATGTAAAGGGGGACAGAAAGAGAAGAACTTGAGTCAAAAGGACGCTAGTGTACCGCTCCGGGGCTCGGCCAGCTGCCTAGCTGCTCAGATCCGGGCTCGTCGGTGGGTGGCTCGAGTTCCTCCCGGACCCGGGGGTCACGTCGCTCTGAAGGGAATGCTGGCGCTACGTGAGGGGTGGTGTTCGGTAGGGGGATGATGGTCCTGGGGGCCCGAGGGTGCTGAGGAGGGGGAATGGATGCGTGCTGGCGCGTCGGTGCGGTGCGAGGCATGAGGGCACTGCTGTACTCACTATTACAGACACACTGGAGTCTCTGGTAAACCAAACAAGATGGTGGACGGTGCCGCAGCCGGCTGCGCTTCTCACCTTTTTAGGTTGGTGGTTTCCACCTTTCTCTTGCACCTCACTTTTAGTAGAATGCCTGAGCAACAGTAGTCCACTCCCCAGCTTTGTGTGCGCCGGTGAAGCCCCTTTGCCCGCAGACGCTGGCCCGTTGGATCTCGATGACTGGGCGGTGGCTTTCTATCACTCTGGTTGGGATGTTGTCTTCAGTCGGGTCTTGGGTGGGAAAGGACCTAAAGTCCAGTCCCCAATCAGTGAATTCGACTCGGTCCCGTGGCTTCTGGGCCTCGTACTGGGTCTGAGTACCCCTCCTGGTGCTCCGGTTTACAATCGGTTTCCCGGTTCAGTATCGGCGGGCCACTACCCGGTCCAGGTCCCTTACAGTTCCACCGGCTGTAATCCCAGCTCCTGGAGGCGGCCACCACCATCTGCCTCCTGGCCACAGGGTATCCGGGCTCCGACCCAGATCCCTGACAGACGTATTCTTCTCCTAACTCTCTCCCTACTCCTCTCCTTTTCTCTCCCTTTCACCTCCAAAACAGATCTCTCTGAGTTTTCCCGCCTCAGGCCATCCGAACTCCTCGGTGGGTGTCGCCAACCGCCTGGCTCCGCCCCCCGGGTGTGAATGTCAGAACCTGAGAGGGGTGACTCAGGGTTTTAAGGTTGGCTGCTGGTACCTTTTTAGGGGCAGGTGTTTGTGCAAGGGACTACCTGTAACTACCTGGCTAGTCCAGGGCGTCACACTAGTGAACAGTTGACTACAATGAAAAGGAACTTAATTGTGTTTATCAGAAGTTATGGTCACCATATTGGGACATGAGTTCCCCTATGGGTTGCTGATGGTGCATTAGAGCCAAGAGCCTGGGATCTTACAAGAATGCACCTTGTCAGTAGCAGTGAGGAGTTGTACCGACGTGGCCTCTCTAGGGGAGGTCTCACAAGTCAATTGGGAACTCATAGGAGTTGTGAGTGGCTGTAGCTTTACACCTCAACCTGTGCAGCCTCTACAGGGGAAGATGAGGTCGCCAAGGATTGTTGAATGGGTTGTTATGAGATTCAAGAGCACAAAGTGTAAGAAAGAGGAAGAGTCATCATATGTTACTGAGAAGTATCCATGCCTGTTTAATGCAGCTGAGATGTTCGTGAGGCTTTGCACCTATTATCTGATGTATATAGTTTCAATCAAGTTGCAGTTCAGTAAAGAATGTATATTTCAGCTTTGGTCTCCCTCAGTTCGTTGCAAACAATCTGGATCTGGCCTGCCATCTCCAATGTTAAAATATAGTCTGCAGAGGCGTATCGCCAGGTAACAATCACGACAAAGGCACATACATCGAGCCAGGACCGCCATTTTTATGGAGTGTGGCAGGGCATAGGAGACAAGTATATGGCCCACATCTATTGCCCCCAGCCACGTTACAACAGTATACCCAGACATAGGCCACATGCACATGTTGAGTTTTTACCTCAGTATTTATAGCCAAAACCAGAAGTGGAACAGTCAGAGAAAAAGTATAATAGAAACAGTGGCACCAGTTTTGCATATTTTACCCACTCCTAGTTTTGGCTTAGGGTACATGCCCACAATCAGGAATGGTAGTATTTTGGACGCAGCCTGTTTTTGCTGTGTCCAAAATGCTGTGTTGCAGCATAGAATCATAGTGGATAGGATTTATAGACATCCCATGGCCACTGTTTTTTTTCCGCAGCGTTAACTGACCTGCGGTGTCGATTTCCGAGATGCAGCATGTCAATTTATACTTGCGGAAATGAGTGTTCTCAGCGGGAGAACAGAGCAAAAATGAGCTGCACCCAAAACCCTGCTCGTTGGCATGGATTCTGCAGTCTCCTGCGGAGAGCACTCACATCTCCACCAGAGAAGACACGCTAAAGGCTGCTTTACACGCTGCGATATCGTTACCGATATCGCTAGGGTGCATACCTGCCCCCATCGGTTGTGCAACATGGGTAAATCGCTGCTCGTGGCGCACAACATTGCTCAGACCCGTCACACTACTTACCTGCCTAGCAACGTCGCTGTGACCGGTGAACCGCATCCTTTCTAAGGGGGCGGTTCGTTCGGTGTCACAGTGACGTCACTAAGCGGGCGCCCAATAGAAGCGGGGGGGCGGAGATGAGCGGGACATAACATCCCGCCCACCTTCTTCCTTCTGCATTGCCGGCGGCCGCAGGTAAGGTGAGGTTCCTCATTCCTGCGGTGTCACACAGCGATGTGTGCTGCCGCAGGAACGACAAACTACATCGTACACGCAGCAGCAACGATAATTGGAAATAGGGGGGCATGTCACCGATTAGCGATTTTGCACATTTTTGCGACGATGCAAAATCGCTCATAGGTGTCACACGCAACGACATCGCTAAAGCGGCCGGATGTGCGTCACAAATTCCATAACCCCAACGAGATCACTTGAGCGATGTCGTAGCGTGTAAAGCGGTCTTTAGTCTAGAACGCAGCGTGTCTTGATCGTGGGCACGGATGCTGCAGTCCATTATGCTTTGGAGTCTGCGACCCCAGAGACTAATACATATCTTTTCAAGGCCCTTTCAATTAATACTGAATTTTCTTTAGACCAAATTGAATCAGAGATAAATTATTGGGAGATTTGCTCATGTCTAGTAATGGCACCTTGTATATCATCCACAATACGTATCTACTTTGATGAGCACTAAACACAACATAACATAGAGATTTCTCATACTACAAATATTGTCATTTGTAGTATAATAAGAAAAAGAATTAGCTTTAAAATTAAACTAAAACTGATAAGATGCATTAAATTCTAAGAGTTATTCCTGATGTTTACGACCTAAGTGGGTACAAGATAAAATTGTGACTCAGGACCGGCTGTGCACTCTATTAGGTGGAAGGCATTGCTTTTTGAAAAGTATATTCTCCACCCTTTAATCTCTATTGAATGATTGCAAACTAAATTTTATTTTCCTTTTTCATAACAAAAGTGTACGAGCCAACCCAAAGCACATTGAACAAGGACGGCTTTGATCTGGCCAAATTATCTCTTGCTGAAACATCTGCACCCTACAATTATTGTCATCTTGATCTGGAAAATATTATGTTTTAGCAGGAAACTAGGTTTTTTTGAAGTATTGGTAAATCTAGATGTCTTGAAGTTAATCTCCAGACAAAAATTGGAAACTCAATTTTAATGGAGTTTTGAGCTTTCAGCCTTATTCCCAAATCTTCCTTGTACTACATATCTCTGATCATGTAAGGGGTTGGTCTCTGTGGATTTTATATCCACACTCTGTGAGGGATAGTCAGTACTGTGACTAGTTTTCTCTTATCCTCTGTCAGCAATGTTTTGCATGTTCTCCACCTCTCCCCACTCTGCGGCTGTCACGGATGTGTCACGCTTGACAGACAGTCCTGTGGTGTCCAGCTCTAGAAGGTCACAGGATTTGGCTACACAAGCTGCTCCCTGACTTTCCCCTTTTCCCTGCTTGGGATTTATCCCTAAAGGGCCATTTGCACGCTGCGACATCGCTAATGATATATCGTCGGGCTCACGGTTTCGTTAGCGACATCGCAGCATGTAACGGGCAGATGCTACCTTAAACGATCGCAGAAGAGACAAAATCATTGGTATATGAGAGGTCGTTCATTTACCAAGTGTCGTACGTAGAGAGGTTGTTCCTCGTTCCTGCGGCATCACACATCGCTATGTGTGACACCGCAGGAGCGACGATCAACCACAACCCATCTTCAATGCTCTTACTGAGGGAAGGAGGTTGTTGGCCAAACTCTCACAATACATGACTCCATCCATCCTCCTTTCAATATGGTGCAGTTGTCCTATACAGGATAATAGGCAAGCAGTGTAGTGTGTTACTAACAGTAATCTAGTATTCTCAGCTCTCTTCAGGTCATTGACCAGGTCCTCCCGTGTAGTTCTGGACTAATTCCTGACCTTCCTCAGAATCATCTTTACCCCATGAGACGAGATCTTTCGTTCAGCCCCTGACCGAGTAAGAGTGATAGACATCTTGTGTTTCTTCCATTTTCTTATAATTGCGCCAACAGTTGTTGCTTTCTCACCAAGCTGCTTGCCTATTATCCTGTATGCGATCCCATCCTTGTGCAAGTCTACAATATTGTTCCTATTTCCCTTAGACAGCTCTGTGGTCTTGGCCATGATGGAGAGGTTGGGGTGTGATTGATTAATTGATTGAGTGTATGGACAAGGTGTCTTTTATAGAGGTAAAGAGTTCAAACAGGTGCAATTAATACATGTAATGAGTGCAGAGTAGGAGGGCTTCTTAAAGAAAAAATAACAGGTCTGTGAGAGACAGAATTATTGCTGGTTGGTAGGTCATCAAATACTTATTTCATGAAAAAAAATGCATATTATTTAAAAATTATTCAATGTGATTTTCTAATTTTTTGGGGGATTCTGTCTGTCACAGTTGAAGTGTACCTACATGAACAGCTCTATTCGATAACATTTGCCAAGGTGCTATCCGTGTGCTATCTGATTTTACCACTGGCAGTACAGGTACATAAAGGACGCCCGTCTGACTAAGCCTAAAGAAAAATGATATTGAGTAAAACGCGAGTTGTCTTATTTTGTACGTTTTTTCAGAATCCAGAAGTATGAGATATCATTTTGCTGAACAGCAGCAGTGACAATGGCAATAACTAAAAAGAACAGTACCGCGTGCAGTTGTGTCATTTCACATATGAGAAGTTCCATCATCCATTACTTAGGTCACACTTAAGCGGTTTGAGTCACAAAACACATCTCTTCTTAATCCTTACAATCTGCTGGTTTATCAGGTCAAAGCTTCTTTCTGCACATGTTTATGGATTATATCCAGATCAGATAATACGCCGCGCTTGATCAGGTGATCTTCTTTGTAGCCACACTAGGTATTACTGTCACCACAAGTAAGAAGACAAAGCGACATGAAGTATTACATAACAATGCTCTTAATATGTTATATAAGGTAAATATTTAACACCTACTTAGTGTACTTACAAAGGGAAAATGAGTGTCAGCCCCCGGCGAACCTCGTCAGGAGCCTTCACATTACATCAGTCAGCGCTAATTGCTGATTGGATTATTACATGTTAGCATTTTGTTATTATATCACAATTAGTGTATAATTAGTAACAATGATAATAAGCTGCACCGGGGCCATGGGTCTGACCCCATCTGCCACCATCTGCATAGAGGTAGTATACTTTTCTCATGTCATTGTACATTTCCTCTGGGTCCTCCGTTTCCTCCTGTAGTTCATAACTATCCTGATACATCAATTTGCTTCCATTAAAAAAAAAATATGATATCCACAGGGGCAGGGACAAAAATGAATTAATCCATGTATGGTGTACAATGCTGCAAAGTAAGTCAGCACTATGCAGATCCGGAAAAAAATGATTATGGCAATGCGTGTAGGTTGAATCTACAGTTATTATATATTGGGCAAGTGCATACACATGAGTACGGATAGAAGGATCAGTCCTATAATAAAGCAGGGAAACCATGCTCAGGGGTAACAGGCAAGATGGGAGCATGAATTAGGAATAAGGATGTAGATGCAGACCTGTGATATAAAGACGTCCAGACCATACAGTGATAGAAGTGGTACATGTACACCAGTAAACACGTACACGTGTGTCCATAGGAACACTCAGCCATCTGTTTACACATTTAAGTTATAGCAGCTGGCACCTATTCACACTTACTATGTTTTATTTGAACATGACGCATTTTTGGTTTTCGCCTAATTTAACATGCCGGCAATAAGCCAATAACACCATATATGTTGTAAAAAAAAATCGTCATCATGTCACACGGAGATTTGCACAAAACTCGCTGACTGTCATGGCATCGTCAGGCTCTGTTCACATGGCAGAGTCTGACACTCCATCTGATGGTTTCATTGGTGTTTCTGATCAACACAGGCGTCGACCTATCATAGATAGGCTAGTAAAAGTTAACCTCTATTAGCTTACTCGTTAGGATTCTTTGATCATATGTTGTAAAGAAGTCAATCATTTCTGTTCCTTTCATTTTTAGGTTGGAGGAAATCTTCTACCCATGCCAACTATAGTTTATCCTGTGTTGGTCTGTGCATTGTGGTATCCCAGACTTGCTGGAAAGTTGCTTTGTGCTTGGTGTTCTTGTTGAGTTACTCATCGTTTGTTGTGTCTACCCTGCTCTTGTTTTCCTCCTAATGTTTAATAGTCTTCTACCTCTGTGTGTGCATGCTGTGTGACAGAGGTTTTTTTTCTCCTGTCTCCTGTCTATTTCTGTAGGTTACATCATACTCCTGCCCTAACCTCCCTGGGAGAGGGGGAGTGGGTGTAAGATCAGGGCTGGTTAGGAGCAGGGTCAGGAAGTAGACTCAGACATGCCCACCATTAGGGGTATCTCTGAGAATAGGGATATCACAGGACCCCCTAGTCTGAGGGTCAGCTTAGGAGCCCCAGTTTCCCACTATCCCCATATTCTGCGAGACATATCCCTTGTTTACTTGGGACGATGTGCTGCCAATAACATCATACTGTATGGGGATAGCAGTGGCAGACGCAGACAGAACATGGCCCCTGTGCAAGAACAGTATAAGGAGCCTTTACAGTCCAATACTTGTGTCTATGACAGAAGCTGCTTGATGCCTTGTAGGTGGATAGCAGCCTCCTAACCTCTTAGGCTCCTGTGTCTGCCCCTTAGGAACGGAATAATCACTGTTTATTGGCTTATTAATATATGATAATAAGGGAATATATATAATCATTCAGCACTCATTAAGGGTGCATTGACGGACCGAAATCAACATGACTAAATGCACAACAACAGCCGAGATCCGGTGAACCTCATTTATTGTGTCCACATGTTACCTGAAATATTTCAAGTCAACCTCAGAACATTTTGTCAAGGAGGTATTCAAGGTCTCTGCCTTGTTTCATCAGTTACATAGTTATATAGGTATAAAAAAGACCTAGGTCCATCAAGTTTAACCTTTCTTAACCAGTTATACATACTCTATCACTCGATTATTTATTATCCACAATGCCATTTGTTGTGAGAAACAGCATCCATCCCTTTAAATGTTATAGTATCTGCCAGTACCACCTCTTCTGATAGGACATTCCACAGTCTGACTGCTCTAACTGTAAAGAACCCTTTCCTATTCAGCTGCTGGAATCATATTTCCTCCATACATAATGAATGTCTCCTGATCCTATTTTTTTATTCAAAAAGCAAGTTTACACCTTTGGGCTTGTGCCTTAATGGGACACTAAGCATAAAGTCAGCAGCTTTTAATGAAATTTATGTTTCTAGAATATAACAAAACGACATCTATATGTACAGTCAAGGAGCGGTCAGTAGGGCAGACATCTTATAAGGTTTCCTATCCAAAATGGCAAAATGTTACAGTCTGATAAAAAGTTCTAGGAAGCACTTGATGGAGGTTATATCTGCTAATGGAGGCTGTGACTGGTATCACAGGCAAGAAAATGCTTGTCCCAAAGAAGCAATAGGTATATCTAGGATTTATTTTGCATAATTCAATACTGTAAAGTCAGTGGGGGAATTTATTATTGCCACTTCTGCAGTTTTCTGAAGTAAAAAGATCCCAAATGATGGCGCACACCATATTTATACCGTATTTATACCGTATTTGTCTTGTATTGTGTCTCTTTTGTTTCTACCTATAATGGCAGTTTTCTATTAAAAAAAGTGGGTGGAGCATTGAAAAGGGGTGGGGCAACATATGGCCCAAAATATAAAGTATATATCACAAAGTGGCGTAAGTGATAGTGCAAGTGTAAATGTTTATGCCCGATCGTAACTGACATTGATTGGATTTTCTGACACACTCAGTGCAAGAGATAGGCCTAATTTATTAATGGGCATATACCTCATACACCTTCAACGTGCCTATTAGTAAGGTTGGCGTAAAGAATACCGGTCTTAATACATTACCCTAAGGGGCACTTTGCACGCTGCGACATCGCAGGCCGATGCTGCGATGCCGAGCGCGATAGTACCCGCCCCGTTGCAGCAGCGATTTCCTTGTGATAGCTGCCGTAGCGAACATTATCGCTACGGCAGCTTCACATGGACTCACCTGTCCTGCGACCTTCGCTCTGGCCGGCGACCCGCCTCCTTGTTAAGGGGGCGGGTCGTGCGGCGTCATAGTGACTTCACACGCCAGGCGGCCAATCGGAGCGGAGGGGCGAAGATGAGTGGGATGTAAACATCCCGCCCACCTTCTTCCTTCCGCATATCCTACGGAAGCCGCAGTGACGCCGGTAGGAGATGTTCCTTGCTCCTGCGGCTTCACACACAGCGATGTGTGCTGCCGCAGGAGCGAGGAACAACATCGGACTGTCGCGTCAGCGTAATCATGGATTACGCCGACGCTGCACCGATGATACGATTACGACGATTTTGCGCTCGTTAATCGTATCATCGAGTCTTTACACACTACGATGTCGCATGCGATGCCGGAAGTGCGTCATTTTCAATTTGACCCCACCGACATCGCACCTGCGATGTCGTAGTGTACAAAGCCCGCCTTAATGTATTACTGTTTTTTTGTACAATGCGCTGTATATTTAATACATTTCCATTCATCTACTTTGGTGGAGACGGGAAGGAATTCTTGAATAATATGGATTTTCTATTAGTTTATTTGTTTTTTTTTTTTATTGTAACTCTTTATTTTGCCATCATATTTTAGAATTAAGGGAATCTCTTTAGTAACTAAAGGGACAAACATTTCAACTCTAAGATTTAATCCATTGAGCTACAAAACAGCTTACCTTTAAAATGCCACGTGAAGACCACGCTGTCAGCATGTATGTCACTTCATCCGATTTGCAGTTTTACCTATAGTATTGGAAGGAAATGTGTCTAAGTTCTTGCAGCCTGTACGACTTTAAGATCAATTAAATATTAAGCTTTTAATACCATTATAGATTGTGTAACTTTGTCCTAGGCCGTATTAGGTCACATCCTCACTTCACACCAACCTCTACAGTTACCTATATCACACAACCCTTCTTCACCTGTCCTAAACCTATATTTTAGGAGATTGCAGATATATCTCCATTTAGCAGCTGGAATGTTCTGATAAAGGATTGATAATAAATCACAAAGCTCCTGAGTCCCAGTGACCATAATGACCACCATAAAGAGAACTTTTTGGCAGGTTTACCTAATATAATCTAAAACCACCTTTATTTCTTCTAGTAACATAATCCAGTAATCTGCATATAAGCCCCCAACTCCATGTGCATTTACAAAAATACCTTTTGTTCCATTATGTAGGCTAATTGGCGCGGTCTGGACTGATGAGTGCTGTTAGTCTTTGCCTGGCACCTCCTATATTCCTGCAATCACATCCTCCTGCCCTGGTTGATATGGATGAGCACAGTTCTGCGCATGCACACTTTGCTTTGCTACTTCCTGTGCATGCGCATTACTGGACTTTGCTTTGTCCTTGGTAGGGCAGAGAATAGTGCACCTGCGTAGACTTGTGCATCAACAACTCAGATGCAAGGTTTACAGCGCTATGCATATGACTTAGGACGACACATTATTCACATCAAATAAAGCAGGAGGATGCAATTGAAGGGATATGTGACGCCCTGGCAAAACCAGGTAGTCACAGATAGGCCCCCGCATAACACCATACACCACTTAGGAAACACACAGCCAACCTAAAATCCTAGTCACCCCCCCTTAGGGAAAGATAGACACACCAGTGGGCTTGACCAGGCAGTTGGACACGCCCACCCACGGGTCCAGACAGCCCAGGGCGAGAAAACAGTAGAGAGTTGAGTTTGGAGTTCAAGTGGAGAGGAGCGTGGGCTGGAGCTAAGTGTAGATCCAGCAGTGAAAGTTCAAGTTGAACGGTACCAGGATAGAAGCCCTGGTGCCTTTGGTTAGGAGGCAGACGGGGGTCTCCGTCAGCAGGAGACGGGAAGACGGCTCGGCAGAACCGAGGTGGACCGGGACAGGGTTGTAGCCCGCCAGTACCGACACGGGGAACCGACCCGGAAACCGGAGCACAAAGGGGGGTGCTCGGACCCTGAAGCCAGGACCCGAAACAAGCGGCCTGGTTAATTAACCGATTGAGGCTAGGACTAGAGGTTCTGTCCCACCCAAAGTCCCTCAAAGAAGACAACAGCTCACCGATAGGGATAAGAGGTCACCACCAGGGCCCATAGATCCCACGGGCCAGTGTCTGTGGGCATGGCTCCTTAGGCCACATCCATCTGGGATTGGACTCCTGAGTTCCAGACTAGGAAGTACACCTTACCCAAAGTCAGTGCAGAGGAAAAGGATAGAAACCACCAGCCCGGGTGGGGGACCCGAATGCAACCGGCCGTGGCACCGGCCACCAGCACCTTGGTTTACCAGAGACTTGTGGGGGTTTATTGACTGTGAGTAAACAAGCATCCCCTTGCCGTTGCTACACCCTGCACCAGACACTGGGCCCCGGGGAAACCATCCCTACCCACGGAGGGATTAACATACAGCTGCCACTAAATCTCCCCCGGGTGCCCCATTACAGCAGCGGTGGTGTCCCAACTCACCACACAGCGTGGGTGGCGTCACGAACTTAATACGACCTAACCGCGAGACCCCCGGGTCCAGAGACCCTCGAGCCACCACTCCAGAAGGCTTGGACCCGAGCAGCGCCAGCTGCTGGAACGGGCGCGGCACAGATATAGAAGGTGGAGAAAAAGCAACAAAACCCAGACCGTACTAATTACCATACGTCAGTATTTTATGTTATTTTATTGATATGTTTGACACCCATCCTTCCTGATTGTTCCATACACAAGAACTCTTCACTTGGCTCAATCCTAGTCCCCTGATTACGCCCCCTCCTGTGATAAGCAGCTTACAGTAAATAGACAATGGACACAGTGAGCCAAGTGTGGGCAGGGTTAGCTTTCTAAGCTTTGCTTCATGCTACATCTAAAAACTCTGATTGTGTCACAACTGATGCACCCAATAAACTAAGTGATACATTGTTGGAATCAGGGTCTCTGTCTCTACATTATGCTGCTCTCAGATGAGGTAGAAAAAAACCTGGTGACAGATTCCCTTTAATAGTGTTTGAGGACATGACAAGTTTCCAAAGACTGACATTATCAGTCGGGATACCAAAGAATTGAGAAATTCATGGAGGGAACCTAAGGATTGTCCAGGCATTTGTCTGCAGTAGATGATCTGTGCCAGTCTCTTGAAAACAGTAACATTTTTTACCTTTACTGCCCTGAAACATATAAGTGCTTTTTCTAATGTAATCACTTGTTTGTTGTGTATTTATTTATTTTTCTGGAACAATGCAGAGAATAACTTGTTATATTGAAATGACTGAACATACCGGTACAAGTTTACATTCCTTAGACACTGTCTCCTAGTTATTCTTGTATGCGGTTACTCGATCCTTTCAGGTCATAAGTACTCCTCTTGTACAAGGTATTGATTTAGGCATTTCTGAGAACTGCACAAACAGCAGTAAGGTGAAGCTGTTCTCTTAAGGTCTTTTTCTCCATAAAGTATTCTTCCAAGAAGCCTGGACTCTGTTCCTTATCACTTAAAGTAGTTTTCCACTTTTAGAATAGTGAATCCCAGATGTTTCCTGTAATGCAAAATAACAAAGTCAGATAATACTCAGCCTCCCTGGGCCAAGTGCCAGCTCTCTGCTGCTGCTCTGGTTTCGGTGTTTTGGCTGCAGCGATGACATTATGTCAACAGCTCACATCACCGCTGCAGCCAATCACAGCATTCAGTGGCTTTGCCAATGTAGATGGCACTGATGTGAACTGTCAAGGTGAGACCGGAGCAGCAAAAGAGAACTGACACTGATCCAAGCTAAGGTGAGTGCAATCTGATTTTATTTTCACATTACAGGTAATGTTTGGGGTCCACTTTTCTAAAAGTGGGAAATATTTAATAGTTCAGAATACTTAATTTTGTTTATTATGTTGAAAGAAGCTGGCACTTTGGGCCCAATTCATCCTTTTTGTTATTTTACACTTTTTTTTATTCTTGTGGTATTTGTTGCCATTTTTCCACCAAGTTCTTCAAAATGGTGCACAAAGGAAGATGAATTTTGCACCAATTTAAAAATGCCCTTTTATTTACCTTTTGCCTTTTTGCCTGTTTTTAAAGCAAAAAGTCTCGTCATACTTTAAAATGGAGCATGTTAGTCTTCAACTGAGCAATAATAAAATTAGTCAGGTTTTGTAATTCACTAGGGTACTGGAATACAGTTGAGTAAAAGTTTTGAGACATTTCAAAAAGCCACAAAGTATAAATTAGGCTAAAACAATTAGATAAGGCAAACCACAAATGAACATATCAGACGGAATCACGTAAAGTTAAAGTGAACCTGTCAGCTGATACATGCCGCCTTATCCACGGGCCGCATGTATTAGGTGCTCGCTGTATGATCTTAACCAGATATGTTTGTCTCTGAAACATTTGTGGCATTTCAGAGGAGAACATACTTTCAATAGACACTGGAGACCGAGCCACGCTGTGGACTAGTTGGACAGGTGGGTCCCCGGTTGCTTCTCCCTTTCTGCTGACAGTGACTGACATATCTTTGCCTACGTGCACGTATTGGCAGAGACCTGTCAGTCCAGGCAGAGACCCATCAATGTTTCAGAGACAAACTTACTTGGCTAGGATATTATAGTCAGTGGCTGATACATGCTGTCCATGGATTGGGCATCATGTATCAGCGGACAGACTCCCTTTAACATGACATTGCCATTGTTCTAACATTCATACGATGTACTGCAAATGAAAGCTTAGCCTTAGCAATGTAGGACTCTTCACACAATTGGTCTAAAGGGTGCTTTACATGCTGCGACATCAGTAGCAATAGCTAGCGATGTCGTGCGTGATAGCACCCGCCCCGTCCGTGCGACATTTGGTGATCGCTGCTGTAGCGAACATTATCGCTACGGCAGCGTCACACGCACATACCTGATCAGCAACGTCGCTGTGACCGCCAAACAATCCCTCCTTCAAGGGGGAGGTGCGTTCGGCGTCATAGTGACATCACTAAGCGGCCGCCCAATAGCAGAGGAAGGGCGGAGATGAGCGGGTGGAATATCCCACCTACCTCCTTCCTTCCTCATTGCCGGTGGACGCAGGTAAGGAGATGTTTGTCGTTCCTGCGGCGTCACACATAGCGATGTGTGACGCCGCAGGAACGACGAACAACCAGCGGCATGCACCACCAACAATATTATGAAAAGGAGCGACATGTCAACAATCAACGATTTTTTACGTTTTTGCGATCGTTGATCGTCGCTCCTTGGTGTCACACGCTGCGATGTTGCTAACGGCACCGGATGTGCGGCACTAACGACGTGACCCCGACGATATATTGTTAGCGATGTCGCAGCATGTAAAGCACCCTTAAGACTGTCTATACACATTAGATAGTTGGCGGAATACTTGATAGGCTCGCAGTTATCCATCCCAGCCCACATTATACACACCCACGCTGTGTAGAGGAGAGTATACAGTATGTGTTCGTAGTAGGATGAGACATAAGCCACTGGCTACTCTTACCACCCCAAGAACAAAAAGATTGGGTGATTCAAATCCAAACACTAGAAAACTGGGCATATTTCAAGTATGTACCTATTAGAAGGTGGAAACAGAGAGTAAATGAATAACTGCTCTAGAGCATTGTTGTAAAATGTTCTGTTCTTGAAAGTTGACGTAACGTTTTGCATATAATAACTTAGAAGAAAAAAGGAGATTATATCAGGCTATATTCACATATTGCTTTTTTGCTACGTTTGGCACTAAAGAAGCTGCCTACAAAAAGCTGTTTTTTGTTGCACTTTTTGCTGCATTTTTGGTGCAGTTTGCCACTACTTAGCACTGGCTGCATCTGCTCAGATTCCAAGATGGTGGCACCAGCTCCCTTTTTCTGGCTTCACCCCTCTGTTAAGCGCTGGCTGTGTTGATGTACAATGCCGCCAGTACTTAGTACGGTAGATGAGGTGGTGCCAGCACAGGGTGAAGTGCCATCTTAGATTTTTTTTTAGTTTCGGCATACACCTCCACACTGTTCTTTAAAGAGAACCTGCAGCATTTTACTAAGTAAAATACAGAGAGGGCCATATTGGCACTATCATACTCATTAAAAAGATTCTTGAGTTGAAGAAATCAGTTTTGTATATTTTCTTTAATCCGTGTTTGAAGTTTTCTTCTATTCATATCTTTGCGCATTGACTGGTGGAAGGGTCTTCAGCTCTGTTCTGACCCCTCCACTGCCTCTGGATGTCTTTAATTCATCCTAACTTTTTTTTTGGTTGTCACCGACCTATCCACAGGCAGTGCCTGTGCAGATTGTTATTTTGGAAGTCTTCAGGAAAATAGCATTGATGGTTGCTCATGCATAGATTGCTCATGGTCACCAGCGCTATTTTATTGAAGTCCACCATGAGATCAATCTACGCAAGTCCTTCCTGCGATTGAGATGGCACCAGCATGAAATTAAAATTAACTTATTTTGTTTTAACCTCGCGGACCACATAAAATGATGTGGTGGGCTGGAAATGGCCCCCAGACCTTGAGTTTGATACACCTGCTTTCTTGGCAGTAAAAATGCTGCATACGTGATGCTTTCTTTTCTGCGTATTTGGTGTAGATTATACATGTCATTCGTTTACAGTGTATCTTCCCAGCCTCCGTCAGTCTACATAATCCAGCGTGCAGCTGGCATCTCCTACAACGTCCGTTCCGTTTGCACTACCCAAATGTATCGCCCTGCCTAAGTAACTCTGCGGTTAGTTCAGCTTCAGTCCCCATTTCTCTCTGTTCTGGAAACAGTTACCTTAGCAGGGGGGAAACATTTGGATGGTGCACACAGAAAGTAAATTGTCAGACTATGTCGAATGCACCTGCATGATGAAAACTGATGGAGGCTGAGAAGACTGAATGGATTTTGCCAGTCAATGTCTGCTGTTGCGGTGACTCTGGTGGCCAGGAGCTGTGTCCAGGGCAGGTAAGAGAACTCAGTACTCGATCAAGCACTGAGCATGCCCGAGCACCCCGATGCTCAATCGGGTGCCGAGGTTGCTGTTCATATGTTCAGGCTTTTGAACGTCTGTTAACCACTTCATGTTTTTAAAACTGAACAAGCATTTACAGGGAATCTGTCAGCAGGCTTTTGTTATGTAATCTGAAGGCAGCATGCTGTAGGGATTAAACCACAGATTTCAGCAATGCATCTCTTATCAAGGTCCATGTTGAATACCTGCAATGTTTGTTTTAGCACCAGGAGATTATCATTGCTTGGACTATATTGCCTCATACCTTGTGGTCTGACACGCCCCCTGTTGGGATTAGCAGCACACTATCTATAGACATTATATATAACGAGCTTGTGTGGGTGAGAACAGCTTTTTCAGCTCTGCTGCATGACTAAATGTAAAAACTCTGCGTCAGAAATGCTGCATCCAGTAAAACAAGTGATACATCATTGGATTCAGAGTCTCTTTGCCTACATTATGCCAATCTCAGATGAGGTGGCAAAAACCTGCTGACAGATTCCCTTTAAAAGAAGTGGCATATCCATTCTTCTTGCCTTTTCCACTTTTTCGCGTCAATGGGAAAGCTCAAAAGATGCCAGGAAGACGCTTGGACATTTTTGGGAGTGTTTTGTTTTGAAGTGGGTATTATGTATAGTGAAAGAGTGGCAAATGCTGTTGGGTGTGACAATATATGCACACACATGCGGATTGTGTTTTTTTTTTTTCATGTTGATTTATGTGTGGTAAATGTACAAAGAAATTACAGTAGCAGCCGCTTGGATGAGATTTTATAAAACTATAAAATATTGTACACCCTTGCAGATTTTAATCAGCGCAATGCATAGGGCGCTAAATCGAAGGCAAATCCGCAACAAAATCACCATGTAACATGCAAAATTAGCTGCTAATAGGCAGTATATAGCAGTACGTTTCAGGGTGCATTTGCCCATAATACGTACACTTACGGTAATTTTTTTCCCAAACCTTATTGCTGTACCTAGCCAGGTGCTGGCACGTGCGGCGCAGTGATCCGTCAGTGGATCCTTCCAAGCAGATGAGCTGATCACATGAATCATTACACACTATTGGTAGATTCTAATTTTCACCTTTTTATTGGAATAGAATAATTCTTATACTGGAGTGGAGGTGTCTGTAATCATTATTTTTTCAAAATCAGAACTACCAAAGTTATCTGCCCTCCTGTGGTGAGAAAAATCCTTTCTGGTAGATTCTATTTCATATATAACATTGATAGTTGGTTACTTCTATTGTCATATCCTTGCATTTCACCATTGCTTCTACTATTGATGTGAAGAATACAATGCATGCTATAATAACTAACTTTTTTATACTCAAGTCAGTTTTAGGGTTCGCTCATCTGCGTATATATAAAATCACTAAGTTCCTCACCCAGAAAAATTGGCGAGTGTCAGACGAATGTCATGGGTTTTATACCTCGCCTAGCATGCGTATGACATAGGTATGCCATATGTTTGCAATACGATTTTAACACAATCTTTTACACAGTTATTATAGTATTAAAGATTTTGTTAATCTACGCATACAAATGGAATACGCATATCATATGCATGTCCGTGTGACATCCGTTTTTTCTCTCATCCATTGATTTGCATTGGCGATTCTCGGCTGTTTTACACTGCCATACACAACATGCTGTGATTTATCAGACATTATAGAGTTACACAATTCCACAGATACCAAGAGGAGTGAGAGTCCTGCTTACAATCTATGAGGAAATAGGGGAGACACAAAAGGTATAACAAACATATATAATAAATAGGGTATTCAAATAACGCTGCTTAAACCTGTCACCAGCCAGCAATGGTGTAACTAGAGTCCAATGGACCCCAGTGCAAAGTTTAGGCCTGAACCCCCCCCCCCCCTTCCCCGAAAGTTGATTAGATGTATGGGCCATTGTAGCATTCAAAATCATATAAAGACATACAAGTTGCCCCCCTTCCCTTTTCATTATGTAATAATGTCTCCCATTCGGTACTAATGTCCCCCATTCTGGGCCATTTCCTGGAAAATATATCCCCATCCTGGTAAATATGTCTTCCATCCTGGTATATTTGTCCCTATCCTGGGATATTTGTCCCCATCCTTGAATATTTGTCCCCATCCTCGTATATATGTCGCCATCTTTGTATATATGTCCCCCATCCTCGTATACATCTCCCCCATCCTGGTATATGTTTCCTAACCTGTTATATGTGTTCCCATCTTAGGCCCTATCCTGGTAAATATGTTCCCCATTCTAGCATATACATTTCCTTTCTTGGTATAAATGTTCCCCATTTTGCTATATATGGCCACCATCCAGGTATATTTTTCTGTGACGCCCTGGCAAAACCAGGTAGTCACAGAAAAAGTTAATCCTCCTTGGCAGCTACACAATCCCCACCCAGATGTGCACCAGCCAATCAGGCCCTACTCACCCCCTCCCCAGGAAAAAGGGAGGGGGGTGAGAGGAGCTAAGGGAGAGAGAGGAGTCAGGTTTCAGTTGTGCAGTAGTCAGTGAAGCGCTGACAGGGGAAGCTTGGAGCTCCCCGGGAGAAGGTGGTAGCCGGGGTTGGGGCCCTGAGCTACCGTGTTTCCCCGAAAGTAGGACCCCCCCGAAAGTAAGACAGGGTGGGGGTTACGGGGGGGTCCTTCAATGTAAGGCCTCCCCCGAATGTAAGGCAGGGTTGGGGGGCCGCTGTGAAATGTAAGGCCCTTACCTTTGGGCCGCCGCTGTCCCCCATTGGGTCCCCAGGCTCCAGAGGTGTCCTCAGGTGCAGCTGGGCGGGTCCAGCGCTCATGGGGTTAACTCGCCGTGTTAACCCCGCAATCCGCCCAGCTCAACAGCCTGTTGGCCGCCCCTGCTCCCCACGTCACCCCCGGCCCCCAGCTCGAGCGCTGATTGGCCCAGCAGCTCGGGCTGTAATTGGCCGCCCCAGCCCCATGTCACCGCTGTTTCCCTGCTGATTGGCACAGCGTTCCCTGCAGCACAGGCCTTCCGCACCCACAGCCGCACCGCAGAGGAAAACGTCCAGCATTTAAAAACCAAGTAGGGAAACATGTACTGTATAGGGTATGGGGCTGTGTGCAGTGGGATACGGCACTGTTATGGGGTGTGGGGCTGTGTGCAGTGGGATACGGCACTGTTATGGGGTGTGGGGCTGTGTGCAGTGGGATACGGCACTGTTATGGGGTGTGGGGCTGTGTGCAGTGGGATACAGCACTGTTATGGGGTATGGGGCTGTGTGCAGTGGGATACGGCACTGTTATGGGGTATGGGGCTGTGTGCAGTGGGATACGGCACTGTTATGGGGTATGGGGCTGTGTGCAGTGGGATACGGCACTGTTATGGGGTATGGGGCTAGAAATTGTCATTTTTTTTCGGCTAATGTAAGACCTCCCCCGAAAGTAAGACAGGGTGGGACTTTTTGGGGTAAAATTAATGTAAGACAGGGTCTTACTTTCGGGGAAACACGGTAGCAGACTAGGTGGCAGTGAGGGCCACAGGCGACGGAGATCCGGTCGCGGAGATCCTGAGGCGACCAGGACAGGGTTGTAGCCCGCCGGTGCTGGGATACGAACCCGAGCCGGAGGCCATTCAAACGGACTAGTCCAGACAAGAAAGAGACAGACAGAGAGTGTGGAAAGAAGGGCCCTGGCTGTACATCTGGGTGTGGGACCCGAAGACACCTGCCAATGGTGACCGGCCATTTGGCAAGTTGGTTGATAAAACAGACTCTGTGTTTCCTAACCCTACACATGAAAGCAGCCTCATCCAACACCAGGAAAACCGAACTGTAAGTGTGCTGATCTCTGCAAGCTGTGCCACCACCACAACTCCCAATTGGGCCCCGGGACTACAACTCTCCTACCCGTGGAGGGGATACCACCTTGCTGTCCCACACCATCAGTCCCAGGCACAGTCCCTAGAGGCAGCGGCGGTGCCACCATCTCATCACTGCAACCCACGGGTGGCGTCACAGACCCTGTACATATTCCCCTTTTTTTTGTTGGGAAGCCTGGGATCACAGACCGGGTCACGCTACCGTGATACCTCTAGAAGTGATCCCATTGGCCCGGTTCTGAGTACCCCTATCCCTGGGCGACACATTTCCATATCCTTATATATATGTCCCCATTCTGTGCCCATCCTGCAATATGTGTTGCCATCCTAGTAAATACAGTGGGGAAAAAAAGTATTTAATCAGCCACCAATTCTGCAAGTTCTCCCACTTAAAAAGATGAGAGAGGCCTGTAATTGACATCATAGGTAGACCACAACTATGAGAGACAAAATAACAAAACAAATCCAGAAAATCACCTTCTCTGATTTGGCAAGATTTTTTATTTTTGGAAATTATGGTGGAAAATAAGTAATCAGTCAATAACAAAAGTTCATCTCAATATTTTGTTATATATCCTTTATTGGCAATGACAGAGGTCAAACGTTTTCTGTAAGTCTTCGTAAGGATGGCACACACTGTTTTTGGTATGTTGGCCCATTCCTCCATGCAGATCTTTTCTAGAGCAGTGATGTTTTGGGGCTGTCGCTGGGCAACACAGACTTTCATCTCCCTCCAAAGGCTTTCAATGGGGTTGAGATCTGGAGACTCGCTAGGCCACTCCAGGACCTTCATATGCTTCTTACGAAGCCACTCCTTCTTTGCCCTGGTGGTGTGCTTGGGATCATTATCATGCTGAAAGACCTAGCCACGTTTTTTCTTCAATGCCCTTGCTGATGGAAGGAGGTTTGCATTCAAAATCTCACGATACATGGCCCCATTCATTCTTTCATGTACGGATCAGTTGTCCTGGTCCCTTTGCAAAGAAACAGCCCTAAAGCATAATGTTGCCTCCCCCATGCTTCACAGTAGGTATGGTGTTCTTTGGATGCAACTCAGCATTATCTCTTCCAAACATGCCGAGTTGTGTTTCTACCAAACAGTTTTACTTTGGTTTCATCAGGCCATATGCCATTCTCCCAATTCTTCTGAATAATCCAAATGCTCTCTAGCAAGCTTTAGACGGGCCCGGACATGTACTGGCTTAAGCAGGGGAACATGTCTGGTACTGCAGGATCTGAGTCCCTGGTGGCGTAGTGTGTTACTGGTGGTAGCCTTTGTTATGGTGGTCCCAACTCTATGCAGGTCATTCATTAGGTCCCCCCCGTGTGGTTCTGGGATTTTTGCTCACCATTCTTGTGATCATTTTGACCCCACAGTGTGAAATCTTGCATGAAGCCCCAGATCAAGGGAGATTATCAGTGGTCTTGTATGTCTTCCATCACACCAAGCTCCTTGCCTATTGCAGATTCAGTCTTCCCAGCCTGGTGTAGGGCTACAATTTTGTTTCTGGTGTCCTTCGACAGCTCTTTGGTCTTCACCATAGTAGAGTTTGCAGTGTGATTGTTTGAGGTTGTGAACAGGTGTCTTTTATACTGATAACAAGTTTAAACAGGTGACATTAGTACAGGTAATGAGTGGAGGACAGAGGAGCCTCTTAAAGAAGAAGTTTCAGGTCTGTGAGAGCTAGAAATCTTGCATGTTTTTAGATGACTAAATACTTATTTTCCACCATAATTTGCAAAAAGATCTTGCCAAATCAGACAAGGTGATTTTCTGCATTTGTTTTGTCATTTTGTCTCTCATAGGTGTGGTCTACCTATGGTGTCAACTACAGGACTCTCTCATCTTTTTAAGTGGGAGAACTTGCACAATTGGTGGCTGACTAAATACTTTTTTCCCCCACTGTATATGTCCCTGTCTATGGCCCTTCCTGTTACATATGTTCCCATCCTGGGCCCTTCTTGGTATATATGTCCCCATCGTGTCCCCATCTTGATATAACAATGTGAAAAGAGCATAAGAGCAGTAGATAGGAGAGGGGAGGACAGAGGGACTGATGTAGATGGTGTGCACAGAGCATGTGATAGGCGGGCTTTGCACATTACGACATCGCAAGCCGATGCTGTGATGTTGAGTGCGATAGTCCCCGCCCCCATCACAGGTACGATATCTTGTGATAGCTGGTGTAGCGAACATTATCGCTACGCAAGCTTCACATGCACTCACCTGCCCTGCGACGGGTCGCTCTGGCCGGCGACCCGCCTCCTTATTAAGGGGGCGGGTCGTGCGGCATCATAGCGACGTCACACGGCAGGCGGCCAATAGCGGCGGAGGGGCGGAGATGAGCAGGATGTAAACATCCCGCCCACCTCCTTCCTTCTCATTGCAGCCAGGAGGCAGGTAGGAGATGTTCCTCGCTCCTGCGGCTTTACACACAGCGATGTGTGTTGCCGCAGGAACGAGGAACTACATCGTACCTGTCTCTGCACCGGCATTATGGAAATGTCGGAGAATTTCCATAATGCTTTTGCGCTCGTTAATCGTATCATCTAGGATTTACACACTACGATGTCGAAAGTGACGCCGGATGTGCGTCACTTTCGATTTGACCACACCGACATCGCACGTGCAATGTTGCAAAGTGCAAAGCCGCCCATAGGGCGGTAGATATGAAGGACTGAAACAACCAGCACATACATTATACAAATACATATGGTAAAAACATTTTTCTGCGCAAATCAACTACCGGTAGGAGCAAGTTTGCTTGATTGTCTTGCATGACTTACCTGTCTCCTGGCCTGTCTCTACCCTATACACAATATGATAGTTCATATCATTCCCCATGCAGTAAAATTCCAGAAATCCCTCAAACATAATATGATGGCCCCACAGCAACCTCAAAACAGTATGATTATATGCTGCACAAATCAGGGCCATGGTGATTCATATTTAGTAACACAACACCATTTTTATATAGGAAGATTGTCTGTTATATAGTAGCATCAATATAGAGACAAGGTTGTGGTGTAAATAGTCGATACTGATACAATACAGTAAAATAATTCTAATATCTCAATTTCTAACTGATGTGGAGCCAAGTGTAGTCTACCTATACCTTACTTCTGGACGCTGGTAGAGCAAACTTTAGAATTATATAAATCTCTTAATGGACTTCTACATCAGTCTGGCTTTGTATACAGTTACATACGTGTTTGGAGCTAAGAACTGCCACGTTAGATAAATGTCGCATTAGATGGAGTACCTTGTGTGCCATCAAATGCTCTTGCAACAGGATACTTTGCATGACTGATATCTTCCTCCATTATAAGTAATCTATAAAATACTTGCAGACTGGTCTGTTATAAATTGGCTCATGTTAAAAGGAACAAAATATTAGAACACAATAGACCTTTGAATGTGCTCTGAAGATTCAGCCATGCATAATACAATCGCTTGTATGTTCTTCACTTTCAGGGCTCCCAGCAAGAAATCCCCATTAATCCTATTCTCCTTGAAATTTTATAGTCAGCAGTTTCATTTTTTCACTTGTAAGTAGCACACAAGAAATGAGTTGTACTATTCCATAAAGCCTGATAATGATTGGTCCTTTATCTCCTTAACTAATACAAAGGTAATTTTTTTACTTAGGATTTTGTACTAATTTAAAGAGGACCTGTCCCCAAGTCAGTAAGTGACCAGTGTTTGCTCCTGGTGTATTCCCACTTTTCCATGAATATTGCACTTTTTTACTTTTAAAATCTGCCATATGGTTCCATAGGCGGACACTAAAAGAAAGGCAAGAGTAATAGGGTGTTATCTGCAAGAAAATCAGTAATACTGAGTATACTGAAGTGCTCACCTGGTATACACTCAAAGATGTGGCTTTGATTTCAGAGATAGATAAAAGGAGTTAAAGGGTTAAAATCTGTTCTGGCATTGGACAAGATGCACAGGAATGTGAAGAGGACAAGCCAGGTAAATATACTCCAATAGGTTTATTAGGTTACGCGTTTCGAAGTATAAAGTTCTTCTTCAGGACAGAACCTATTATAACTGACAAGCGTAAAACAGAGCCCACTTATATAGGAGATACATGTCAAAAGAAGCGTCAGAGTCATGTGACAGAGCAGCTGTCAAGTTCAATAAAGTTATACCAAAAGCTGTAGACAAAAAATAGATATATATAAATATAGCATTTATTTAAAAATCAAGGGGGGCAGAGAGTGGAATATAGATAAAAATAAATAATAAATGATTAATAAAATAATGCTGAATTGAATTATATTGGCGTCAGTATCTTTATTTATTCGACGTGATTAGATGTTGTGTCAGATAAAAAAGATGTGGCAAAGGTTGAGTAAAAAATAAAAAAAGAAGGAAAAATAATTAGATGGAGAATATCGACCAAACCTGCATTGGAAAATATTTTTTATAGTGAATATTAAATAAGAAAACAGAAACGAGAAAGTGGGGAGTGAATGCATATAGTTGTGATAAAGACGGGAGTGAAACGTATAATGTTAATCTAGTGGACCATCGAGTGGAGCTTTTGGCAACACTTTCACTGTTTTAACCCCTAGCGTACCTTAACCCTACTCACTCCTTATTAACACTTGCAAACGTCTATCAGGCACATTGCTCCTCTTAATGGTCTAATAGATTAACATCACGCGTTTCACTTCTTTATTACAATTACATGGATTCGCTCCCTACTTTCACTGTTTAACTTTAGAAACCTTACTTTTATTAACATTTGCTATATTACTTCTGGCACATTACTCCTCTCTATGGTCCAGTTCACACAGAGTAGATTAATCCTGTATTTATGCATCCAAATTTGGTTTTACAAAACTGAAGATTGGAGACAATAGGGAGAACTGTAAAGGGAAACATCACAGTTTTAGCTTATAACACAAAACATAAAAACAGGTACAGCAGTTAATGTATTGGACATTCTAGTTCCCAGAATCAAGTCTGAAGCATGACTTTCTTACTCTTTCTGCAGAAGTAACTCACACAAGCGTATGAATCGGACGACTGAAATGTGTGAGAATCTCACATTGCACTCGGTCCAATGTTACTCAATGAGGCAAACCAGATGATCAGTTTTTTTCTCATCCAGATTCTAGATTAGTGAAAAGTCACAGCATGCTGCAATTGTCAGCAAGAAACGTGTCACTCGCACCCATACAAGTCTATGGGTGCGAGTAAAACATTGGACTGCACTAGGATGACATCCGAGTGCAGTGCAATAATCTCATCAGCTAACAATAGAGGAGATGTGGAGATTAATCCTTCCCTCTCCTCCGCAGCTGTGATCTGATCGCAGGATCGCATCACAGAGGCATGAAACTCGGCTTATGCTGGCAGCACAGTGGGAGCCGAGGGTCATTACAAGCATATCGCATCTGATGCAGTCGCACCGGATGCCATGCGATCGTGTGAATCCAGCCTAAAATGACCTATTGTATCAATTAGGTTTTTGTGTTAAATGTTCATTTTGTAAAAGATGTTTGCCATTGGATTTCATATCACAATCTGTATTAAGAAAAAGATTAGAAATCTTTAAATTTTCCCTCTACATAGTTGGACAAGTCTTAGCGTAGAGTCATGCGATCGTTTTGTCACCATCCGAGAAAAATTGTCTGATTATGCTAATCAGACTCTGATCTGAGTCTGATCAGAGTGGAACCCATTTTCTCGGAGTGTAAGAAAAATAAAGTTTCCCTACCTTCTCCATTCAGTTAGTCCATGAAAATAGGAATGAATTTGGATGTCATTCGAGTGCAATCTGATGTTTTCCACGGATTCATAGACTTACATTGACAATTTTGATCCAATATTTGGATCAAAATTGAACATGTCCGCAGCCCCATAGAATAGAATTAGGAAGAAATTAGGAAGAATTATTTTGCTCATGTTGCAATACTTGACCCTCTTCTTGTCTTCTAAAGTTGGTAGTTATGCCTTTTTGTGACTGCGCCTATTGGCTGTGACCCTGCTTACTCCACCAATTTTTTTGAGGGAGGATGGGGAGGAGGTAGAGAGGAGGGAGGTCCAAGTAAGTCTTTTGCTATGAGGCACCATGTTTTTTGTATGCCCCTGTTACACCATCTACATGTGTAAGCTGGCGTTGCTTTATGATATCATTTACGTCGTGCATTATAGTAAATTAGTTGTGTCAGGTGTGACCCCTCTTTCCTAAGCTGTGAATAGGCTTAGAAAAGTGAAGCGGCTGCTGCAAAAAGTAAAATGTTACAAAGCTTATGTATACCTTGCAGAAACTTTTTGAGATTTTTTTAAAGCTATAAAACTGGCATAGAGGGCGTGATAATATTCCGCCATAAAGTTTACAATTACTACTTCACCTCTCAGTATTTCTCCGCTGTTTTTTAGCTTGCCGTTCTCATCACCAAGCCTTTTAACATCTTTTAAATGCTTCAGGCTATTAAAGACCCCAAGCTTTTAAAAGAAGTAACTTGAACATTTTTTTTGCTATTTTTTTCTTGGAAAACGCTCCTTACTTATCAATGGGAAGGCTAAAAAGACACCCAGACATTTTATGGAGCATTTTCTCAGCTTTTTTTAACTTAAAAAAGAATGCTTGACTAACATGGATTTTCTGACTGCTAGAAAAAGACACAGTGTGAACATGTCCTCAGAGCTGGGCATGATAAGTGGTCAAAGAATTTTGTGAGATAGCTGATTGCACACATCCACACGTATTATACAGGGCCCAGTGGTGTAACAAGAGTTCGATGGGCCCCAGTGCAAAAATTTGGACTTAGGCCACGCTGCTTACTCCCCCTCCCTCAGGGTACAGGATAATTGACACAGCTCTTTCCCTCAGCACCCAGCTTTCCCGTTCTGTGATATTCCTCTTTCCCTCAGAATTCAGCTTTCCCATTCTCCAATATTCCTCTTTCCCTCAGAAGCTGGCTTTCCCATGCTCCAATATCCCACTTTCCCTCCTCACCTAGCTTTCCTATGTTCTGATATCCATCTTATCTTCAGCACCCAGCTTTCCCATGCTCCAATATCCCACTTTCCCTCCTCACCTAGCTTTCCTATGTTCTGATATCCATCTTGTCCTGAGCAGCCAGCTTTCCCATGCTCTGCCGTACATATTTCCCTCAGTACCCAGATTGCCCTTGATATCAGAGCATAGGAAAGCTGTAAGCTGAAAGACTCATGTACAGCAGAGCATGAAAAAGTTGGGTGCTGATGGAAAGATGTATAGCCCAGGATGGGAAAGCTGGGTTTTAGCCACAGCGCCGGCTGCTACCTTCTGTGACCCTGCGCTACCGTAATTTGCAGTGTAGGGACCCCAGTAGTGTCTGTGCTGCAATACATTTCAGCTGGATGTGCGTACTTGGGCGCACATCCAGCTGAAGCAGGCGCTGGGGTCGGCAAGCCCCTGAACCTCTGTGACCGCGATCGTTCCACCCCTGACAAAACCTACCATGCTACATTTTAGATGATCAGACCAATTGTTGGACCTTATTTGTAATCCAAGCAAAATATGTGCCCAAATTAGGATGGCAATAGATGTAGTCAGGAAGCATAACAAGCTTAATTTTAGTAAGAGTTATTTTTCCTTGATTTTTTTCTTATTTTAGGCTTGTTAGCATAAAAACATCTTTACTGGGTATATCTGTTCAGTTGAAAGATCTGTGGATTTAATCAATCTTAAAGGGACGACCCATTAACATTCTTCATGTGTGCTCATTTCATCACCCTTATTTAAAGACAGTCTGTGTGTCTTGTTCCCCAGGGGCTACACTTAAGGTAGGCTGCTATTCTTTGATGTTTGATTTTGAACTGGGCCAGCAATGTTTTGCTAGTAACTAAATATTCATTTCTGTTTGCTCAGTAAATCATGGTCATTATACAGCCTGTGATGAGAGTGCCATGGTGTTTTCCCTTGTGCGCTCCATATCATTTCTTTCCGCTGCATAGTATTAGCGACTTCATAGGTGTAGTTTACTTTGAATCTCGTCGCTAACTTGCTCTGTATTTGTATGATTTAGTATGTATGACATAATGTTTGCTCTACATAAAGTAACCACCTGTGCAGTGGAATTAAACTTGGTTTCATGACTTTGTCTAATATGACTTTCTCTAATAGCCATGTCCTCTTTCTCACAAACATATTACCAATTGTTCCAGCACATTAAAGGGTTGTTTGGTTTAGAATGAACCTTTTAGGGAATTGTTATTTGATAGAGGGTGACCCTATCTCAGAGTTCTTCATCTCTTTGACAGAATGCAAATCCCTAGAATAAGCTTGCACATTGCCTCTTCATAGAGGAAGATGACTTCAACTCTAGTGCCACCTATTGGAAGTAGCAATTCTAAAAGTCAAGGCTTTAACAAGTCTTGCTATACGACTTAGGATAAAAGCCAAATGCAAAGCTTTATCTGTAAACACATTTTTAGGTTGTTGCCCCTCCTCAGTGCAAAGCAAGACATCTGGTTTAGCTTTATGAGAGACCACTGATCCGGGTCCAAGGGGTAACATCTCTCCTTGTGGAGAGTGACATGTTTGACATGCCAGTGTATGGAGACTTATAGGCCATGCAATGCTCTGCTGGGAAATGAAATATAAAAATTGCCTCTTCAGAGAGGAAGAGGACTTGAACTTTATTGACACTGACAGTAAGTAGCAATCCTAAAAGTCAAGGTGTTAACAAGCCTTGCCACTCAGGATAAAAGCCAGATCTGAATCTCTATTTGTAGACACATTTTCAGGATGTTGCTCCTCAGTGCAAAGGAAGAGATCTAATTTGTCTGTATGAGAGGCGACTGACCCACGTCCAAGGGCTAACATCTCTTCTTGAGTAGAGTATCTTGTTTGACATGCTAATGTAAGGAGACTTATAGGCCATGCAATGCTCTGCTGTGAAACTAAATATACAACTTGCCTCTTCATAGAGGAAGAGGACTTGAACTCTAATGCCATCTACTGGAAGTAGCATTCCTAAAAGTCAATATCGACCCATTAACCACATGACTTAGGATAAAAGCCAAACCAAAATCTTTATATGCAGAGACACGAGTTTGAGGGTGTTACCAATAATACAATAAGCTTTGCACAACCAGGATAATCTGCCCTGTCATTTGTTACACAAAATACAACTAGATTTCAATATACACACTGTAATGTTTTACTTCCAGCAGGGTGACACTGCAGGAAAAATAGAAAACTTAAAAGGTTTTCAACTTTCTTCATCTTATAGGCTTTTGGATATTGAAAATAAGAAGAACCCATCCCTGCTTCAGCGATGCCTTTCTGCCACTGCTACAATTGCACTGATTATTTATAGGCCGCAGTGGTGACATCACGACAGCACTGCATATATGGCTGCTGCAGCCAATCCGCTAGCTCAGTGGCTATGCTAAGGTAGACGTAAAGAGTTGCTAAGTTTACCAGACCTTTGGAGTACACAGTGTGTTATACCTTTCTATTGTAATCGTCATTAGCTTTTTCAGCAATTGTGCTATAATATTTCTTATGTGAAATTGAATCAGGCGTGCCATCTTTATATTCCCACATGCATCAGTGAGCACTGTGTGCTAGAGATGAGCAGATCAGGCAAAAGTTTAATTTGCCAGTTAGCACGCATTTCGCTTCACAGAGAAGTTATTCGCTAAAAATGTAATGTCCCTTATTATGCTCTGGGGTCTGTTATGTCTTTATAGGATTTAGAACGCTAAAAGAGACCATATATCGGACCAACATGAAAGGTAAGGGGGGGCAGGTCCAAATTTTGCACTGTCCCATAGAACTCTACTTTCGACACTGTCGCTGACCACAAGGGCTAACACTTTATAAGAAAGAAAGAGAGGACCACATTAACCAGAAGAGCTTACACTCTACAAACAAGAGAGGACCCAGCTTATCAAAAGAGCTTACACTTTACAAGTGAGAGAGACAAAAGACCCCGCTGGTCAAAAGTGCTTACACTCTACATGAAAGTAAAAACCCTGTTGACCATGCAAACCTTACACACTATTGTAAAGCGACATAGGATCCCACTCACCTTAAGAGCTTACGCTCTGACGAAGAGAGAGACTTAGCCAGTGACTATGGAGATTTAAAATGACATACAAACTGTGCTCTGCTGGGAATGTGACAATACAAGATGGCGTTTGCTTGCTCCCTTCTTCAGCAGTGTGGGAAGTGGAGCTGGCAAATTTTTATTTTTGTGAACCACATATTGAATCTAAAAATGTCAACATTTGCGTCAAATCACAAATTTCAGGTAATTCAACTCAAACTTGATTCTCCACAAATTGATTTACCTGTCTCTAATTTACACCATTAGGGGAGGGGGATTAACTAACCAGAATATTATAGCACAACTAACAAAAAGCAACATGGCAACAAAGTGTGGATGCAGTGTTTCTGTTCCTTCACTGTTTTATAGCTCTCTTTAACTCTATGGCTAATGTGGGAGCTGTGGCATCCTCTCACTATCGAGATGTATCCTATAATGGCTGCTTCATTCCCTGCCTCTGCTTTTATACAGGCTATTTTAGTCTCAACTGATTGACTGTGCTATATCCATGTGATGTGATTGCTGCAAGGCATTATGGGATAACTGAATGTCCGCTCCTGAGATCATTTGAGCCTTCTCTTGCAGTCTACCGCATTTTGTAAAATGTCTGCGGCCAGTTTTGGAAATTCACGCAAAGTGAATCTCAAATTGCTTGAATTCACCGGGGCTCTTATCTCCATTCACCGTGTATTCTTGCAAAATGATACGGTAGGTAAATGGACTTTGTAAAAATAAGACTGCTGACAACAAAGTAATCACAAACCCTTAAATATCATTCAAAAGTCTTTTCTTTCTTTAGATCAGAAGACAAGAAACAATTATGTGGAGTAGTAATTATCATTACAGTGACATGAACCCTTTTTAATGATATTTTTGTGATTTGGTTGAGGCAAATTACACCACTCCCTACAAGCACTTTTAGAGAAATTACTGATACTTTATGAATGAGCAGGGAATTAGTATTTAAGTTAATAGATTGGAAAAAGAGAAAACACGCATGGTCTGCAGATGGAATCAAACGCTATAACCCGCCTGACACTTCGTGGTCACAACTTTCATGTTGATCCCTACCTAATATTGAGGGCAGGATGACACAATGATCAATAGATCAACACGGCACCTCCAAATGGAATAGGTTTGATCAGAAGACAAGAAACAATTATGTGAAGTAGCAATTATCATTACTGTGACATGAAACCATTTAATGATATTTTTGTTGGATGGTTGCAGCAAATTGAACCACTCCCTAGCAATAATCACTCCTGTAGAAATTACAGATACTTTCAGAAGAACCATGAATGCCTCCAAACACGCAGGACTGTGTGGAATTCAATGGAAAACCACAAATTGTTGTTTCTGGAAGTCTGTATTATGTCAACAAACTATAGATTGCAGTAAAGTAGCCTGTAGTCTGTTGACATGTATACACATTATTACACATTTGCCAACACAACTAAAATAAACACTTCCAATAACATCAATATGTGGAATTAAAGGGGCTCACTAGGGAATAAAAATTATTTTAATTGACCTACATCAGCCTGTGATTGGCTGTGCTTTCATTTCCAGCTTTTTCAGGCATGTCAGGAAGTAGAAACTAGAGAGGAGAAGGTAAATATTGAAATGGGTGCTGAGGGAGATCAATGAGGATTACTTATTAATAGGGATGGGCAAATCTGAACTGGGCCTCCCCAGGCTGAGAATACCAGCCCCCAGCTGTCGGCTTTATCTTGGCTGGGTATCAAACTTAGACAGACTGCACGTCGTTTTTTAAAATTATTTATTTAATTATTATTATTATTTTTTTTAAAAGCCGTATGCAATTCCTCTTATTTTGGTACCCAGCCAAGATAATGGGGGTGACAGCCTGTAGCCATGACTTTATCAGTGCTGGTATCACTATAGAGCGGGCCCTACGCCTTTTTTTATTTATTTATTTATTTATTTTACACTACAGTATAAGGTCCCAGTGTCTGTGATTGCAGCCAATCACAGGCGCTGTTAGAGAGTGTGGGGGCGTAGTCAACCTTCAGGTAATCAGAGCCGCCGGTGGTTTGGGAAAGCAGTGAACATGTATGAGCTCTGATGAGTGGACCTGGAAGTAGCGTTACCGCCGCGGGTTGGTTCAGTAATATGCTTGGTATCTGTTCCTGCTTTATCCCTTTATTTTATAGGCTGTTCAAGTCCCTATAGACTTTTATGGGGCTCGGCGTCCAGTCCCAAACCAAACTTTTTTAAGTCCAGCTGGACCCGCTGGACCTACACATCTGCGGGCTCGCTCATCACTACTTATTAGATCATACTTTCATTTTTTTATTACATTCTGAACTTACTATAAAATCATTTTTATTCCCTTTACAATTTTAAAAATGAAGTATAACTGTTAGTTCTTGTGAACTTGCAGCAGAATGTCTTTGCACCTAGCTCAGCTTCTCCCTTCTCCTTTCCGCTCCATAGAATCTTATGAGCAGCAATCTTCACTCTAATTATGAACTGAGTCTCAAAGCATGCCTATACTTTCTCCTAAAATTATGTTATTACTAGTTTGCTCAAAAAAGTCATGCTCCAGTCTAAAGAGCAGAAATGTTTCATTTTCACACTATCAATGATGTCAAACTGTAAGTATCCATTATGTAAATTATTATGGATATCTAAAGTGGTTTTAGTGGATATATCCCAGTTAATCAGTAATTATAGCATATAAATTACAGTAGGGAGATACTATACTGCATAATATAAGTAGTGGATTATCCAAGATACCCATAGTGCTTGTACTTGAGATTCTGTATTCATTCTTTTCTCTTTTGCTTCTCTGGTTGATAAATAGAAAAATTCAAAGTGAACAGCAGGTAAGGGATACTTTGAATCCTACATGAACAGGTGCTGTAGTTTAGGTCTTGGTCTTGAAAATACAAGTCCCATAAGGCCCAGTCTCTCTTAAGGATGTGTTTGGTGACTGTGTCTTTCAAGGGACAAGTCTGTCTCCTTGGCAGATGTTAGGGGTAAATCAGTAGTCAACTGGGACATTGCTGCTAAGTATAGTTGTAATAGTTTAATCCAAATGATGGCCTAGGAATTGCACTGCAAACTAACATACAATCTGAATAGGAAAGTTATCATGAAGATATAGTCATGGCCGAAAGTGTTGGCACTCTTGAAATTGTTACAGAACATAAAGTATTTCTCCTAGACGATTATTGCAATTACACATGTTTTGTCACACACATTTTTATTTCCTTTGTGTGTATTGGAACACAAAACAAACAGGGAAAAAAAGACATAATTGGACATAATTTCACACAAAACTCCAAAAATGGGCAGAACAAAATTTTTGGCAACTCAACTTAAAGAGGTTGGCCACTACTTTTACACTGATGGCCTATCCTTAGGCTAGGCCATCAATGTCTGGCTGGATTCCATCACACAACATCCCACACTGATCAGCCATTCTCAGTGCCAGCGGCAGCAGGAGGTGGCCAGAATGCTCAGTTCCAGAGCTACCTTGTCTTCTGATAGGGGCCGCAGCTGTGTACTGTAGATCCACCTTCTATTGATTTGAATGGGAGGCGGATATGTAGTACCTGGCCATGGCCACTATCTGTTGATGGTGCAGCTCCAGACTTGAGCATTTCCGGATGCTTGCTTCCGCCGCTGGCACTGAGGAGGACCACTGAGTCCATGGGAGTGCTGGGTGTCAGACCCTGGCTGATCAGGCATTGATGACCTATCCTAAGAATAAGCCATCAATGTAAATGTAGTGGACAACCTCTTTAATATTTGGTTGCATACCCTTGCAATAAATAACTGCAACCAATCACTTCCTATACCCATCAACAAGCTTCTTACACCTCTCAATTAGACTTTTGGACCACTCTTATTTTTAAAACAGCTCCAGGTCTCTCATATTTAAAGGTTGCCTTCTCCCAATAGCAATTTTAAGATCTATACACAAATATTCAATAGGATTTAGATCCGGACTCATTGCTGCCACTTCAGAACTGTTCAACACTTTGTTTCCATCCATTTCTGAATGCTTCTTGAAATATGTTTGGGGTCATTGTCCTGCTGGAAAACCTAGGATCCAAACCCAGCTTTCTGACACTATGCGCTGCATGGCGACCGAAATCCTTTGGTATTCTTCAGATTTCATGATGCCTTGCACACAGTCAATAGTTAAGATACAAATGGTGTGAACACTGCTTAAACGAGTAAATGGTACTCTGAGATGCTAGTGAGGGGTGCACAGTCAAGGCACCCAGTTCCAGAGGAAGCAAAAAACCCCAAAACATCTTTAAGCTTCCACCATATTTGACTGTAGGTCCTGTGTTCTTTTCTTTGTAGGCTCCATTCTTTTTTCAATAAACAGTTGAATGATGTGTTTTACCGAAAAGCTCTACCTTGGTCTCATCTGTCCACAAGACACTTTGCCAAAAGTAATTTAGCTTACTTACATTTTGGGAAACTGTAATCTCTGTATCAGCAGTGGGGTTATTCTTGGTCTTCTGCCATAGCGTTTAATTCAAGCGTTAACGGATAGTTCTCGCTGACACTGATGCACCCTGGGCCTGCAGGACAGCTGGAATTTCTTTGAAACTTGATTGGATATCCACCTTTTGAACTATCCTTCATTGCAACCTTTCAGCAATATTTTTCGGCGACCCACATCCAGGAAGATTAGCTAGAGTGCCATGTTTTATAAATTTGTTAATTATGTTGAGCACCGTGGACAAAGTAACATTAACATCTCTGGAGATGGACTTGTAAGCTTGAGATTGTTGATATTTTTCAACAGTTTTGGTTCTCAAATCCCCAGACAGTTCTTTTCTCCTCTTTCTGTTCTCCATGCTTTGTGAGGGACACACAATGCAAAGAGTGAGTCAACTCTCCCCTATTTATCCTATTTTTGGTGCAATTTTCATAATGCCCACACCTATTACTGATCATAGATGAGGTTGAACGAGCATCACAAGCTTGAAACAAAGTTGTGTACCCACAATTTTGGAAAGGTGCAACAATATTGTCCTGTCCATTTTTGGGGTTTTGTGGGAAATTAAGTCCAATTTAATTTTTTTCTCTGTCTACTTTGTGTTGTTTCAGTGCACACATACCCATGTGTATAACAAAACATGTGTTAATTGCAAAAATTTTCTGGAGGAAATACTTCATTTCCTGGAACACTTTCAAGGTGCCAACACTTCCGGTCATGACTGTAGCTGAATTATCCCTTCACAGCATTACTAGAGATAAGTGTCTTAATTTAGGAAGATTGACTTCGAGTCAGATATTTTCAAGTTCGAAGGCCCTCGCAATTCTGAGCCCAAGTCTCTTTTCAAAGAATATGTGTTTTCTAGATTATTGCCATTCCATAATTTTTAATTGTTTAATACATTTTTAAAGACCAAAGAAAAATTTTCTTAATCCAGAAATGTAAACACAACTGTCTACTTCACAAAGTATGTATGTTGTAAAAAAAAAAAATTTTGCACACTTTCTTACTGTAATAGTCCAATGTTAGATCCGTACACACCGCCCAAATACTACTGTTGGGTACCAAGTTACCATGAGTTTTTCCACAGCCAGATGGGTTGAGGTCATGTGAGCAGGCAGTGTTTTTGCATTTTTAGAGCTCAAAAGAGGTTCAATATGGTAATAAGAGACTGCAGAGTGTTATACACATCTTTTCCAGGTAATTGGAGGCTTTGCAATATTGCGATTGACAGCAAATTTACTTTTTTGGGAAAATTTGGCAAAGCTGTCAGATTTGAATCTCAAACAATCCCTCGTCTCTAGTGATTATATGTCTTATTCAAGGTTTCTGGAGACTTATTATCTAGTTTCTGTTACCTAAGAAAGAGATCATAACTAAGAACAAGTCAGAAGTATGTAAGCAAAAAAAAAAGAGGAAAAAATTACACAAGAAACCAACTCAAAGATTATTTTTTTAATTTTAAGAGTAATCCCCTTTATCCTATCTGAGTAAAAATGCAAAACTTACCTAGTATAATATTAACTATAATTTAAACCAATAAATCTATATAAGTGAGTGAAATGAATAAATAAAAATAATATATGTATTTTTTTTCTATTTCAATATTTTCTTCCATTTTTTACATCAATTTCTGTATTAAAAACAAAATAGAAACCTTGAAAGTTTTACACTGGCCACTATGTCTTATATTAGTCTTACAATTTCTTATCTCGATTGAAGGTTTTTCAGCAGCCTCATTATCATCATAGACCGAATTACAAGGAAAGGTAATACAGCTATATTAAGCAAATAGCACAGGATCTACTATATACAATAGGTGATGTTACAGTTTCGCTCCTGTCAGTCTCTTTATAATTACCATTGCCATGATTAGATCATGCTCAGGTAAGGCAAATAGGATCTGAGTGAGTTTGATGACACGTTCCCTGAAACATGAAATATGCTCGGAGTATGTCAGAGTTTTTCTTCTACAATATCATTTTTTCTAATACCTGATATGCTAGCTTTACCCCCAGTTCAGCTGTAGTCTCTACAGTTGTATCCTATGGGTGTTTTTCCATTGGTAAAAGAAATCTGTCAGTAGGATTCGGCGCCTCTACCCAATCTAGCTCTTTCCAAGACAAGTCCAGCAATACCTTTACCTAGACAGTGAATGAGTGGTGCAATTGATATGCAAATGAGTCTGAAGAACTATTTGTAGATCTGAAGCCTTTGTCTCTTCAACTCTATTCCCTACACAGCACCGCCTCATCCTGCTTGTCTGACAACCTCTATACTGTATGACTTAAGACAAAGCAGTCAAGCAGGGGGAGGCAGCAATGGTCGGGGAATAGAGCTGGAGTGACACAGGCTTCAGATCTACAGCCTCATTTGCATATCATTTGAAATGCTGATTTCTGCCATATCAATCATGGCCAAAAATGTTGCCACCCTTGAAATTATTCCAGAAAATTAATTTTTTCTCCCAAAAAATTATTCAATTACACGTTTTGTAATACACTTGTTTATTTCCTTTGGCTGGCCAGACAAACTTGTTAGTACCCTCAACTTAATATTTTTTTGGAATAAAAAATTGCAATCAATTGCTTCCTATAACCTTCAACAAGCTTCTAAGACCACTCAACTGGAATTTTGGAGCACTCTACTTTTGCAACGTGTTCCAGGTCTCTCATATTTCAAGGGTGCTTTCTCCCAACAACAATTTTAAGATCTCTCCACAGGTGTTCATTGGGAGTTAGATCCGGACTGGCCAATTCAGAACTCTCCAGCTTTGTTTCCATTCCTTTCTGTGTGCTTCTTGAAGTAGTTCTGGGTCATTGTCCTGGTGGAAGACTCATGACTTGGGACACCAACTCAGATTTCTGACACTGCAACTTACATTGCAACCCAAAATTCTTTGTTAATCTTCAGATTTGATAATGCCTTGCAAACAGTCAAAGCACTCAGTGGCAGCAAAATGTAAAAAAACAAGCAAAAAGGTACTGTGTTATTTTCTTTGTAGGCTTCATTCCATTTTTGGTTAATAGTGGAATTATGTGCTTTACAAAAAAGCTTCATCTTGGTCTCATCTGTCCATAAGACGCTTGCCCAGAAGTATTTTGGCTGACTCACATTTTGGAAAACTGTAGTCTAGCTTATTATTGTCTCTGTGACAGCAGTGGGGTCCTCCTGGGTCTCCTGCCATAACATTTCCGTTCATGTAAATATCAACTGATAGTTCACACTGACACTGATGCACCATGAGCCTGCAGAACAGCTTGAATTTCTTTGTAACTTGATTGGGGCGTCTTATCCACATCTGGATTATCCTTCATTGCAATCGTTCATCAATTTTTCTCTGCTGCTCACATCCAGGGAGATTAGATACAGTGTTATGGATTGTAAACACCTTGATTATGTTGCCAATCATGGACAAAGGAATATCAATTCTTTTCATTTCTTTCTGTTCTCCATGCTTAGTGTAGCACACACAGACACACATTGTAAAAATTGAGTCAACTTCTCCCCTTTTTATCTGATTTTAGGTGTGATTTTTATATTGCCCACACTGTCTACTTGCCACAGTTCAGTTTAAATGAGCATCATATTCTTGAAACAAAGTTGTTTACCCACAATTTTGGACAGGTACCAACAATTTTGTCCAGCCCACTTTTTGGAATTTTTGTTGAATTTATATCCAGCTTGCCATTCTTTCTCATTTTTTTTCAAATACACATAAAAGAAATAAATCTTTGTATGACAAAACATGTGTAATTGCAATCATTTTCTGGGAGAAATACATAATTTTATGGAGCAATTTCAAGGGTGCCAACAATATTGGCAATGACTGTAGCTGAATTATCCCTTCATAGCATTACTCTGTGGGTGAAATATAGTTTATTATGGAGCAAATATAGTTCAGAATTACATTTTTTGGGCCTCTGTACACGGTCTGTGCACTGGAAAATATGGTACAGAACATGTTTGGCGTAATGGATGAAAATATTGGGAGTTGTGACAAAATGTATGAATTACCTGAAAAGTTTTAAAAATATATTATTTGGTTGCTTTATGGACCGGTGACCTTCAAACCCAGACTGAATCACCAGTCTTTTTATGTATATAACCCATAGGGAAATGTTAAAGTTATATTGTGACCACAGTAAACACTTTCTACTAGGTAGAAAACAGGTG
Organism: Anomaloglossus baeobatrachus; assembly: GCF_048569485.1. Classification (NCBI taxonomy): domain Eukaryota; kingdom Metazoa; phylum Chordata; class Amphibia; order Anura; family Aromobatidae; genus Anomaloglossus; species Anomaloglossus baeobatrachus. Next base: position 220,663,733 of record NC_134358.1, on the reverse strand, counting down.
CTCGTGTCCATAAATAAGAATGATTTCTATTATCTGTCTTCGCCCTGCCACTCTTCTGTTTAAACATCCTGTCTTAACGGCCTGTAAAATATCACAGTCATAACATCTATGTCGGGGGCTTTATTAAAACACAGCAACTGGTGCAAGCTCGGTAATTGGTTTGTGATAGTTTTACCCATAAAAATCACTCTGGATTTTTACAAGAGTTCCAGGCTGTAAATTACAGACCAACAAACCTTGAAATGCTTAGCATGAAGAAGCTTTACACATGCGGCCTCGATGTCCATGTGTGCTAGGGTGAGGCGCGTACTATAGAAATCAGGCTCACTAAGTAATGCATGATACTGTGAAAGGCCAGAGAGGACCACCTCAAATTTACAAGAAAAGCTAATAAATGAGGCTTCATGTGGTACTATAAAAGTGCACCACTATGGCGATTTGTGGGTCTGCTCATTCCACATAAAGCACCATAAGATATCAGGAGCTCTTCTGCTACTATAACCCTTACTGCACCTGAACTCAGTCTGTGCAGTTTTCATTAGATCAGCTATCAAATGGGAAGGTGGGGGTGCTGGAAGAATAAAACAGCAAATTTGGACATCTGATCTCCATAGTGGAAGGAGTCCAAAAAAACTCTACACCCCTGAATACAATGAGTGCCCCCACAAAGCCTCTAGATAGTAGATTAACAGTAGGTTTTCTATCTGATCGCTCTCACATTGGAGCCTATCTGTTGGACAAGTGCTTGTGCTGTGCGGGATGAATGTGCAGGGACAGCGCACGCTTTACGATGCATTCATCTTCCGCATGATTTAGACTATTTTCACTCCGTCGTTGTCCAAAACATGTATTGAAGAGGGCTGCCAAGAATTTTAGCTTGGGAAATATCCCGCTTCTTGTGTGCATAACAAGTCACTCTGGGAATACAGCTGCTTCACTGCAACATGTACCAATGATTAGACAAGCTCATGAAAGCCAAAGGTAAGCAATAACCAATTCATCCATTTGCTGTAGCGTACACTTATTTTACACTTATTTTACATGCATTCTAGATTATATTTTACATATTATGTGAAATTTAGAAAGATATTTGTGGTAACTAATGAATATGTGCAATATTGGTTATTTTTTATGTAAATATTATCAATTATTAACATTTTGATCCATTACCCATAACAGCAGTTCTGATGGGTCCATGTGAGTGTCAGTACCAGTCTCAATGGTCCATTTAAGTGGCAGTGCCTGGTACTACATTACCTCCCATATGTTCTAAATGGGACTTAATTGAATGTACTGTAGAGCCGGGCGGACTCACAGAAAACCGGGACCGGTAGGTCCCTGCTAATTGTTTTTAAAACATCCAGTGCCGATCCGGAATCCGGTACCCATACAAGTCTATGGGAACCAGAATCCGGGGAATAAAAATGTTGGTGGAAGGGATGGGGGGATAGGAGCACGCGTGGTTTACTCACCAAAGCTCCGTGTCATACTCACCAAAGTTCCATGTCATGGCAGCAATCTGCTTCCTGGTCATGCATTCACTTCCGGGGCTGCTTGCATCTAGATCGTGCACTAAAAATAAAGGTAGATGCTAGAATATAGCTGCTCCTTCCAGGTATGACTAATATGTCACATGATAGGTGAGCGTGTTCAAAATGCAGCTCAGGATGAGCTGCGCTCATGATATCTCCTCCTCTGCTCATCCTGAGCTCTCCTGGTTCATGAATCATAAAGCAGCAGGTACAGGATGAGCTGTGCCTGTGATGTCTCCTCCTTTGCTCATCCTGAGCCCTCGTGGTTCATGAATCATGAAGCAGCAGGCTCAGGATGAGCTGCGTCCACGATGTTTCCTCCTCTGTTCATCCTGAGCCCTCCTGGTTCATGAATCATGAAGCAGGAGGCCCATGATGAGCTGTGCCTGCGATGTCTCCTTCTCTGCTCATCCTGAGCTCTCCTGGTTCATGATTCATGAAGCAGACCCACAGACAGAGCCTGTGATTAATTGCAGGCAGACGCTGTCATTCAGGCTGGGGGCACATCTGACTGCAACCAATCACTGAAGCCAGGCCGGCTGGTGGGCGGGGAAAGCAGGGAAAGCAGTGCATATGTATGAGCAATGATGAGCTGCACAGAGAGGCGGCAGGAGCAGTGTGACAGTCGTGCGGGAGCAGTTTACAGCCACGATTTGGTAAGTATGAAACCCTCACTTCATTCTTATTTTCTTTAGTTTTCCCTTATTTTTTTTAATTTATTGAGTACTTGGATCAAACACCCAGAATCCCGGGTCCGACACCTGTGCACCTTTGAAACCGCGGATTTAGACTTTTTCAGGCCGGGTCCACCCATCACTAATGTACTGATGTAAGAGACACTGCCACTTACATACAGTTAGGTCCAGAAATATTTGGACAGTGACACAATTTTCGCGAGTTGGGCTCTGCATGCCACCACATTGGATTTGAAATGAAACCTCTACAACAGAATTCAAGTGCAGATTGTAACGTTTAATTTGAAGGTTTGAACAAAAATATCTGATAGAAATTGTAGGAATTGTACACATTTCTTTACAAACACTCCACATTTTAGGAGGTCAAAAGTAATTGGACAAGGGACTCTAAGGGCTGCAATTAACTCTGAAGGCATCTCCCTCGTTAACCTGTAATCAATGAAGTAGTTAAAAGGTCTGGGGTTGATTACAGGTGTGTGGTTTTGCATTTGGAAGTTGTTGCTGTGACCAGACAACATGCGGTCTAAGGAACTCTCAATTGAGGTGAAGCAGAACATCCTGAGGCTGAAAAAAAAGAAAAAATCCATCAGAGAGATAGCAGACATGCTTGGAGTAGCAAAATCAACAGTCGGGTACATTCTGAGAAAAAAGGAATTGACTGGTGAGCTTGGGAACTCAAAAAGGCCTGGGCGTCCACGGATGACAACAGTGGTGGATGATCGCCGCATACTTTATTTGGTGAAGAAGAACCCGTTCACAACATCAACTGAAGTCCAGAACACTCTCAGTGAAGTAGGTGTATCTGTCTCTGAGTCAACAGTAAAGAGAAGACTCCATGAAAGTAAATACAAAGGGTTCACATCTAGATGCAAACCATTCATCAATTCCAAAAATAGACAGGCCAGAGTTAAATTTGCTGAAAAACACCTCATGAAGCCAGCTCAGTTCTGGAAAAGTATTCTATGGACAGATGAGACAAAGATCAACCTGTACCAGAATGATGGGAAGAAAAAAGTTTGGAGAAGAAAGGGAACGGCACATGATCCAAGGCACACCACATCCTCTGTAAAACATGGTGGAGGCAACGTGATGGCATGGGCATGCATGGCTTTCAATGGCACTGGGTCACTTGTGTTTATTGATGACATAACACCAGACAAGAGTAGCCGGATGAATTCTGAAGTGTACCGGGATATACTTTCAACCCAGATTCAGCCAAATGCCGCAAAGTTGATCGGACGGCGCTTCATAGTACAGATGGACAATGACCCCAAGCATACAGCCAAAGCTACCCAGGAGTTTATGAGTGCAAAAAAGTGGAACATTCTGCAATGGCTAAGTCAATCACCAGATCTTAACCCAATTGAGCATGCATTTCACTTGCTCAAATCCAGACTTAAGACGGAAAGACCCACAAACAAGCAAGACCTGAAGGCTGCGGCTGTAAAGGCGTGGAAAAGCATTAAGAAGGAGGAAACCCAGCGTTTGGTGATGTCCATGGGTTCCAGACTTAAGGCAGTGATTGCCTCCAAAGGATTCGCAACAAAATATTGAAAATAAAAATATTTTGTTTGGGTTTGGTTTATTTGTCCAATTACTTTTGACTTCCTAAAATGTGGAGTGTTTGTAAAGAAATGTGTACAATTCCTACAATTTCTATCAGATATTTTTGTTCAAACCTTCAAATTAAACATTACAATCTGCGCTTGAATTCTGTTGTAGAGATTTCATTTCAAATCCAATGTGGTGGCATGCAGAGCCCAACTCGCGAAAATTGTGTCACTGTCCAAATATTTCTGGACCTAACTGTAGTTAAAGGAGGTTGAGTGCATATTGCAGCTGACAGGTTCACTTTAAATGCTTCAGTCACAAAACTGGCTCAAATAGCTGAGATTGCATCTTATAGAAATATCAATTAATTAAAATGACTCTAATTCACAAGTATTGGAAAAGTATTATGATGCCATCACTTTGGATCCTTGTAATGTTTGACCTACAGACAATTCACAGTAACGATTCATTTCTTAATTTGTTAGACTGGTTTGTTATATTAACATCGCAACAATTAGGGAAATATTAACTAAGAAGCTGTTTTTTTAATTAGGGGTGTTATTCTGTCATTGGGCATTAAATTTGTACGTAGATATTATAATATATTTTTCAGCGCTTCTAGTGGCTCCTGTTATTGGTGAATTATTAATTTTCTCAGATTAAGGCGGTTTTCAGTTTACAGTTTTCAGGCCTCCAATGGACAAAACTGGGTTCCAAATCCCATCTCACCCACCCACCCTCAGTCCAGCTCTGCCTCTCTGCTGCTGCTCCAGTCTTTGTTTACTTGCTGCAGTTGTGCCATCACCACTGTGCAGATCACCACTGCAGCCAATCACTGAGCTCAGATGCTGTACCAATCTAGATGGCATGAGCCACTGAGAAAATTATTGGCTGCAGCAGAGATGTGGTCTGTAGTTGGGACATCTCTGCTGAACCGGGGGATTGTGAATAACATCTGATTTTATTATTTTAACCCAGCACTGGCCAACAGAGGGCAAAGCTGAAACCCCCTTTAAGTATTTTCAGTCTACATAACAAAATTGGTCTAATATATTTGTATATCTAGGCATACACTTTAGATAGCTGTCAAAACAACTGCCAGGTTTCAAAAGTGTATAGCCTGCTTAAAGGGAACCTGAGAAAAACACTATAAACCAGCAGATATGGGGTTAATCTGCAGGTTATAATGTTTGTTCGGCTTCCAGTCATACTCGTGGCGCTGGCTGTCAGTCAAAGCTGGGGCGTGATTACAGCCACTGCTCATTATGCACTGAGAAGACACTGAACTTGCATTGGTGTCACAACTATGGGCTCGGGTGCACGTTGCGTAATTGCATGTATTTACGCTGCGTATTGCACTGCAGCGTAAATGCATGCGTCCTGCGTCCCCATTACAATCTATGTAGATTGTGCATGATACGTGCGCACATTGCGTTTTTGAACACAGCGATTTGGATGCCAAAATTTTGATCTAGATCCGTGCATACAAAAAAGCAGCATGTCAATTAATTTGTGCGCTTTGGATGCTGTTCCAACTCTGTCTATGGTAGGGGCAGCATCCCGAGCGCATGAATTCGGCATTTATTCTGCTGAAACACTGCATCCATTACGCAGTGTTTCTGGAGCGATTTGAAGCGCACATGTGCTGTCAAATCACTGCAGAAATTTCAGCATGTACGTGCAAACATAGCCTATGATTGGAAGCCGAATGCTGATGGAAGGAATCAAGTTCATTTCTTCCTAAAAAAACAAGAATGCCGCGGAGACACCATCACATGTTTCTCAACGCTGGCAGGAAACTAGCCAGGTCTTTCACCGGGAAGGAACAACCACGGGAAGGGCAGTCTCCAGTCAAGGAGACCACCTATGCCAAACATGGTATCCATCCACAGACAGCTGTTTCGGGGTATTTGCCCCTCATCAGTGAGGAGTAGGAAACTAGCTAGTGGGAGCAATGCCTAGTAGAAGACTACATAGGTAAGGATGGTTGAACTCGGGGAGATCAACGTCCAACACCGCGGAGACACCATCACGTGCTTCTCCACGCATTGACACTAGAACAAACCCCCCTGGGAAAATATGCAAAACAAGAATGCCACGGAGACACCATCACATGTTTCTTAATGCTGGCAGCAAACTAGCCAGGTCTTTCACCGGGAAGGAACAACCACGGGAAGGGCAGTCTCCACTCAAGGAAACCGCCTATACCAAAACATGGCATCCATCCACAGACAGCTGTTTCTGTAAAAAATTACTGTAAGGTTTCCTCTAATAATGATACCCTTCCTCTTATCTTGGCTGTAAATCAAAATAAGAAGAACTGCATGTGGCTTTGTTTTTTTTTTATTTAAATAAGTAATTAAAAAAAAATGATGTGCAGTCCCCCCTATTTTTGATACCAAGCCATGATGAAGTCGACAGCTGGGGGCAGGTATTTTCAGACTGGGGAGACCCATGCTTTTTGGGCCCCACATCCTAAAACAGCAGCCTGCAGCTACCCAGGGTGTCGCATCCATTAGATGCGACAATCCCGGCACTTTACATGGCTCATCCCAATTACCCCAGTGCGGTGGCAATCAGAGCAATAAGGGGTTAATAACAGCTCACAGATGTCACTAAACCCTAGATTAGTAATGGGAGGTGTCTATGAGACCCCAATTACTAATCTGTAAGTGAAGAGAAATAAACACAAACATTTATTTATTTGAAATTAAATACAAAAACCCCACTCATTTTCGCCCCTTTATTTATGGCTGTGCTACATTACTGAAGGTACAGCACTTGGACATAGAACATGACCTCCTGCTGTGAGATTCAGGTAGAGACTGAGCTGCAGCGATAAGCAGTGACATTATTCAGGTTATTTGCAGTCATAGCTGGAGGTTCCCACGGTCCTCCACCTGTGACCACAGGTAACAGGACCTCAGGTGACCTCATCAAACTGAGTGACCTTACCTCAGGTGACGTCACTGAGTTCACAGATCTGCATCTCCTAACAGAAAACAACAGTTTTTTTGCTAACAGATGCAGATTTGGTGATGAAATTTCTATACCATAATCCTGCACCTAATCTACTCCTGGCAAAAAAACGCATAAAAACACTATGCAGTTTTGATGTGATAGTGATGTGATTTTTTTTGCCAGGATGTGTAGATTGTGTGCAGATATATAGTGTAAAAATGTCAGCATTAAATCTGTATTTCTTGGCCAAAAAATGCAGAAAACTGTTTCTATGCCATTTTGATGTAGTTTTCTACCAGGAGGTGCAAATTAGGTGCTAAAATGTTTGCACCAGATTTCAGTACCAAATTTTCACCTTATGGCAGAAAACTACACCGAAATTGCATCAACACCATTTTTGGGTTAGTAAAGGGATGAAAGAGGATAATTTTTTATGTACATTATTTCAAATAAAGGATTTTTTGGTGTTTGTGTTTTTCTCTTTGCACTTATAGATTAGTAATGGGGGATCTCATAGACACATCCTATTACTAATCTAGGGCTTAGTGGCAGCTAACCACATCAGAACAATGGGGAAGAGCTGGGTAAAGTTCCAGGATTGTCACATCCAATGGATGCGACAATACTATGTGGCTACAGGATGCTATTTTTAGGCTGGGTGGCCCAATTACTATAGTCTCCCAAGCTTGAGAATACCAGCCCTCAACTGTCGGTTTTATGATGGCTAGGTTTCAAAATTGGGGGTGGGGGTTGCACTCCAATTTTTAAAAACAAAAAAAAAAAAATCTGCCTGCGGTCCCTCTTACCTTGATACATAGCCAAGATAAATGAATGGCTGGGGGCTCTAGTCTGTAGCCATATGCTTTATCTGTCCTGGGTATCACAATATGGGGGAACCCTATGCCAATTTTTTTAATTTATTTTTACAGCAATATTGACACACAGACCACGTCTCTGATTGAAAGCAGTCACACAAGGTGGCAACGCATCATTCTCCAGCACCATATTTTGAAGGAGTTGGTTTTCTTCTGTCTTATTTCTTTATCATCCAGGTTTTGCATCTATGTGTTGCTACAGAAAAAAACAGACTATGTACGAGTGGTGTCTTTGTGACCGGTGAAATGTTCTGCAATTTGAGGACTTTGTCCAGTGACTTCATTGTTTGTTTGCCCATGGCTTTTCTCCTATTGACTTCTGATGTTGTTGCTGCATCTTGAGTGATCATTGATCTAAGTAGGTTGAAGTCCTTTACAACTTCATTGCCATCCATCTCAAATGTGTCCCAGTCGTACCTGGCAATAGTCAATATCTTTGTCTTCTTTGTATCGTGTAGGAGTCCCATGTTTGGGTTTTCCATCTTGACACTGTATTAAGTCCTTCATTCCATGTATGCTTGTTGCTATTAATGTTGTATTGTCTGCATATTTAAGATTGTTGTTGATTCATCGAGCAATTTTGATTCCTTCTTCATTATTGGTAAGTCCAGCCTTCCTAAAAATAGCTTCTCCTGCATATAAATTGAAGAGAAATGGTGACAGGATGCAGCCTTGTCTGACACCTTGTTCTGCTTTGAACCATGCCGTGTCACCGTGTTCGGTCCAACTGTTGCTGCTTGGACGATCCTGATGAGGATGATCAGATGGTTTGGCATACCCTTATCTTTCATGGTATTCCAAAGTTTCTGGTGATCAACACAATCAAAGGCTTTGCTGTAGTCAATGAAACACAAATAGAGCTTCTTGTTATATTCTTTGGCCTTTTACATTATATATCTATTGTTAGCAATTACATCCTTGTTCCTCTGCCTTTTCTGAACCCTAATTGTTCCTCTGGTAGCTCTTTGTTAAAGTAAGGATGTAACCGTCTTTGTAGGATCGTCAGTAGTATTTTGTGGGCATGAGCACAATAGTTCAATAGTTTCCACAGTCTGTAGTATCACCCTTATTCAAAATAGGAATAAACACTGATCTTGTCCAGTTCTTGATCCATTTACCAGTTGTCCATATCTGTTGACACAAGCGTGTGATGACATCAACTGCTGCTTCAGAAGACTTTATTAGTTGTATTGGATTATTGTACCATCCTGGTGCTTTATTTTTTACAGAAGCTTTATCAAATCAACAACTTAGGGGTACTTTACACACTGCGACATCGCTAGCATCGGCTAGCGATGTCGCGAGCGATAGCACCCGCCCCTGTCGGTGGCACGATATGTGGTGATCGCTACTGTAGCAAACATTATCGCTACGGCAGCGTCACACGCACATACCTGTGCAGCGATGTCGCTGTGGCCGGCAAACCGCCTCCTTTCTAAAGGGGCAGCTCGTTCAGTGTCACAGCGATGTCACAGTAGCGTCACTCAACCGCCGCCCAATAGAAAAGGAGGGGAGGAGATGAGCGGCCGGAACATCCCGCCCACCTCCTTCTTTCCTCCTTTTCTGGTGGACGGAGGTAAGGAGATGTTTGTCGTTCCAGCGGCGTCACACATAGCGATGTGTGCTGCCGCTGGAACGACAAACATCGTACCTGCAGCAGCACCGATATTATGGAAATGAACGACGTGTCAACGAGCAACGATTTTGCACATTTTTGCGCTCGTTGATTGTCGCTCATTTGTTTTACATGCTGCAATGTCATTACAGGCGCCGGATGTGCGTCACTAACGACATGACCCCGATGATATATCGGCAGCGATGTCGCAGCGTGTAAAGTACCCCTTAGTCTTTTAAGATATTTAGTTGATATTTCCAGTATCTGTTTCTATCTGCATCACTGAGTCCTTCTTGTAGAGGTGCTCCATATGTTCTTTCCATCCTTCCTTGATCTGATCTGGCTCATTTTGTTCACGTTGCCATCTTTCAACATTCCCACTTTTGTTTTAAACGTTCATTGAATTTCTTTGTGAGTATTGCTTCTTTAAAAATGTTTTTAACTACCTTCACACTTTTTTCCTTTTTTGCGGTTTTGTTTTTTTCCTCTTTATTTCCGACAGCATTAACTTTTTTATTTTTCCATCAATCTAGCCATATGAAAGGAAGCAAGTTGTACTTTTGAGAGACACCATATTGTACTTGAAAGCAGGAAAAAATTACAAGTGCGGTAAAATTGCGAAATTCCACAATTGTGTTGTGGATTTTTTATTTAGCATGTTTGCCATATGGTAAAACTCACCTAGCAGTATGATTCTCCAGGTCAGTAAAAGTTCGTAAATACCAAACGTGTAGTTTTTTTGTTTTTTTTAAATTTAAGTAGTGAAAAAAAATTGTAAAAAAAAATATGTAGCTTTTGTCATATTCTGAGACTTGTAACGTTCTCATTTTTCGGGATCTGGTGCTTTGTGATGCCTTTTTTTTTCAACCAGAGCTGATGTTTTTACTGATACCATTTTGGGGGTAGATACGATATTTTGATCTCCTCTTATTGCAATTTTGCGGCTGCCCAAAAAAACACAATGCTGGAGTTTTTAATTTATTTTCTCTGTTTACCAATACATTTATTTTATATTTTGATAGATTGGACATTTCTGAACACAGTGATAACAAATATGTTTATTTTTTTATTGTTTTATTTTCAATGGGGCAAAAGGGGGTGATTTGGGCAAGCTGTTGTGGTTTTATTTTTTCATATTTTTTCTTTTTTTTTTTAAATGTAAAACTTTTTATTGTACTTATTGGTGTCCTTAGGGAACTTCAATTTGACTGCTTCTGCAATACTGCTCTGTACAGCTGAAATCATGATGTCCTATTAATGCTAGCTCATGGCCGAGGATCGTAATGACAGGTATGGTGGTCACAGCATCTGAAAATGGCTGTCATGACAACCAACGATGATGTCATTGGAGGCCAATGGGAGCGGGAAATGGTACACACCCCATAGGCATGTGTTGAATGCTGCTGTCAGAGATTGACAGCAGGATTTAACTGGTTAAGACACTCCAAAAGACACATGACGGCTGTTCAAATGTGCAGGGAAAGATGTAGGCTTAAATTGTGAGCCCGCATCAAAGCAAAGGACACGACATAAACCGTAAATATATGTCATATGTCGTGAAGGGGTTAAAATAGTCCTAACTCCTGTGATGAATTTGCTTTTGCTCAATGAACGCCATATCTGTACTATGTTACATGTCAGTTTAGAGTAAACTAGAAATAAAATATTTTTTATGGCATATTGTGCACTGTGCATGAATGACTGACCGTGGTACGTCATGGCCTAAATGTCACTATATACATGATATACAGTATTTTCCTACAGGACAGGGTATTTTAGACATAAAAATAAAAGAGACAGTGGTAAAAGATGGCCTGCAACAAGATGGATGGGTCCAATTACAGGACTTATGAACATGCCATTGAGAAGCCTGAAGACCTACACAGTAGACTGGGTATTCTGGAGGAACACTTTATTTGGTTGTCAGAAACGCTCGGCAGTAGCTTATCCAATACCTGGTAAATAGAATAGTTACTCCTTCATATAGTCTCCTTAACTTAGTGATATCAGAAATGTTTGGAGGAATTCATTGAGAACACAGCTTGGTTCTTTATCCTGGTTTTGTCCTGCGTTTTACTCTTATTTCTTCACGATCTGCCTCTATAGCCGCTGTCATTCTCGTAGACATCATTTGAATGCATCTCTGAGACTGCTTCTTTAATAGAAGAGAACGCTGATGAAGGGAGGACATGGGATTATTGACAATGTACATGAGTGCTTTGGCAGAAAGAGCTTCTGCCGGTATGGTCTTCAGACTCTTCACCGTGAGAGATGTTTAAAATAAAATTACTGCAAATCAATACGGGAGAGCACAACCTGTAATTTTTACAAAAGCATACAAATTCTGCCAAAAACACATCTTTGTCCGCTCTTTCTTCTTGATAATGAATAGTAATGGATGGTAAAAGTGTTTTCTGACTTTAATAAATCTGTTTGACAGCTGGGTTGGAAATAACATTCTGTCCCTTCCATAAGGGCATAGCGTGGTAGCACGTAAACGATAGACTGGGTTAGATCAATTATTAGTCGGATGTGTCTTGTGTGTCTTTGAGAGTACTTTTTCCTAGTGGACTCATCCATTGTGCCTTACTTAGAGGTCTTGTGTATGTTACAATCATTCAAGCTGTAAAGGAATATTCCCTCAGGAAGTGGTGCACGTCTCTGGAGAAATCAACCTCTCATGGAGTGAAATTGGAGTGTGTTGATTCAGCAAGAAGCCACAGTGCCTTTTCTACCTCACATCTTCCATACTAATGTAGAAGAGAGGTCAGTAATTCTCCGATTTGTTTTTTTGGGAGAGTTTGAGCTGTGGATTTTTTTTTTTTACAGCAGATCTCGCAGCTGTAACTTGTTTTACTTTTACAATAAAAATAACCATTTTTATGAGGGAAGCTGTGGGAACATTTGGCTTGGATGTTCTACATTACTGCTCTGAAATTAATCATCTGGGCTGTATAAAAACACATAAATGGAAAAATACGTATATCAGATGTGACAGTATTTGTTTTATTTTGTGTTCTTTTCAGTCATTTTAAGTGACTCAGGAATGTTAACACTTGGTAATTATTTTCTTTATCCCGATTAATGAAGTAACTCGCTAAAGTATTTATTTAAAGGCGATAACTTTAGCGGAGTGGAAGTACCCATCTGCCTTGTAGCATCTCTTTTGTGGTTCGTTGAGCACATTTCAGAATTAAAGTAAGTTGTGTGTCGCTAAGTATTGGGAAGTACCAAGCAAACGGCGAAAGGAAAGATGAGGGAAATCCTGTGTCTAGGGAAAGGGAAGATGGTGACCCCTGACCTAACCTACTGCTGGTCCTTGGCTACCCTCACCACCCTAGATAGGTGGTGAGGGTAGCCAAGGACTTATGCGCCGAGACGGAACCTGACCCTAGTTGTCCCTAGTGCAAGGCCCTAAACAGGGAACGAATGGGATGAGCTCTTCATCAACCCCACTAAACACTATAGAGGACAGAAGGAGGACATACAGGGGGGAAAATGCATGAACTACTTATCCACAGATGACACAGCTAAAAGTTCAACAAAGTTTTCAGCAACAATACGACAGAGGAGTACAAGCCACCTGCTTGCAACAAAAGCTTGAATGAACTGAAAATATTACCAACATCAGTCCAAGGAGGAAGGGGTATTTAAGCTCCAAAAGAATGCTGATGATCAGCAGCTGGGTGGAAGGTGAGCTCTTGCTGGATCCAAAAGGGGGAGAGATGAATCCAGCAAGAAAGTTACCTATACCAATGAATACTGATAGCAGAAACAATGGAAAGTCAGGTAGCATTCTGTGCAGCCAAACACAGTGACCTCCTATGGCCAGAAACCACATGATTGTCTGTCACTCATGATACCAGCTTCGTATATTAGGACCATGTCTAGCAAACAATTATGAAGAACAGGCCTATAGATGGTGACTTTTCTGAGTAGCTTAGCACAGAAGAGCTGGTCTGGATGCTCACATATTGGGTGGGTGAGATGTAGGGGATGTAGATATAGTAGGCTGGAGATAGGATGGTACTACCAGTGAGAGGGGTAATTGAAACTGGATGCAATAGTGTGGTGGCAGTGCTTGATGTAAGAATACTGAGTGGGGTGTACAGTGGACACTCCTGGATATAAGTATCCTGCCTATAAGAAAAAGGGGCACAAAGTCTCGGTGTGCTTTTTAGGGGGAATATTTGGCTGTTTTTATATCAGGTTTTGGTTGTTGCTACTGTACGGAGGGACTCTGAATGCGGCTGTCAACCATCTCTCATAACTGAATGTGGCATTCACGGTAAAGGTTGAGGACCACTGTTCCATAGTATCAAGACTTATCTTTGACAGGGAGGCATATTTCTTAAAGCTGTCTAATTTAAAACAGCGTACACTAAGGGCCCAATTCACCAAAGTATTGTCACCAGAATTCTGATGTAAAATACCTTCATTTGTCGCAAAATGTTTGCACGGTTTGAAGTTGTGCCAAATTGTGCCGTTTTATGCGATTTCTAACCATTTTCGCCAACTTAAAAGTACCAGAGCTCAGGCAGGGTGTGGTAAAGTAGGCCTGACTAATTCATGGTAATTCTCACCTATAAGGTAGTGTAAATTAAGTCAGAAATGTACTCCAATGCTAGAATGGAATAACATTTTTGACGGTGGCATGCAACAGTCAAAGGATGCACAAAATTCCCTAGAAGGTGCACCCAGAAATGGCACATCATCTGCATACAGTTCAAGGATGGCATAGCTAAGTTATTAGATGATTTGTACAATATGACATTTGTTCCCTATATCAACACATATAATTGCAGATTATCAGAATAATATTTATTCACTTATATAGCACCATTAATTCCATAGCTCTTTACATACATGAGCAACACTATCCCCATTGGGGCTCATAATTTATATTTCCTATCAGTATGTCTTTGGATTGTGGGGGGAAACCGGAGAACCCGGAGGAAACCCAGATAAACACAGGGAGAACATACAAACTCCTTCAAATGTTGTCCTTTTTGGGATTTAAACCCAAAACTGTAGTGCTAGCCACTGAGCCATCATGCGAATAATCTAATGTATTCACAATCTTACAAAGTTTTCAATAGATGATTTCACATCTGTTCACTTTAATGCTGTGCTCACACCTACATTCGGGAATTCCATTTGTCAATTCTGTTTTCAGAACAGGCAAATAGAATTTATTTCCAAAATGGATCCATTGCAAACGGACACAGAAGGACCCCCTTGACTATTCTAAAGTCAGGTTAACCCCATTATAATCAAAGGGATCACATAAAAATCAATGGGCTCCCTCTGCTTCTGTTTGCATTAATTATGAAATGGATTGATTTTGGACAGGAATTCTGTTTATTCCTAAATTGGAACAGATAAACAGACATCCCAAATGAAGGCATGAAAAAGCCGAAAATGTTGTTCAAAGATGCATATATATTTAAAAGTAGTGATTACAATGATTATGCCTTGTATGATGAGAGGTCAAACTAGCAGTGTTTATGCAAATTTTTTGCACTAAAAGGGTCTTTGTGGCAAAGGTCTTCTGGCAGAGTAGGAAGGGACTTGTAATTGTCCTATCATTTGGGATTTAAAAATTGGAAGGTAAGTGATGGTTAATAAAAGCAATGAATTCCTTTTCTATCTCATACTATAACTAGTGTTGAGCAAGTAGCTAACTATTCGTACTCGCTATGCTGTTAGTGAGTACTGTCCGCTACTCGCATATTCGTTACGAGTAGCGGGCGCAATGTAAGTCAACGGGAAATACTCGCTAAATAGCGAGTAACCCGAAAGCCGTACTTTTCGTGCGAGTAGCGAATAGTACGGCTTTCGGGTTATTCGCTACTTAGCGAGTATTTCCCATTAACTTACATTGTGCCCGCTACTGGTAGTGAATATGCGAGTAGCGGACAGTACTCGCTAACAGCATAGAGAGTACGAATAGTTAAATACTCGCTCAACACTAACTATAAATCCTAGTAGTGATGCCTAGTGATGTGGTGTTTTTCTGAATACAAGTTGAAGAATAGAATCGATTCCAAACCTTAGTGTTTTGCACTTATTTTACAAATTTAATTAACTAAAAAATCATTAAAAACAGTTTTTATGGTGTTTTTTTATGTTGTTTTTTGTAACGTTTTCCACGCAGTATTGTCACAAAACCTGAAATATTTCATACTACAAGCAAAGTGAATGAATTGAGATTCCTGAAGTCTTATTCACAAATTACTTTTTTTCCTTGTAGATATGCAAGCGACTTAAATCTGCCGCATGTCAGTTCTTGCAGTGTTTTTGCTTCATATTTCACCCATATTAATGAGTGGGGGAAAATCTGCAACAAAAAGACATGTAAAAAAAAACAAACAGCAAAAATGCGGAAAAAAATGTTTACTCAGCGCTTTTCCTGCCAACACATCAGGATTTATATTAGAATTTTCTGCTGACACTGGGGGTAACAACAGCATGATCGGATGTAGTGTGCACCAAACAAAAAATAAATGGGAAAACCTTCCCCACCTTCCCCCGGAAGGGATCTGTTTATGGCTAGCTGCATGTGGGTGGAGACCGAAATTGCCCAATTTATAACTTTCATTGGGGTTTAGGTCAAGCCCACGTCCCAAACCGAACTTTATCTAAGGCCTCCTTCACACGTCATGCACGTTTTTCACGGACATGTCAAAGGTGCGTATTGCCCTCCGGGTGCCGTGCTTATGACACACGTGTGTTCTCCGTGTGCTATCCGTGATAACACACGGAGAACGGGAAATTTCTGCTCACCTGTCCCTGGCGTTGCTGTCCGTAGTTCTGATCTACGGTCTCTGGTCCTGCCGACTCCGCGCTGCTGCTGCTTCCGGCCCGCAGTGGAGTGAATATGTAATGAGCATAATGAGTGGGCGTCGGAAGCAAGTGACAGCGGCGGCAGAGACTGTATAGAGTATAGAAATTCATTTTATTTCACAGACACACGTGTTTTCTCCGGTGCGTGTCACATGGATCACATCCGTGTGCGGTCCGTGTAACACCCATGATGCAGGACAAAAATGGGCATGTCTATGTGTGGAGCACATGCGCACACGTATGCTCCACACGGACACACGGTCCATGGCAAAACACGGGCGTGAGCACAGACCCACTGATTTTAATGGGTCTACGTGTGCCCGTGTCTCTGGCACGTGAGGAAACGGACCAAACACGTTCCGGAGACACGGATGTGTGAAGGAGGCTTAAAGTCTGACTGAACCTGCTGAACCGAATTTCCACTGGTTCACTCATCTTTAGAGCTTTGAAGCTGTAGTAGATGGTGACATATGGAGTCAAAAGATAAAAACATTGTTACCCTTCTGCTCATTAGTGTATTCAAACTGGTCTATGGTGTCTGGTATGCAATGCATGGGCCCAACTCCAGAGCATGAAAAACATATCCAAACCACTATGCTTGCACTTCCATGTTTTACAGTATTCTGTGGCTTGAATTCAGTGTTTACGGGTTGTCTCACAAACTGTTTGCAACCTTTAGCCCCAATAATACCAATCTTGCACTTATCTGTCCATAGAATGTTGTGCCACTTCTCTTTAGGCCAGTCAATATGTTCTTTGGTAAGCTGTAACCTTTTCAAGACGTCTTTTTTTCAGCAATGGTAGTTTACGAGGGTTTCTGGGAAATGTTTTGCCTTCAAGCAGGGCAATTGTTATGAGCCAGGTAAAGTGCTGGGATTGTTGCGTCTGATGCATGCGACAATTCTGGGTGGCTACAAGCTGTTATTTTTAGGCTTGGAGAGACCGCATGCCAGTTTTAAAATTATTTATTTAAAAAAAAAAAAAATAAAGCTATATAGGGTCCCTCTTCTTTTGATATACAGCCAAGATAAGCACGAGGCTGGGGGCTGCAGCCTCTTGCCGTATGTTTTATCAGTGCTAGGTATTTTTACACAACTATAGAGACACAGACAACATGTGATTTCAAGCAATCACGCACACTTTCACACATGGTGGGAGGGGCGGTCTGAATGCAACCAATCAGAGACGATGGGGCTGCTGGTGGATAGGGGAAGCAGTGAATATGTATGAGGGTAGTGAGTGGACCAGAAGTAGTGTTACAGCCATGCGGAAGAGTATAACGCTCCAGCTCTAATCCCCCTAGCCCTTTCTACCACCATTTTAAAGCACAATATTCGCGTCCCCATAGACTTATATGGCAGATATTCATGATTAATTCTGGCCCGAACCAGGTTTTTTTAAATCTGGTAGGACACGCCGGTCCCAAATATCTGCAGATTCATTCATCTGTTGTCATGACTGATGATTCTGTTGATTGTCCATTAGTCGCCTATACCCATTGAAGAATTTTTTCCCATATTGTTTGATATTTTCTGCCAAAAACAGTTATTGAACACATTATTGATTTTAGACTGCTTTTATGTGGCACATAACTATACATGAACTTATATGATTTTTATTGATTATCATAGAAATAATCTATATTCAAAAAAATGTAAAGTGCAGAAGCACCTCTATGAAACCTTTTTTTTATAGTTACGTTCCTGTGTTATTTGGAGGTCAAGCTACAAAATGAGTGTTATTCTATGAACTTACTCCTCAGTGGAAAAAAACTTGACAGTTCTAATGTTATCTTCTGAACTCACCATCTCTCCATTAGAGAAACCTCTACAGCTCTTATGTTAGTCTATGGAGACTCGTTTTCTTTCTGAGTGACTTTTCACACACTTAATCAAATAGACTCAATAGAATAGCATGGGAATTGGAAGGGTTTATTCCTCTACGCACTGAACTATCTTGTTCTCTTATCACATCTTAAACCTTCCATAATGATGATGATCAGCCACTTATGTAAGAACACAAACTGCGAAATATGTATATTGTAGAATGGTTCCTCTTATAATAAGTTTGGTGGAGCAGTTCTTATATCTCCATAATGTCTACTTCAGGGATTTTGGTCCATTTTTATTTGTCACTTTCAAACATGATCATGTTAAATCATAGAACAAGTTACACTTCTCTTACTCTAATTCTAACATTTATTAATACTATGATATATCTTGTGCCCCTAGTATACAGCAGTAACTGCCAGCAACTGGTAAACCACATGAAGGGGCCTTAGAGCGACATGTTTAAGCCATCAATTGGGGATGACCTGTCTACCTTCCTTGATAACTATTGGCAAAACTTTTCAAATTCTGAATCACCAGATTTTCAAATTTACAAGGAAAAGTAATCCAAAGACTCGAGTGTTGTAAATGTCATCCGAGTGGGTACTGGTGTGGAGCTCTGTCTGGTGGCCAGGAATGGTAATGAAGCTGAGTTGGAATCTGTGATTCAGACAGTTGATGGAATTAATTAGGAATCTAGGAAATCCTATTGCAGGTCAGCCTAGTTTATTTAGGAGAGCATTGTGTGCCTGGCGTTCGCCGGTGATAGATGTTCCTGCCTGGTTCTGAAGATGGCTGGGAGTTTTCCCTTCTGATTTTCCCATTTATTTGGTGCCTGAATCTACTCCAGATAAGTTTACTGTTTTTGTGCTTAATTGCTGGATTTGCACTTAAGAGTGTTTCTGCATACTCCATTGGTTCTGTTTGGTTTCTTGTATAAGAGGATCTGTCTTTCTGCTTTTGTGACCAGGGAAGTCCCTCCAGCAAGAAAGGGAGCTTGCACTCTGGACAGTTTTGGATTATTTGCACTTTAGAATATTATTTGTTCTGTGATTTTGTTTCTTCCCATTATATCTGCAGTTTTGTTAAAATGTCAAGCACAAGAGTACCTGATATAGTGGGGGAGAGTTCGTGTGGTCTCAGTATTTATTATCAGGAGATTGGTATTTTTACAGGGTTTTTTACTGCCCGCAATCAGTTATCTGTCCTGTTTTGTTCTATCTAGTAAGTCGGGCCTCACCTTTGCTGATCTATATTTTCTATCTGTGTATTGTGTTTTCTTACATCACCATTGTTGCATTTTGGGGGCTTGCTATTTCTTGGGGACTGCTCTGAGGCAAGTTAGGATTCCTCATTTCTATCTTTGAGGTGTAGCTAATTTCTCCGGCAGTGACAAGGTGTCTAGGTATGTTAGGAACATCCCACTGCTACTTCTAGTGTTGTCTGATAGGGAATAGCGGTCAGATCAGTTTCCAACTAATCTTGTGGTTTTTGTTTTTTCCTTATTAATGGGATTTTTCGTGATCGTGCACGGTTACAAGATCATAACACTCCAGCTGTTCTGAAAAAGAAGTATGACAATAATCTCCTTTCCTCCCAGATTAATCTTCCCTGCCCTGTTGTCACACACATTATCTGCTAAGTTTTCTCAGTGTTTTATGCTATCTCTCCCTAGTTCTATGGCTCAGCTGTGAGCTGTGACATCCTCTCACTTTCCAGTTCCGTCACAAAATTGCTGCTGCATTTTCAGCTTTGGCTTTTATACAGGCTACGATAGTCTCTCTTTATTGGCTATGCTATATCATGTGATGTGATTAGTTTCAAGTTTAAGTCAGGTGGACAATAGAAAACAATAGTGTGATATATAAATGAGCAGATCAATCTGCTGCAAGTCAAATTTTATGACTTTGGCAGTTCCCAGAAAAATCTGATAATTTGTGATGCGATTTGTGTAGATGATAAAAAAAATATTTTCACATATTACTGAAAAATGCAATAGCTAAAAAGTGGGCTCATTACATCAGACAAAGCCATGCGGGTTTCTACATATTATCTTACATCTATCCTATCAAATGGTCTTGTGTTTCCAGTAAGTGGGGAGAATATAAAATACGAGGGCAGCAAAAATAACATCCAATTTAGAATTTTACAACCGAGTGTTAGGAAGTCAGAACGCACAGGTCATTACATATAGGAAGAGAAAAGGGCCTAAATATGATAGTGGTATACTACTGCATTGAAAATGGCAGTGGTTTTCTCAGTGTACTCAGTCTGTAAATAATGATACATAGATTCAAATGGCAGGGAGGTGCTGGACCAGCAGAGTCAGTGTGATTGTGAATTGACTGATCTGTGATACAGTAACATCACCTTAATTACACCATTTTATTTTATTCTTGACACATCGCAAACAAAGAAGACAGTTTAATACCTTTCTGTCTTAATTTTACTACTAACAAAAAATTCTGAAACCAAGGATTTTATGTCACGCAAAATGTGCTTCATGGCTTGTGAGATGGAGAAGCCATGAAGCACACTTAATAAAAAAAAAAACCACAAGAAAAATGTCCATATTCCCTAAATTTAAACTCCGCTGTCTACCTCTTACCATGTCTGGGTATTGTACAGAAATGTTATTTTTTTTTTTTTTGCACACTTGTTATAATATAGCAATACTAGAACTATTCTTGCCAACCAAATGTAGTGGTCTACTGCAGGCAGCCTAAAAAAATGTTACCTCATTGTATTCATAAATAGGCTGTTGGTTATTATCGGTTACCATATTTGTTCCCCTAGGCAGATAGTTTGAGTTCAATTGGACATTCATAAGGTTGTATTTGCATTAAAGAGCTTTAAAAGGGGTTCAAAACAATCCTCGGAGACCTTAATATGTTATACAAGTCTGTTCTGGGTAATTAGGGGCTTTGCAGCATTGAAATTCATGGCAAAT
This sequence comes from Anomaloglossus baeobatrachus, assembly GCF_048569485.1. NCBI lineage: Eukaryota > Metazoa > Chordata > Amphibia > Anura > Aromobatidae > Anomaloglossus > Anomaloglossus baeobatrachus. The sequence goes on along the minus strand of NC_134358.1, from coordinate 220,642,879 downwards.
GTATTCATTGCAAATCGTATTTGGGGGAAAATTGGTCAAAGATGGCTAATTTGAGTTTCAAAAGATCCATTAATCTCTACTCTTAAGGTGATCATGTAGATCTAGGGGAGAGTAATCTAGGCATGCTCTGTGATCTGTGCAGAAGTTACTGAATGGCAGGAAAGAGATATAAATTTGGGAAATTAATTTTTATAATCTTATTCCTAACTCTTATGTAAATCATGGCATTTCATAGACATTTCAATACAAGTAAACTCAATTATACAATTTCTTACATCAAATGACCCTTTCAGCTATCCGGTTGATCTGTGTGGGCTCATATGCTCATACCCTCCTTCTCCCTTTAGGCTAAACAGAGATTTGAAGGTTCTAAGAAGTGGTAAAGAAATGTTAAATTGTTCTTTTAGCACATCTGTCTTTCCAAAGGGGCTCACTGTGGGAGCTCGTTGCTGTGCATCAATTTCACATATGGTCTAATATGTACAAACGCATCTAAACATATTTTTTGTTGTTTTTTTTTTTGCTTCTTGAATATAAAGTTAAGCAACTTTCTATGTAATTTTCATTAAAAATTACCTACGATTTTGCAAGCAAGTCTGCAAAATGTTACAGTTCTGACTGAAATCCTGCACCTGGGTCTGATAGCTTTCTCTGATCTCCCTCTTCCTTCCTTCTAGATGGGCTGTGCATAGATCTTCACAGTGTGGATAGGGAAGAAAGCATATACAGTTTCAAGTAGGACAGAGAAAACTAGCTATGAAGTAATAGAAGCTGTGCTGATATATGAAAAAATGAAGAAAACAGTACCCTGGATGCACACAAAGCCCATATCCAGCCTGTATTGCTGAGAAAGACACTCCCACAACAAAAAAATCTGCAATTTGGATTAGGCTGCAAAAATTGATTGCCAATGTTAAAAGTGTCCATAGCCCTTAAAGAGAACTAACCAGCAGGATTTTCATATCTAAAGTAAAGCCAGCGCTATACTGGCACTAGGATACTGAATGTAAGCATAGCTTTTGTTCAGAGATTTGATGTTTTATTTCAGAAATATGTGCAGGTAAAGTTACAGCAATGCACTGCTATTTGATTGACAGGTACTATAGGAAGGGAATATGTAGGTCGGGTCTTGATATCTATTTCCGCCCCTGTCTGTCTGCCTGTGTTGGAATTAATGTCTATGATGGCGACACGGGGAGAAAGGCCAGGCAGGCAGACAGGGGTGGAAATAAATATCAAGATATGATCCACATATTCCCTTCCTGTTGCACCTGTTAATCAAATAACACTGCATTACTGTAACTGGATGTGACGTCCCAGGGCTATGGGGTACTCGGTCCGGGGCATGTGTGACACTCAGGGGAGTCGTGGTCGCAGCCGATGCCTGGTTCTGTGACCCTGGGGGTTGGTCCAAATAAAATAAGGGGTAAAAAGAAAAGTAAATAAAAGAGTTTGTCGACTACGCCACTTGCGGTATGCGGCCAGGTTATTTGAAGCCGCCGCTGCAGGGTTCTGCTGGGGCTGATGGAGTAGTGCAGCTTAGGTGTTTTGGGCCCCAGCAGTGGATGATGGGGATTGTAGTGGGAAACAGTCAGTGTGAGTGTACGGAGGCGATAAGGAAACAGTCCACACCAGTATTGCAGTTTTAACTTGCCTTATTTTTTACTTGAGTATTTGGACCCGCTGGTGCCGGTTCCAGGTGTTCCCGCTCCCCTCGTTCTCCATGCCAGCTGTGACCTTGGTTGGCTGTCCTCCATGCACACTTGTTGTTGATGGGCTCCCGTGGCCTGGAGCTGCTTGGGAACCCCTCAGTTTCTGTCTTGGTCCTATTGCAGGCAGCCTGGACTATTTAAGGGGTTCAATCCCCGGTCCCCTCTTTGCTGCTTGTGCTTCAGACTTTTTGGGTTGGTGATGGACCCTGGAGATCTTCTCACCCGGCAGAGTTAACAGCTTACCATAAAGTGTCCCACTGTCCTAGGATCTGCACCCCGCCTTGTGATGAGTCCTGTGAGCCTTGGTTCCATACTCCACAGTCCCTCACTCCTTTTACAGCACTCCGGTGTTGCTTCAGGTCTTTTCTGTATTTTTCACTCTCTTCTCCTCATGCTTTCCTCTACACCTCCACTCTCTGACTTCTTCCTTCACTTCACTCCACTTAACCTCTTCACTGACTACTTCCTCCCGCCAACTTCCCAACTGACCACTCGCTCCTCCCCCTCACTGGGTCTCTCCCTACAGATTGGGTGGCTACTATCCAATCAGTGTCCATCCTTTTTACCTATTGCTAGGCAGTCTCCCAGTCTGGTTTTGGGGTGGTGTGTGTGGCCTGGAAATGCTGGTGTACTTGCTGGCACAGATATTTTGGGTTTGGGTTTCCACTGGTTACATTTGTGGCACCTGGTACCGCAGTGGTGCTACATTTACTTGCACATATTTCTGAAATCAAACATTGAATCTGTGAACAAAAGGTATGCTTACATTCAGCATCCTTGTGCCAGTATAGCACTGGCTTCACTTTATATATGAAAATCCTGCTGGTTTGTTCCCTTTAAAAGTAATAAATGTTAAGCAGCTAAATTAGTTTATAAACTTTGAAAAAGTGTCTTCTTTCTGCTAGAAGGAGCACCCCGGTTGGATTGATGGGGTGTGTGTGATATTGCCACTCTAAACAAAGTAAAGGAAAGAAAAAAAGAAGAGGACAACGGGGCACCAAATCTAAGTGTAGATGTATGTAAACACAGATTGCAATGATTGTACGAATTTTACACTCACCGTGCAGATTTCTTCTGTTTTCGCTAGTATGATTCGTGTAGTGGATCAACTCTTTTATTAATCCTCCAGTATGCAGCACGAATTCTCGGGAAAACAATGAGAGTCCTGAACAGATGCTCCCACGTGGGTAATGGAGTAAATAAAAAATCCCTTTCGCCGCTTCCGGAGGATAAATGGGATATCAGTGCAAGTTTGCAAAAACTTCAGGAACAAGGGTTTATTAATAGGTTCAATAAAAAACGGACAATAACGCGTTTCAGCTAACAAAAGCCTTCATCTATATCTGATGAAGGCTTTTGTTAGCTGAAACGCGTTATTGTCCGTTTTTTATTGAACCTATTAATAAACCCTTGTTCCTGAAGTTTTTGCAAACTTGCACTGATATCCCATTTATCCTCCGAAAGTGCCGAAAGGGATTTTTTATTTACTCCACTCTAAACAAAGTGATACTGTTGTCTTTAACAGAATTCTGCCATATTTTTAATCTATTGAAGTAGTATAACCAGAATATACATTATATTATTAAAAGCATAGTTTTCCATATGGGCACCATGAACTATGCTTATTTTGTAATAGCAGTGACATAGGTGTCAAAGATTCATTTTCCATCTCTTGAGACTAAGGGGCACTTTGCACACTGCGACATCGCAGGTGCGATGTCGGTGGGGTCAAATTGAAAATGACGCACTTCCGGCATCGCATGCGACATCGCAGTGTGTAAAGGCTGGATGATACGATTAACGAGCGCAAAAGCGTCGTAATCGTATCATCGGTGCAGCGTCGGCGTAATTCATAATTACGCTGACGCAATGGTCCGATGTTGTTCCTCGCTCCTGCGGCCGCACACATCGCTGTGTGTGAAGTCGCAGGAGCGAGGAACGTCTCCTACCGGCCTCACTGCGGCTTCCGTAGGATATGCGGAAGGAAGGAGGTGGGCAGGATGTTTACATCCTGCTCATCTCCGCCCCTCCGCTCTGATTGGCCGCCTGCCGTGTGACGTCGCAGTGACGCCGCACGACCCGCCCCCTTAACAAGGAGGCGGGTCGCCGGCCACAGGGACGTCGCACGGCAGGTGAGTGTGTGTGTGAAGCTGGCGTAGCGATAACTTTCACTACGCCAGCTATCACCACATATCGCTGCTGCGACGGGGGCGGGCACTATCGCACTCGGCATCGCAGCATCGGGCTGCGATGTCGTAGTGTGCAAAGCCCGCCTTAGCGTGGCATGTTTTCTCAACAGCTGGATCTGTCATATGTTGCCGTATGTCAAAGAGATATATCTAAGGCAGTGTTAATGCTTACATGAAAGGTATACAATGTCAGCATCACCAAGAGCATATTGGTAAAAATAACAGTAGATTGGCATCTATATTTTTTAAATAATACAGTCATAATAATTTTACACTTGTATGTAATATTTCACTATCTGTAAATATGAATGTGCAGAAACAGAGGAAGCCTCAATGGCATAAGGTATTTTAATAAATATCAAAAAGAACAAACACAGAACACATTACTTGATTTTATTTCATAAAAATATAGTTAAGTATAGTGGGGAAAACAAGTATTTGATACACTGCCGATTTTGCAAGTTTTCCAATGTACAAATAATGGAGAGGTCTGTCATTTCTTATTGTAGGTGCACTTCAACTGCGACAGACAAAATAAAAAAATTCCAGAAAATCACATTGTATGATTTTTAAATAATTAATTTGCATGAAATAAGTATTTCATCATCTACCAACCAACAAACGTTCTGGCTTTCACAGACCTGTTCTTTTTTTCTTTAAGAAGCCCTCCTACTCTGCACTCATTACCTGTATTATTTGCACCTGTTTGAACTCGATACCTGTATAAAAGACACCTGTCCACACACTCAATCAATCACACTCTTACCTCTCCACCATAGCCCAGACCCAAGAGCTGTCTAAGGACACCAGGGATAAAATTGTAGACCTGCACAAGACTGTGATGGGCTACAGGACAATAGGCAAGCAGCTTGCTGAGAAGGCAACAACTGTTGGCAGAATTATTAGAAAATGGAAGAAACACAAGATTACTGTCAGTCTTACTTGGTCTGGGGCTACATGAAAGATCCATGAACGTAGTCATTCCAGATAAAAAAAATAAAAAAGCAAAGGCTTTATTGAATCGAATCTCATCAGTATCAGCTGATAGATCTTATATAGATCAACTATACACTCCAAACAATGAGTCAAATGATCATATTACCTGTTCTGTTGGTATGGCAGTGACTCGGTAAACTCATAGTTGTGTTGCTCAGCTGCATGTAATGATACCCTATTTGTGAAAACTATTAACGACATTTAATGATTCTGGTTCTAAGAAGGGCTTTGCACACTATGACATCGATGGTGCGATGTCGGTGGGGTCAAATTGAAAATGACATACTTCCGGCATCGCATGCGACATCGTAGTGTGTAAAGGTTCGATGATACGATTAACGAGCGCAAAAGCGTCGTAATCGTATCATCGGTGCAGCGTCGGCATAATCCATAATTACGCTGACGCGACGGTCCGATGTTGTTCCTCGCTACTGCGGCAGCACACATCGCTGTGTGCGAAGTCGCAGGAGCGAGGAACATCTCCTACCGGCGTCACCGCGGCTTCCGTAGGATATGCGGAAGGAAGGAGGTGGGCGGGATGTTTAGATCCCGCTCATCTCCGCCCCTCCGCTCCTATTGGCCGCCTGCCGTGTGACGTTGCTGTGACGCCGCACGACCCGCCCCCTTAATAAGGAGGCGGGTCGCCGGCCAGAGCGACGTCCCAGAACAGGCGAGTCCATGTGAAGCTGCCGTAACGATAATGTTCGCTACGGCAGCTATCACAAGGATATCGCAGCTGCGACGGGGGCGGGGACTATCGCGCTCGGCATCGCAGCATCGGCTTGCGATGTTGCAACGTGCAAAGCCCACCTAAGGCTATGTTCATGTGCAAAAGCTACGAGATGTTGGAAATCTCAAGCACACGCTTGTTTTTTTTCCTGACTGAATTTGAAAACTGCAGCATGTCAATTTTTTTAGTGTTTTTCCAGCATTAATCCACTTATTAATATAATGTACTAAATGGTTGGAGTCTATAAATTAGATTCCCTTACACCGCTTGGCCTGAATGAAGGAAACATGCACAAATAATTTGTTTCAAACACAAAACGTCTATGAGTAATTCAATACCGCATTGTATGTTATGGTCAGGTTTTGAGCTAATGAGTTTTACTGAATTAAAAGGTACATTCTGCTCTTTAAACCATTCACTTTTTTAGTAATATGCTGTTAATTAAATTAGGCCGGTAGAAGTAATCTTTTTATGAAACTCTTATTCATGAATATCTAGCCTCATTGCCTGGTGTATCCATCACATAGCATTTCCCTCTTTCTCGGCTCATCCCCATGAATACAAGCACTGACTTAAAAAATTAAAAATAAATTAACCCCTTACAGTTAGTAGTTATAATCTGGCTATAATTCAGCTATTCTGTTATGGGGCATAAGTGCACAATATTATACAGATGGATATATAATTTACATGCCGATGGCGCTAATCGTTTCCACTTTATCGCTTACCATTGTTAGTGGACGCTTGTACAGTTTGTCCCCTTTTACCTTAGACTTGAAGCATCTTGTATCTCCTTGTTATGCATGGGTATACTATTCTTTAGGCGTCCTTGGCTCCCTTGGTGACATGCTTGTATGCAAATACCAATTACCCATATTTCAGGGTCTTCCAAAGCATTCCTGGTCTCCTTGCTCCAATAGAACACTTTTGTATAGTGCATGTACACAGTGGATTTATTTAGTGTTCACCTTCTCCCTGATATTACCACGCATGCGCAGGAACGTTTATCCTTTGTATGCACCTTATTGGCTGACTGATTTCTATAATCCAATAAATATCTGAGTTTATTGATTTGTTCTTTTAGTGCCTCTCATTTCCACTTTATTTCCATGGGTACGTTGTTATTGCGCAGACTTTGGCTCATGCGCACAAGTCCTGGACTGTTTCTTCAGTGTTAAATGCCCCTGATTTCCATTGGCCATCAGACACATGGATAGATTTTTGGGTTTCATAGATTACTAAACAATTGGCCTATCATTGATCTCATCAATTGGTCTGTATTCTGCCTCACTCCAGTTTACAGTAAAATATATTGTATTAGCTTGTTTTCTAGAACAAACACATTTGTTTTTATAAAGGGAATCTGTTTGCAGGTTTTTGCTATACAATCTGAGGACAGTATGAGGTAGGGGTTAAAACACTGATTTAAGGGATGTGTCATTTATTAGGCTGTGTGCTGTTGTTTCCACACAAAGAATACTTTATCACCAGGAGATTATCACTCACAGGAATACAGGGCAATTACCCCCTCCTATGATAAGCAGCTCACTGTCAATATACAATGTACATAGAAAGCTGTGGCATGAACTCTGCTACATGCTTCATTTAAGAACTCTGATTATGTCATTACTGCTGCACCCAGTAAACTAAGTGATACATCATTGGAATCAGGGTCTCTTTTCCTACATTATGCTGCAAAAACCTGCTGACAGATTCTTATTATGCTTTTGTTTTCTGTGCCGATTGTATTTAGCTCATTACTTACCATGCCCAGGTAATTTACCTGATTTTTGGAACCTTTTTTTGTTTTATTTAAATTAAGCTCTATGTAAATGTTATGCTCTGGCTTTTTATCTGAAGAGGCTTATCCCTCAAAATGCATTATTTTCACACAAATACATATTTATTACTTTTATGTAGCGCTAGTGCTTACTTTTTTATCTGGATTTTATACATGCCTAATAGTGATTAGACACAACCTTTGATGGACCTGGAGGCCCCTGCTACTTGTTTCCCAACAACCAAAGGAGAGGACCTAAAATATCCTTAGAAGATCATATTCTTTGTGTAGCAGTATTATGCTATTTTCCATGCTCTGCCCTTTTTTTGATATTTTTTTTTACCTTTGAAAATAATGAAAGTGAGACTTTGTTGTGTATGCCCATTTCATTTTGTTGCCTTGGCAAATACTTATCAGTAAAGCCAAGACATAGGCACATTTTTTCCTCTAGGATAAGTAGGAAGAACATAGTTTGACAAATGAGCCTTTGTTTGCTGACTTTGCAGTTTTATTCATTAGAAGTAACAAGGGTCACATCTTCACAGGCCACTTTTTTGCAAAGATACCAAGTTTTTAACCATTTTTACTCCACAGCGACGGCCGTAGACCATGCCGCCTTGCTAAAAGTTCCCTGAAGTATTCTCAGGAATGTACGCCAAAGTAAGAGTCAATGTCTTCAAGTTTTCTGACACTAATTCCTGCAAATTGAAATGAATGGATAAGGAATGTCAGGTATTCACTGTACATAATACACTTTTGTCTAAACGTCAAACATGCTGAGCCATCCACACAAAGCCTCTAGGTTGGCCAAACTGTTTGTGCGTATCCCATAACCTTGGGGCCAGTGAGCAGATTGCTGAAGCCCATTGTTTTCTTGCACGTCCTATCATATTCAGTGTATAGTTACACAGTTGCCTTGAAATGCATTGCATTAAGATTTTTTTTTTCTGTAAACTGATTTAATTGTTATTTTCTGAGTTATTTTATACTTCAAAAACAATGGAAGTCAATAAGCTATAATTTGAAAAATATCTAATTTGCGTTGATTTCAAGTAATAATCCAAAAATAATTAGAAAAAAGACCTAGCACTGGGATTATCTGTTTTAATTGAAAAATGATTAGCCCCCATAAAAATAAATATCTACCTTTAACCAGTTAAATATGCAAAACATTGCTGTACACATTATGTAAATGACCTGACTTAAAGGGGTTTGCCCATCGGTTTTTAAAATTACCACTGGTTCCTCGAATTGGCAAGAAGTAAGAGGCCAACCAGTTCCAACTAAATATGCATCCTTGGACGCACATTCACATTAGTTAAAAAGGCGGCTGGTATATCAGAGGCCGACAGCTGACGGTGCGCACGTTGCCGGTACATACCAGTGACCTCATACGCCAACATGCATGCCGATGATAGCTGCCTGAATGCCGGCTTCTTGCAATAGAGCAAGGAGTTAGAAAAAGATGCCATGGGCGAGCAGAGAGTTAAAACAAATCTTTTTTTGTGTATGTGTGTCTTACAGAGAGACCCGGATGGGGGACATAGGGTACCAGGATAATGGACATAAGGCTCATGACAAGAGACATAATGGCTCTTGATGTTGGACATAAGGGCCCAGGATGTGTGACAAAAGGGCTAAAATTAGGAACGTACAGGCCCATGATGGGTGACATAAGGGCCATGATGGCTGGTATAAGGGCCCAGTATGAGGGACATACGGGCCCAGGATGAGGGACATAAAGGCTCAGGATAGGTAACATACTGGCCCAGGATGAGAGACATAAGGTTCCATGATGGGGGGACATACGGGCACAGGATAGGGAACATACGGTCCCAGGATAAGGGGCATAAAAGCCAAGGATAATGAATATACAGGACCAAGATGAGAGACATAAAGGCCCAGGATAGGGAACATACTGGCCCAGGATGAGGGAAATAAGGGCCCATGATGAGATGAGGGGACATATGAGTTCAGAATGAAGGATGTAGAGGCTCAGGATAAGGAACATATGGGCTCAGGATGATGTACATTATTACAGGAAGGGGAAAATAATTACTGTAGGGGCTAATTAGATGACATTATTACTGCTCTAATATACTGTATTTTATTTCTAAGGACATTGTTTTCCATGATGAGGAACAAAAAGAAAGACCTGTTATGGTTTTCAGCAGCTCTGTTTGCTTTGGTTCATCAACTAGCACAGTGTAGATGTCAGAGAAAAAAAGTGGTGAATGTGTACTATAAGTAATCAGTTATAGATGTCTGTGTGTTATTTCCTGCAGAGACGAAAACTGGCTGGAAGAAGTGATAGCGGTCTGCACCTGATGAAGAAAAAAAAGCAAAGATGAATGACTTCACTGGTAAGCCACTGTAATACCTGTATATTTACATTACATACTATACACAGAGCTCCTGTATATAATGTTACCAGTGATCACTGTATTACCTGTACTTTGACAATATAAGCAGAGACACTATATACATAATGGCACTGATAGAAATATTAATGTTATTAGTATTGTGGTTTTTATTAATGATCAGAATTGTAATCAGTCAACATGTGGTGGTAATATGTGGTATGATCATGGGGCGGTATTTCTCCCTTGTATGGTATTATTCGGTCACTATGTGGTTTTAATATGTGGTCTCATCATGACGTGGCATTATTTTTTCCTTGTATATGTTATTATTGAGTCACTATGTGGTGATAATTTGTGATCTGGTCATGGTGTTTTGGTCTTTGTCTCTTGTACGTGATACTATTTGGTCACTATGGGATGATAATATGTGGTCTGGTTATAGTGTGGTGGCATTTCTCCCTTGTATGTGGTATTATTTGGTCAATATGTGGTGGTAATATGTGATCTGGTCATGTGGTGGCCATATTTTGCCCATATTGGCTTGTGGCTGCTAAAGCTAGAAATTAGGTGGAGCAGACAGTTGAAGTAACAGATAAGCAAGAGGTTATGCTTTAAAATTTGAGCAGGGTTCTTTTCGTGCTATTTTCAAAACTTGTAGAAAGCCCTTTACTATTATTTACCATACTAAGAGGTGACTGACAAAGTGACTAGGACAACATGGACCTGAGAGGAGGCAATGAGACTGTACATGACAGTGTATTTAGGGTAAGAGGAAAGCACTTTTACTTTAAGCTACTGTTACTTGTATTTTGTGGTTGAGGGAAGTGTGTGAAAATGGACATGGTTAACAAAATGGGTGTAGCATTCACATGGGAGTGATTATAAAATTGATGTGTTTTCTAACACAATCAAGGAACCTTTTAAAAAGGCCAGGAACGGTGGTCCCGTGGTTACGAGTATGGAATATACATATGCCCTGCCACATTCCGACTAGATGGGTACGGCCTCTCTCAATGCAAGTGTTTTGAGTGAGGCTGCGCCTAACTAGCTGGATTCTGGCCTGGGGAATGCATATTGTATACTCATGTGACTGCCATTCCTGGCTCTGACACCAGTGAAGCTGCACAGTGTATGCAATATGAGGATTGACATGTCTGGGGTCACATAGAGTATCCTCGGACTTGTGGATTTAGACCGGACAACACGTTTAAGTAGGAGTCACATACAAACTGGCTGGCACAGAGCTCCCATCAAGTCCTGTGCCTTTTCAGCTTACTTCACTCTTTACTTCACCGGTCTGAATGAAGCACTTGCTGGAGTATACTGATCTGATGTATTAAATGACCTACGCTACTTCATGAATCAGGCACATCTGATATCCAGCTTGCACCACCGCCAGAAATATACATCAGTGGGGACTGGTATACATTGCTGGGTTAAGGTATGCTAAAGTGGCGGTAACTTATGATAAATTTGACCAGCAGGCGGGACCATGCCCTGTTCTGCCCATATCCCATCCATGCTATGCCCACTTTGGAATAGCTGACCAGGACTGACGTGTAAACATCAAAAGTTGCAATATTCTACCAACAACATGAAATGTGTGGGGGAAGAGGGCAGCAAAACAGAAAAACAGAGAACACTTTGAGTGTGTATACTGGTGAGTAGCATCAACAGATCATTTTTGTAATGTGCAGTTTGAGATCTAAGACAAGAATAGCAAATAGCAGAGGGGCCAAGGGCTGCAAAGGGTTAACAGTCTGCAAAATGACCTGTGTTAGTAAATATGGCAAAGCAGTGATTGGTTTGGGAATATGAGGGAGGGGTAAGAAGGGGTATAAGATTTTGTGGGGTACAGGTCCCTGGTTTTGTGGACAAAGACCCATCCTCCCTCCCCTGGTTGGATGATATTTCTGTCCATACTCAGTTTATGAGGTGTGTTGGCGTTACAGTTGGTTGGTATTTCGGTCCATACTTGCTTTATGAGATACGTCGTAGTCACAGCTGGCGGGTTGTTTGAGCCCTGAAAGAGTCACATGTTCACTGCCTAGGGCAGTGACTGGCATGGGGAAGGAAGTAGGTGGTTGGTGGAGGTCAGGGCCCAATAAAGCAATGGAAATATATATATATATATATATATATATATATATATATATATATATATATGTATATGTATATATATATATATATATATATATATATACATATGGTTTTATAAGGCTTTTTTTCAAATATCGTTTAGTTAAAAAAATGAATAAATCTGTGGCCATTTGCCTAGCCAACATTTGGCCTGTGGTGTGAGTTATTTCATGTACGTTTAGGAGTTAAAGCTCATTGGTTTTGGTGCAGAGGATTTAAGGCTGGAAGCAGTCCAGAGTGGAGTAGATCAGAAGCTCAGCAGTTTTGATGTGATGTAGAATGCAAAGCTCCTTAGCATTGCATGGAGTCACATTTTACTATATAAAGCTATTCTCAGAGAATCCCTTTATGAATTAAATAATTGCTTAAAAATATCCTATCATTTTTTTTTTTCTAGAGATGTTATATTGACTGTGTTTACATGTTAATAGACAACAAACAGCATAGTCATACTCTGTTCCATTTGTCCCTTACATCTTGCTGACTTAAGGCTATGTGCGCACAGTGCGTTTTTCGCGTTTTTTGGGTGCGTTTTTGGCCTCAAAACTGCATGACTTTGCTTACCCAGCAAAGTCTATGAGTTTTCATTTTTGCTGTCCGCACACAACTGTTTTTTTAAGCTGCGTTTTTGAGCTTGAAAAAAAAAATGGACATGTCAATTCTTTCCGGCGTTTTTCTGCGTTTTCTGCCCATGCAATGCATTGGAAAAACGCAGCAAAACGCAGAGATCAAAAACGCAGCAAAACGCAGCCAAAAACGCACCAAATCGCGGTAAAAACGCATGCGTTTTTTAAAGCGTTTTTTCGACGCAGGTGCGTTGTTATGCGTTTTTAGCGGCCAAAAACGCACAAAAACGCAGCGTCAAAAAAACGCAGCGTGCGCACTTAGCCTAAATATGCTGGGTGCCATTAGCCTTAGGCTATGTGCGCACGCTGCGTTTTTTTGATACTGCGTTTTTGTGCGTTTTTGGCCGCTAAAAATGCACAAAAACGCACCTGCGTCGAAAAAACGCATAAAAAAATGCGTTTTTGATCTCTGCGTTTTGCTGCGTTTTTCCAATGCATTGCATGGGCGGAAAACGCAGAAAAACGCAGGAAAGAATTGACATGTCCATTTTTTTTTTCAAGCTCAAAAACGCAGCTTAAAAAAACAGTTGTGTGCAGACAGCAAAAATGAAAACTCATAGACTTTGCTGGGGAAGCAAAGTCATGCAGTTTTGAGGCCAAAAACGCACCCGAAAAACGCGCAAAAACGCCGCGAAAAACGCACTGTGCGCACATAGCCTTAGAAGGATCATATGGTGTAAATCCACAAGTCTGCAGTCTCTTTATGTGACTTCGGACTTGTAAAACCTCTCATCGTACGCACTGTGCGCTGTGAGGATTCTCCGGGAACGGGTAGCCTATCAATGGCCACATTCCAACTAGACCTTTTCCTGCATCACTCAATACACTTGGATTAAGCAAGGCCACGCTCTTTTAGTCAGAATGTGGCCTGGAGTATGCATAGCTCATACTTGCGGTCACATGACCTCCTACTCCCGGTGGTGGGACCAGAAAATCCTCACAGCGTGCAGTGCGCACAATGTAAGGATTCACAAGTCTGCAATCAGAGAGAGAGAGACTGCTGGATTGTAGCTTAAAAACAAACAAACCCTTTAATACATAACAAGAAATGGTGTGTGTGGGAGATTTGAAGATTCATGTATCTGTAGGGAGGGCGACAATAGATTACTTCTATTACTAATATATATATATATATATATATATATATATATACACATTATATTATGTTACTATTATATTATATAATGTAATATATTATATAATATATAATAATATAATATATTATATATTATTATATTATATTACTATTATATAATGTAATATATATTATATAATTATAATAATAATATAATATATAATATTATTATATTATATTATATTACTATTGCTATATTACTATCAATATATTGTTTGGATGTTGGAGGAAAATGAAGAACCAGAAGGAAAGCCATGCAAATGTTAACTCATAAGTGTATGGGGAACGCTTTCCGAGGACTAATGTCCCAATGGACAAGTGATAGTTCTGTATTTTGTCCTGACATCACTGACCTCTTGAGGTTTTTCTTTCTAGTATCCACTTATTGTTTCATCTCTTGCTGATGTTCTTACTTTGTTCTCAGCGAGTTTCTGTAATTCGGCAGCATCATTTGCCTATGCCCCAGCCTCGGAGTCCATTCTGTATGAATATTTTATCATGGCTGCAGTAAGCTCGGTAGACAGCCATGCTGGTAATACTGTAGACAAGTCATTATACAGTCATTATTTCATCTTCATTTATTAGTGCATTTTGTTTTGGAGTCTTCACTTGAAGCATCACTGAGGCTTAATTATATTTTTGCTAATATTTCTCCCTGACACCATTATTTATGTGACATACACATTTAATGATAACATCCATGAACATCAAAGCATTGAGGCTTTCTTTACATATTTATAATACTGTAAATATGCTTAGTATACTGTTTCTTATAAATAAATGATAGCAATTAGTTATTTCTAATGGTCAGTTCTTAATAACCTCAGCTTCATTGGCATATTTGCTTCTTCTTCATAATTCTAATTAACCGTCCCTTAGCTGAATTACTTAATTTACCTCCAAAACTTAATAAACTAGTAGCATCTTGTTCGCATCTTGTTTGGCTTCATTTTGCGATCTCATCTTGACAAGAGGGGTTGATTCACAAAATCTTGTTTAGTGCCATTCATCCCATTATATATTCTGAACAGAGATTGTCATTAGTCCATGTCTGCAGTGGAGCTCACGTTCTAATATCTCAATCCAGGTAATTGAATGACTGCTAGATTTACTACTATTCCTTGCTACTCCTCTATTAACATGCATGCTCTAGTTGGCTAAGCATGCATATCTATTACAATACAGACTCAATAAGGCTCCCATACAAAGTGTACTAACATCATCTGAATCCGTCGATATCAGCGGGATTGAATGACAGTGTATGGGGTCCTCTTGAAAATCCCCTGACAGATTAAGTTAGGTGAGAGAACTGGTGGATTACCAGCCGTTGTTCCTTTTATACTACCCAAGATAAGCCACCGCCAGAGGAGTCTAGCAGCAACCACATATAGCACTGCATGACCATGTAACAGGTTCCAAATACTTTCACACTTGCGTCGTTTGGCATCCGTCACAATGCGTTGTGTGACGCATGTGGCGGATGCGTTGTAAATAGTGTGATAATAAAGGCAACATATTCCTGGGAAAAAACATGTTGCGTTAGTTTTCTTTAGCCGAGAGAGACAGAGAGAGAGACATCCCGCATCATCACCGCACACACCGACACTACCGCCCCAATCATCACCATACACACACAGGCACTACCACCCCCATCATCACCGCACACACCGGCACTACCACACCCATCATCACCGCATACACCCCAGCACTACCGCCCCCATCATCACCGCACACACCAGCACTACCACCCCCATCATCACCGCATACACCCCAGCACTACCGCACCCATCATCACCGCGCACACACCGGCACTACCGCCCCCATCATCACCACACACACACAGGCACTACCGCCCCCATCAATCACTGCACACACCGGCACTACCTCAGTGATATCCCTGCTGACAGCGCGATTCACTTCAGTTGCTGTGGGGAGCTGACAGAGAGCGGTCATGGTCTGTGGCCGCTCCTCTCAGCTTCATGTAGCAGAGCTGATAGTGGACCTGGAAAGGTATTTGGGGGTTAATAAAGTGGGGAAAGAGGATGTATTTTTGTCTTTTATTTCAAATAAAGGATTTTTTCAGGTGTATGTGTTTATTTACTTTCACTTACAGGTTAATCATTAGGGGTGTCTCATAGATGCCTGCCATGATTAACCTAGGACTTAGTGGCAGCTATGGGCTACCATTAACTCCTTATTACCCCAATTGCCACCGCACCAGGGCAATGCGGGATGAGCCGGGTAGTCCTGGGACTGTCGCATCTAATGGATGCGGCAATTCCGGGTGGCTGCTGGCTGATATTTTTTGGCTGGGGGGCTCCCCATAACGTGGGGCTCCCCATCCTGAGAATACCAGCCTTCAGCCATGTGGCTTTACCTTGGCTAGTATCAAAAATGGGGGGGACCTCATGCCAGTTTTTTAAATTATTTATTTATTGTACTGCACGATATAGACCCGCCCACCGGCGGCTGTGATTGGTTGAAGTGAGACAGCTGTCTGTCAGCGTGGGGGCGCGTCTGACTGCAACCAATCATAGGCGCCGGTGGGCAGGGGAAGCAGGGAATATGAGATGGAATAATGAGTGGCCGGCATTTTCAAAAGAGAAGCCGCCAGAGCAGTGTGACAGCTGTGCAGCGCAAAGCATGTGATTGGTGAGATGAGAAAGGGGGTGAGATGGAGTGACCGACCGACAGAGAGAGGGACAGAGAGAGATAGAGAGACCAAGAGTGATTTTAAACGATTTAGATCGTTCTGCTGGACATGCTGAGCATGCTCAGTAGAACGTGATGGAATCCGTCAGCAGACTCCGCCGCTTAGCACATTGTTGCGGGATCCGCCACCATAGACAATCATTAGATACCTTGGCATCGTCAATACAAGCCTATGGAGAATAGCGCAGTCCGTTAATGGACTGCGCTATTTTACATAGCAGCAGATTGCGATGAACACAAGTGTGAAAGCAGCCTAAGCGCAGAGAAAGGCATTTTTATATCTAATAGGTTATCTTAAATAGTTAAATATAAAAAAATAATAATACATTTTCATATATATATATATATATATATATATATATATATATATATATATATATATTTATTTATTTATATTTACATGTAGACTCTAATGAAAGTCTTAGGAGCAAAGCTAGTTTAGACCACGAACTTCTAGTCAAAGGGAATCTGTCACCAGGGTGTTGCTACCGGATGCAGCCATTCTGACTATATCTCAGAATTGAGTCAGTAGGGAGTTGAGAGTCGAGTAGCACACAAGAGAGGCGTGTGGATATGCCTGAGCTGGGTCTGTGTAACGCTGACCCCGGGGCAAAGGAGAGAGGTCACCAGGATGGGTACCAGAGATACCGCTGGGACCGGAGCACGCATGGGGCAAAGGGCCCTAGGTCAAACACAAGTTTTAGACTGTTTGGCAAATACCTGCCCGGTGAGGACACCTTCACGGACTTTACCAAACCAAATTATCCGGGGCATCAGCAGTAAACTAAAATCGGGGTTCGGACACTTACCTCCCCACAGGCTCCGCACTGCCCGCCGTATGGAGAATGAGACTATACCCCAAAAGGGACAGTTGGGGCCCCCAAACGTTCCACGCTATGAGGACCAAATCATCAAAGAGTGTCGGGGACAGAGCAACCTGGGTCACTACATTGGCACTGGTCCTCCAAGGGACCTGAACCAGCAACCCCTGGGTCAACAGTGAGTAGAGACTGTTAAAGACAACCTTGTGCGGTCTCCGTCATTGCCCCTGTTACATCTCCCAGGCACAGCTCTACCTGCGGAGGGCCTACCATCACAGCTGCTACTACCACCAGTCCTAGGAGTACCCACATTCAACAGCGGCGGTTCTCAATCCTTAACTGCAACCTGCAGGTGGAGTCACATGACAAAAACTCTTATCTCCCCTGTAAATACCCCCATTAACAAAAGGGACCCAGAGCACGGGACCAGGCAATGGCCACCAGAGTGACATTTCCATTTGTTACTGCCCGGGACCGAGTACCCCCTTCTCTGGGCGCTTCAACAACACCTGAAAAAGAATATAAATTCTTTACAAAAGAAAGGTGAAGGCTAAAACAAAATCAGCAAATCTTTACTTACCAGTCAGAATACTGTAGCAAAATGCTAGAAAAATTAAACAAACTACAACCATCTCACAGAGATGTCGAGGCTGAACACAGAAGTTAACACATAATCAGAAAATTGACCTGCAAGTTCACTCACTTAGCTAAAGAATTAGAAAGTTGAGATGAGCTGATCGTTTCACAGAGGAATTTTCTGACTTTCGCTGTTTCACACGGAGTCAAGCACTTTGAGATTCAAATCAAGGCCCCCCCCAAAAAAAATAAACATATGCAGCCCCATTTCCCACACTGCTGAAGCATCATTTTGCATTGCAGCGCAGGCTTACCCATAAATTCTTATACCTTTTAGAGTGGTGGTCAGTCCCTGGGCTATCACAGATCATCGGTCCCAGTTTGTATGGCAGAGTCATTTTCCATCTCCAGAGTCACTAGGTAAGTCTCTCTCTTCTGTAGAGTGTAAGGTCTTATGATCAGAAAGAATATCTCTATTTCCTCTCCCCAGATATATTTTATGTGCAATTACAAGCTTTCCAGCATTCAAATTTGTGAATATTTAAATCTTTGGAAGAAATTCGACAGTCAGTGAATTCAGATTTCAAAAGGTCCACTCACCTCTAGTAGAAAGCCAAGCCAGGGTTCATGTTTCCTGAGGCACTATATGGCATATACTGCAGATAAATGGCATGCATGAGTGTCGTCCATGAAGGACTTCTCTCCTAAAACCCATGCACATAAAAGCCCGTTTACAATTTACCAGACCCATGGTAAAAAAAATTGAAGACTACATTTTATAAGTGGTCATAAAATTGTAAATAACTAATGAACGAATAAAGTTACATAAATAAAATAAATAAATAAAGTTAAAGTTACCAAGCACACCATTGTTTTTCTTGTGAAATGCTCAATAAGTTTGATGTGTTACATGACCCTCTTCCCATTGGAAAAAATAAAGTTGGCTCCAAAATGTCCGACTTCAAAATGGCCACCATGGTCACCACCCATCTTGAAAAGTTTCCCCCCTCCAATATACTAATGAGCCACAAACAGGAAGTTGATATCACCAACCATTCCTATTTTATTTAGGTGTATCCATATAAATGGCCCACCCTGTACTTTGAAATGATGAGACCAAGATAAATGTTTTGGAACTGATGGCTTAAAAAATACATAGCTCCAGGTTTTCATCCAACATTTGAGCTTTAATAACTTTATATAAACCTTCTTTTCCAGAGGAAAGGCACAACTTCTTCACAGAACAGGACATACATTTCCATACCATTCCCACTACCACGGCTGTCACAGAGTCCCACTGGCTTCCTGGAGCACTGGACCTTCTCACTGTGAGTTTGGACATTTTGGCTTTATTGAGTTCCACTTCAGGAGTCCCCAGAATCCGTGGTCACGGTGGCTGTCCCTAAAACTAGGCCCCACGCTTTGCGTCCGTGCACATCACGCCTGCCCACTTGGCTGTAGGAGCGCTCTTTGCTTGTACTCAGCTTCACTCTTCTACTACTCCTAACCACACTTGCTGTCCTTTTCTCTCCTCCTCCTTTTTCTGTATCTGTCGGCCGGGCTAATCTCAGTTGCCCTAGCAGGCCCACCACTAAATCTTTCTATCTGACACCCCTGTGCAGACTTGGAGAGTGTGGCACCCTATAGTGGTAACTGTTGGGACTGTGCCATACCCAATATG
Organism: Anomaloglossus baeobatrachus; assembly: GCF_048569485.1. Lineage (NCBI taxonomy): Eukaryota > Metazoa > Chordata > Amphibia > Anura > Aromobatidae > Anomaloglossus > Anomaloglossus baeobatrachus. The sequence continues at coordinate 220,623,419 of NC_134358.1, read as the reverse complement.
CTCCACATACATTGTTCCATAACAGGTAAAAGCAAATAATACATTAGTACACAGCCACAAGATAAAATCACAAAATACAAGATCACAGGTCTTTAGGGAGGCTTGCAAGCGTCAGGTCGCCTCCCCTACATACTGCTATATATTGAAAGAGAAGTTGCTAGCATCACTCTGTGCCCTTGGTAGACATGCACTTTTCCAACATGACAATAATACAAAACACAGTTACATTTCTGAAGAAGAACAGGATGAAAATGACTCACTGGCCAAAAATGTCTCCTGATGTGAACCCAACTGAACACCTATGAGGATTTCTGAAGACAAGTAGAGCATCACTCTTCAAGAGGGTGTTCTTGAAGAAAGGATATAGATCGATGTTGCAATATCTTGCCAACTTATTAATTCCATGCCTACAAGACTTGGTGATGTCTTTAAAAATCATGGTGGTCATACAAAATAATAAATGTAGTAGTTATTGATGTTGGGTGTACTTATTTTAGTTAGATATCAACTATGGTATTTTCCGGCGTATAAGACGACTGGGCTTATAAGAGGTCACCCAAATTTAGAGATAAAAAAATGGTAAAAAAAAATGGGGTCTGTCTTATACTTCAGTGTTGTCTTACCGTGGGGGGGTCAGCGGTGATGAAGCGGGGTCACAAGAGGCAGGGGCGATGCTGGTGGGGTCAGTGCCTGGCAGTGGTGGATCTGTGCCTGGTAGCGGTGGGTCTGTGCCTGGCAGCGGAAGTTCTATTGGCTATGTGGAGCAGGCAAATGTCCCAGATGCTCTGTCGGCGGTTCGGGCTTTAAAGAAATGGCGCCTGGAGCAGCACATGCACAGATGGAGCTCTCAGCTGAAAGCTCCATCTGCGCATGCGCTGACTCCGGGCACCATGAGTTGAAGCCACAGCATCTGAGACATCCACCGCAGCTTCTAATGCCAGCACAGCTAGCCGCCCGTACGGACAGGCAGCCAGCCAGCCGCCCACCCACACAGAGAGGCAGGCAGTCAGCCTCCTCCACGCATGAAGAAGCAGCCAGCCAGCCGCCCACACGGAGACACAACCAGTCTCACAGAGAGCCGCTCGTACAGAGAGGCAGCCACCTGCACGCATGTACAGCCACCAGCCACTTATAATCGGAAAAATACGATACAGTACCTAATTATACGCCCTATAAGACGATACCCAGAGTATAAGACGACCGCCGACTTTTGAGAAGATTTTCAGGGGTTAAAAAGTCATCTAATACGCCAGAAAATACGGTAATTTGAGTTAACCTGAACATTTTGTGATGAAAGTTATATTATTCATCTACTTTCATGTTATGGGTTAAAAAAATGTTCTATGATGTCAAAATTTTGGAAGTTCTTGTGTTCGTGAGATATTGATTAAAGTTTTAGTTTTCAAAGGGGGCGTACTTATGCTGAGCACTGTATATATTGATCCACTCCGCTCCCCCTGCTCTATAACATACTCCCCGCAGATCAGACTCTATTTACCATGTGGAAGGTCCCTTTAATGCATAAATGAAGTATATTTATGAATGCTGGAAATATTACAATGCTTCTGTAGTCAAACTGGCTACTTTAGCATACCGCAGATTCCCTTTTTTAATCTCTGCACTCCTCCTCCTATAAAGCTATTTCGGTGAGCATGTAGAATTGAAGTATTTATAAACTGATTTCACGTTGCCGTAATGCCAACACTTTGTTTTATTGAAACATATTTCCATTATGTTGTACAGAATGTGTTGCCTCCATTGAACTCGCTGACACAGCTTTTATACAATACAAATGGGCTTATGCACCTTTTAAAACTGCTTAAGTCTAGACAAATTTATGTCTTACACAAAGGTTAATCCTGAAAATTATTGTATATTAATTTCTACTTAATGCTGGCATGGCAACTGGATTTTTAAACACAGTAACCCATATTTACCGAGCTGCGCTGTCCAATCTAGCAAATTCCAATGCATTAGGAGGCTAAAAATGGAGCATAATGTATGTGAAGTGTTCAAGACCGTCATATAGTTTATTTATCGCTTGATTTGTTGCTACATCCATTACATGTATTATTTTTTGTGTTATTTTGAATCCTTATGCAGTTAATGCTTGATCAAGGACTCTGGAGAGCAAACAAATTGTTAATGTTCACTGTCATTTTAACAAACATTTAAACGAATATATATATATATATATATATATATATATATATATATATATATATATATATATATATAAAAAAATACATTTTCAATATATCTTATCAGACAAATCTGCATCTTTATCCACTTATGAGCCACTTCTTCATCTACTTCCTGAACCATGCACTCTAAAATTCTACCAAAAAATTGCTAAAATCCATCTTGGTCAAAGCAAGATGGGCTGATAGCACAGTGAGGTCTCAGGTTACAGCTCCCATTTTACTCTATGGAGAGAGGCAGGAGTAGTGAGGATCACTCAGCACGGTGAGAGATAGGCAGGTGCAGGCATAAATGGGCAGATTGATGAGTAGCTTTAAGTGACTGCTACATAGCCCTACTATATAATGTCTTCCATGTTGCTGTATTTCTATGTCTGTGTTAATGGGAATCTGTCAATGTTTCTATGTTACTTAATTTGAGAGCAGCATAATATAGGGCGCAAGACTCCAATTCCAGGGATGTGTCACTTATAAGGCTGTATGCTGTAGTTCCAAAGCAATAAGTATTTTATCAGCAGGAGATTAACACTGCCTGGACTATATCTCACAGACCAGCTAATCCATGTAACTCCGTCCCCACCACTGATTAGCTCACAATGCACAGTATGCACTGGAAGCTGCCAATCAGGGGTGCGGGCAGGGTAGAACACGGTTTAACTTAGCTCTGCTACATCGATATCAGACAAAACAGCTATTCTATGAGGACTACACGAAGCAGGCCAGTAAGTGATACGTCTAGGAATCAGGCTTTCTTCTATTTTATGCTGCTATCAGATTACATAGCAAAAACCTACTGTCACATTCCCCTTTATAGAAAAGTAAGAATCCTTCAGTGTGTACTGTGTACAGAAGACATCATAGCAGCTAGTTTCCTCCCACTAGCTCAGAGACAAATGAAAACTGGAAATAGAGAAAACATGGTGAACAAATCAGGATACAATTCATATAATGGCTTGAAATGACATTATTCCATATGTACACACATGACAACCTACTGATAAGATACCTGAAATAAAACGTATGTTTTAACACTTTTCCAGAAAATAAATGTTTCTCTAATATTATTTGCACACATTGCCACTGCCCTATAACAGTACCATGAATTATCTGTATACTATTGTGACAGAATACTTACAGTATAGTGAGCCACATGGTTAAAACATAACTATAGTTCTTAAATAATTTTATACAATGCAAAAATATTTATTTTTATGTAACAATTTAGGTGGTGGGGAAGAAGGTCGTAGAGATCTCTAAATTGTAGAATACCGCATACCGCTCAATAAAGAATTTTTAAAGAGAATTTTTTAGGATCAAACTTTGTGTGCCGCCCCCACGTCAGTAGCAGCCGGGCTGCTCGGATCCGGATCCGCAGTGGCTCAAGGATTTCTGGCCCGGGGGTCGCGCGGACACTCAAAAAAAGGGGATGTATTTGTACGGGGATTGCTGTAGATACTTCGTGACGCCACCCATGGTGTGTGGTAAGATATGGTACCACTGCTGCAGTTGGGGTCTTGGGATAGCAGTTGGATGTTAACCCCTCCGTGGGTAGGGATAGATGCCCCGGGGCTCAGTGTCCAGAACACAGGGAGTGATGTAGGCCAGAGGTGGCATGCCGGGCCGGACCGAGGAGTGTTGGTGTACTCACTGTGGAATAATTGCACACAAGTCCGTTGGTAAACCATGGTGTCAGTGGCCGGCTGCCGCGTCCGGGTGTACTCGGGTCCCACACCCGGGCTGGTGTACCGATGTCCCTTCCTCCGGCACTCTGCAATTTTCTTGTGTTGATTTAACCCGTGTGGAACGGGAGAAATCCGCTCCCAGTGTCTTGTGTACCTGAGGAGCCGTTGCCCGTGACCACTGACCCTTGGGATTTCAGTGGGTGACTTCAGATACCCTATCCCCCGCGATGGGCTGCCGGTTCACTCTATCTGGGCTAAACTTCTGGAGCTAGGCTTGAAACCTGCTCCCGGCCTGGTGAATTAGAGAAGGGGCTTGCAACCGTCTTCTAACTAGGGTCCAGGTACCCCGCCTGTGCACGGTTTCTGGACTGGATCTCCGCTGTCGGTACCGGCTGGCTCCAACCCTGTCCCGGTCCACTCTGGATCTCCCGCGACTGTAATCCCGTCGCCTTTGGACACAGTCCACTGCTTGCTACCTAGCCAGTAGACCAGGGCCACTACCCTGTCTACTCTGCACTAGGTTCAGCTTTCCTCTTGAAAGTCTGTCACTGTCACTCCTCTCCACTTGACCTCCAACTTCAAACTCCAAACTGATCTGACCTGTTCCCGCCACTGGATCCTCAAGACCCCTAGGTGGGCACTCCCAATCCGACTGGTCTTGCCCACTGGTGTATCCTTCTTACCCTGGGGGGGTGGCTAGGATTTTGTGGCTGATGGATCCCTTGTGTGGAAAGGTGTTATGTGGGGTGTAATGTACCTCTGTGACCACCTGGCGGCGCCAGGGCGTCACAATTGTGTCACACAACTGTCTGCCATAATCCAACCGAGGAACATTAGCAAAGGTTCCATAGTTCTGAAATTTTAGATGTCTTCACGGTTTTCATCCTGCTTTGTCTTCTGTCTGCTGGTCACATGACAAGAAACATTGTCGTCCATGAGAAGTGACATTTTGTTTTTAAATAGTGTGATGTGCCGTGGGTAGCATACATACAGGATGTAGTCCAATGCATGGATAATGGATGGCAGATTGCTTGTTTTATCAATTACCCGGGCTAGATTGCGGGCCTTTAAAGGGAATCTGTCATCAGGTTTTTGCTTCCCGATCTGAAAGCAGCATGATGTAGGAGCCGAGACCTTGATTCTAGTGATGTATCACTTTCATTGTTGCTTGCTGCAGTATTAAAGGGGTTGTCCCCTACTCATTTCCTTTGTTCGCCCCCAGTAAAATAAATAAGCCTAGACTCACCTACGGTGTGGATGTGTTCCAAGGTCTCACTGTCACATGGGACTATGGGAATAGTGGATACCTGGGCCTCTAAGCTGACTCTCAGACAAGGGAGCCCTGTGCTATCCCTATTCTCAGAGCTACCCCTAGTGGTGGGGATGTCTGAGTCTCCTTCCTGATGCTGATCCTGACCAGCCCTGATGTTACACATCCTCCCTCTCCCACAGATGGGGGCCAGGACAGGAGTATGATTTAACCCACAGAAATAGACAAACAGGGGAAACCAAAACTCTGTCACACAGCATGCACACACACAGAGGTATACGACAACAAAAGATAAGGAGAAAAACAAGAGCAGGGTGGAAACAACAAGACAACGTGTAAACTCCACAACACCAAACACAGGCTACGCTCTCGCCAGCAAATTTGGGACACCACAGCTCACAGACTAACACAGCAGAAACTATAGTCGGCATGGGTGGAAGATTTCCTCCAATCTAAGCATGAGAGGAACAGATGTGATAGGCTTCCTTACAACATGTGATCCCAGAAACGTATCTCTTGCTAGACTGTCTATGGCACACAACTGGTTGATGCCAGAGTCCAATGCCGCCATGACAGTCGGCGAGTTTTGTGTAAAACTCCATGTGACACTCATGTGACATTGTTATGATACGTGAGCCCCACGACAAATCAGCATGCAGCGTCTGTCTACCCACCTTTAGACATTGGAGCAGGATGTGAGAGCTGCGCTGACTTCCTGCTCAAATATCCGAAGGCAGGGAGAAGGAAGCCGGCGCTAATTGATCGCGCGGCTCATGTGTCATAATAATGTCACTTGGGCCCCGAGAACGTGGCTTCAGACATCGCTTGAACAGCGGCACACTGGAGATGAGTATAGGCATATTTATTTTTATGGTGGTGAACAATGGGGATGAGAAGAGGTTGTCCAAGTAGTGGACTTAATAAAATCAATGTTGTATCTGCTGTAGGTCTACCAGTCTTGTGAATGCTGAGTTCTGTATAACCTCGCCCACACCACTGATTGGCAACTTTCTGTGTACACTGTGTATAGGCACGTAAGTTACCATTCCTTTATAGGGGCAGGTTTATTGAGAGATTATAAACATGTAGGACTACCTGGCAGCAGGATTACTAGTCCTCTAGTGATAAGCTCTGGCTAATAAAACAATGATTTTATCAAAACTACAGCAAGTAGCCCAGTAAGTGATATATCATTGGAATCAGAGTTTCTGTCTCTATATCATGTTGCTCTCAGATTAGGTATCTAAAACTTGGTGACAGATTATTTTTAAATAGGAACTAAGAGCAAGGAAGGAAGAAAAGTGAGAGGATGGTGTAGTATGACTACAGATCATTGAACAGAGCTATGCAGAAACTATGGTCAGGCTGTAGAATGGTTTTTGCAATGTTTTTTTTTTTTTGTTCATGATCATGGAAAACCCCTTTAAAGGGAACCTGTCACCAGATTTGGGGCCTATACGCTGCGGCCACCACAACTGGGCTCTTATTATACAGCATTCTAACATTCTGTATATTAGAGCCCAGGCCGCTGTGTAGAACATATAAAACACTTTATAATACTCACCTAAGAGGTTGCTCCAGTGCAGACTGGTCAAATGGGTGGCGCCATTCTCTGGGACCAGTGCCTACTCTTTCGGCCATTTTGGTCTTCATTCTTCTGAAGCCAGCATGCATGACGCGTCCTACATCATACGTCATGCTCACAGGCCAGTACTGAGGTCCTGCGTAGGCGCACTACAATACTTTGATCTGCCCTGAGTAGGGCAGATCAAAGTGCACCTGTGCAGGACCTCAGTGCTGGCATGTGTGTATGACGTAGGACGCGTCATGCATGCTGGCTTCAGAAGATGGAGAACAAAGATGGCCGAAAGAGGAGGCGCTGGTCCCGGAGAATGGCGCCACCCATTTGACCAGTCTGCACTGGAGCAACCTCTTAGGTGAGTATTATAAAGTGTTTTATATGTTCTACACATGTTAGAATGCTGTATATAAGAGCCCACTGGTGGTGGCCGCAGATAATAGTCACCAAATCTGGTGACAGGTTCCCTTTAAGTGTGAAAAAACATGAGTATGCGAGTAGAGTATTTCAAGTCTGAACTGTGAGCTATTGTTATGTCACCACCAGAGTCCGCTCCAGCAACTTCTACTCCGATCATCAGGAGACGCCGTGGATAGTGCTGGTGATGGGAGAGAAGTCGATACCAGCGGCGCGGGTGGGCGCAGGCTTCACTCATCCACTGGGCTGGGTTTCCTTGAGATCTGCAGTACCACTGGCTGACTGTAGGTTGTATGTATCTTCCAGCTAAAGTTACCATCATTCAGCTACAACCAATGGGAAGACACCTCATCCTTCTTAGTTCCCCTCCTGTCTGTTGACCACTGCCAGAGATAGTTCTGAAATTTTGGTTCCTGTTCCGCCCTGTTCTGTTTTGTGATTTCGTGTTCTGACTTCTGCTTGTTTCCTGACTACGTCTCCTGTCTGCTGTTTATGTACCTCACTGCCCGATCCGGATTTGACCTCTGCTTGTTTCTGATTACATCCTTGCCTGCCGATTCTGTTCATGTACTGCAATTCCTGGTTTGACCCTGCCTGATGACTACTCTCATTGGACTGCAGCCTTCCACAGGTAGTGATCTCCAGGGCCCTGTGTAATTCCAAATCCCTGTATAGCGGTTAAAGTGTTTCAGGGTTCTAGGGGTCCTGCTTGGTGAGTGGCTTCCCTCTAGATTGTCCATTACAGCCCGTCTGAGTCTGTAGATCCAGGCAGGCGTTACAGCTATATTCTTGTGCTACATCAGACATTTATTATATGTATAAATGTTGTAGAATTCCATATTAGAACGTTCTAGAGATCTTACTGCTGATACTCAATGAAGTCTTCATAACTCTAATGCTCGCACAGTTCTAGCATTGAAGGTTTATATAGAGATACAGGAAATGATGGGAAGCAGACTATAGATTTTGACATAACAGGATGAAATGACTGTCTGGCATGAAGACAAAGCTATGAAACAGCTTGGGGTCCAAGAGGGGTCATAAATACACAGTGCATTTTATACTGTTTTCACAGCCAAAATCTCTGCTGCGCACAAAACACAAAGGAGTAATTAGAAACTCCAATGCAGCAGAGAAGGGGAAAAGAAATTATCCAAGATATTCCTCTAGATAATCCTCCAGACGATATTAAACAGCGAGAGTCTGTTACTTTTTTTTTTTTTATTATTATTAAAAATGCAACCTACTGTAGATTAATTTATTTGCCGGGGTTTACACATTATAGAGCATAATTCCGTATAGTACTTATGATATGTGATTTAAGAAACCTTTTAATACATAATCACACTAATGATTATAATTTACTCCAAAGACCTTTCTGCTTATGTCGTCTTTTCTCTGGAGCTTCATCCCATTCATCAGGATAGATTGATAAAGCATGTTAATCATGATAATATGTTGTAGAAGATTGCGCTCTCAAAAATATACCATAAATTTGCTTTATGAGCACATTTACCTTATATTTTTCTTTTCATACAAATATGAGCTTAAACTGCATTGGCATAAAACAAAATGCACATTACAGTTATGGAGCATTACCCTAACTGGGGTGTCCCCCAATGTTCAATATTGAACATACCAGAATCAATCCTTACCATCCTATGTTATCTCGCTGCCAGTCATTTTCTTGGTGGATCTACGATCTGGTGATTTTATTCTGGTTCCGCTGAGTTACCGCCTTGGATTTTGGTAGTTGGGATGTGTGCTTCTGTGTGTCTGTGTGTGTGGGGGGGGAAGGGGGTGCAGAACAAGCTCTCTGGACTTATCACTGAGTCTCCTGTATTTTCTATTGGCTTTTATTAACCACAAGACACAATAGTTAACTGTAGTAGAGCATATCTCTACCCATAGGGCAACATAGAATGATGGCAGATCCACTTTAAGAAGATGGTTTCAATGATCCCTGTAGGCCTTTCTTGCTAGAAACCATGCAAATTACCTCTTCAGAGAGGAAGAGGACTTGAATCTATTGGAAATAACAATTTTAAAAATCAATATTGACCCTATATGACTTAGGATAAAAGCCAAACTAGAATCTCGATTTGCAGACACAGAGTTACTGTGTATTACACTGAAGAGGACTTGCACTCTAGTGCCACCTATTGGAAATAACTATTCTAAAAGTCAATTTTAACCCCATATCACTTAGGATAAAATCCAAACTAGAATCTCAATTTGCAGATACGGTTTTACTGTGTATTACACTGATGAGGGGCAATACCTCAAAACACTGTGTCTGCAAATTTAGATTCTGGTTTGGCACTGATGCATCAAGCACCTGTACTTAATTTTCCAGAGGACCATTGCATGGTTTATAGGCCCCCTCCCACTGACTTACCAGGAATATCACTCTTAACAAGGAGAAACGTTACCCCTTAGATCCCATTCAGAAGCCTCTCCACACAGCTAAATCAGATCTCATGCTTTGCACTAATGAGGGGCAACACACCAAAACACCATTTCTGAAAACTGAGATTATGATTTGGCTTTTACCCTAAGTCATGTAGCAAGGCTCGTTAAAATGTCAATATTGACTTTTAGGATTGATACTTCCAATGGGTGGCACTGAAGTTCAAGTCCTGCAATTTGCATATTTAATTTCCCAGGAGCATTGCATGGCTTATAAGCCTCCTCACCCAGGCATGCTAGACAAGTCACTCTTCACAAGGAGAAATGTTACCCCTTGGATGCCAGTTGTGAGTGGGAAAGTTAGGTATTAGGGCACTGTTCCTAGCTGAACAATAGAGAACTAGATTTTAATGTATAGTGCACAAATAGTTGGAAATAAAAAATGAAAATAGTCAGGGTTATAAACATCCAACAAATAGTACTAAATAATTTCTAGGTCTAGTGCAGTGAAAATTCTAACTTGCATTCCTGGTGGCCTAGGGTGCTTGAGTTGATAAAGTCTTTATTCTTAGTATTTTATGGCTTTTTAGGAATTAATGACAGCATCCGTTGTTTCTTAGGCTACTTTCACACATCCGGTTTTTGCTCTGCGGCACAATACGGCGCTCTGCAGAAAAACCGCAACCGTTTTTTTGCCGCTGGTTGCGGGTTTTTTTGCATAGACTTACATTAGTGCCGTATTGTGCCGCATGGGCTTGCGTTCAGTCCGGTTTTAGCCGATGCTGCGGCCGGATGAAACGTTGCCTGCAACGTTTTTTGCTCCGGCAAAAAAAAACGCATCGCGCCACATCCGGCCGCTGCGGTGCATTTTTCAATGCATGCCTATGGACGCCGGATGCGGAGCGATGCGGAAAAAAACGCATCCGGCCGCCGCATGCGGTTTCTTCCACTGCGCATGCTCAGTAGCATGCCGCAACCGGAAAAAAACGGACGGGCCGCATGTAAAAACTTATGCAAAGGATGCGGTGTTTTCGCCGCATCCGTTGCATAGGTTTCACAGCCAGATTGAGCCGCACAGCTCAAACCGGATGTGTGAAAGTAGGCTTAGAGTAAAAAGTTTTAGTGTAAGTATCCCTGGTGGTCTAGGGCTGTGAAGGGGCTAATGCCAGCATCTCCAGTGGCTAATAGCAGGCAGTAAAGAGGTTAGTTGTTAGTGGTAGAGTTAGTGTTAATGTTCTTAGTGGTGTAGAGCAGTAGTGGGTCTAATATCAATATACTGGGGGTCTTGGCAAAGGAACAGGTTAATGTCAGTATCCTTGGTCGTTTGAGGCAGTGAACAGCCTAATGTCAGCATACCTGGTGGTCAGTGGTTGTGAGGAGGTTATCTCCACTACTTCTGGTGTTCTAGGGCAGTGAATAGATTGATGTAAGGTTCCTTGTTGGTTTAGAACAGTCAGTTTATACATTTTATGGTTCCTGGTGGAAGGCAGTAGAAAATTAATGTTGCACACTTTAGTCCTATGGGTTACTCACATCTCCACGCTCCATCATTGTCCTGTCTGAACAAAGATGGCTTTGCTCCCTGTATCCACTTTCCACTGATCTTGGAAGTGAGTGCAGGAAAGATATAGAGAGGACCGTGTAGCTATATTAATGGTCACCCTGATCTGCCAAAGCGAGATTAGTTAGAAGCTCTTTAGTTAGAAGCTCCCTAAAATGTGACCATCTTTTTTCATTATAGCTAAATATTTAAAGTGTAACCGTCATTTTAATTTTTCTTTCATAAATCAATAGTAGACATAAAATAAGAAACTTTGTACTATATCTTATCAGACATATTTTTTTTTTTTCTCTGGCAAAATTGATCACTAATGATTAAATTTGTGAATTCTGAGGTAAAATCTGTATTCAGTGAAGACTTTCCCATTACTGAGATAGGAGATGGGAGTTGGTGCTTATGAGATTCTATGTATATAAAAGAGAGCGGAGGGGGCAGAGTTCTGCCTTTAGCTCCTTCTTCTGCCTCTAGCTCCTTCTTCTGCCTCTAACGCCTCCCTCTACCTCTAGATCCTCTCCCATCATCAGAGAATCTCATCAGTAACAGCTGCCTTCTCCTATCTCAGTAATGGGAAAGTCTACACTGAATACAGATTTTACCTCAGAATTGACAATATAGATAATGACTAGTGATGCGGTGCTCTTTACTTTCACACGGAGTATTCATCTGTATTTTCCCTTGGGTTTAAATACTCTCATATTCTCTGGACTTGTACTGGTTATATTCAGTTCCTTCACAATCTCTGGTTGCAAGTAGGTGGATTGCACTCATCAGTAGGATTGTTGCTGACTTTACTGAACTTCTTACTGAGTCATCTAGAGATAAGTTGTTTGTTGTTTTCCCTTGTTTGTTAGCCCTGTGCATCCTTTAGCGCCTAATGGGGATGACAGAGAGCTCATCCCATCTGCTCCCTACCTAGGTCCCAGATCAGGGTCAGCCTAAGGACAGGTACATAGGTACAGAACCTACCTAGGGCAGTATGGGAACCCAGGGCCCAGTAGTAGGCTTGGTCAGGGGTCAACATCTTCCCCTTCCTTAGACACAGGGTTTCCCTTCCATTTCCTTTCGCCATTCGCTTGGTACTTCCTCGTACCTAGCATAACACTTATGGTCTTTACCTTTGTGTGTGTATGCTGTGTGACACTGTGTGAGTTTTGGGTTTTCCCATGTCTGTCTTTATCTGTAGGTTTTAAACACACTCCTGTCCCATTCCTCTCTGGGGGAGGAAGAGGGTGAATCAGATCAGGACTGATCAGGAGCAGGGCTAGGAAGAGACTCAGGCCTCTCCACCATCAGGAGTATCCCTGAGATTAGGGATAGCATAGGGTCCCCTAGCTTGTGGGACAGCTTAGGAGCCCTGATTCCCCACTATCCCAAAGTCATCATGAAAGTTACTCATAATGAGCAGTCGGATGCTTGAAAGGGTGCAACTCAAGTACTTGTCACGCTCCCCGGCTCCCCTGATAGGCTCCCTGGCTCTCCTGCCATGCTCCCCGGCCCCTCGGCCTTGCTTACCGGCTCCCAGGTCGCGCTCCGCCGCTCCCGTGCCAGGCTTCCCGGTCCCCCGCTCCGCAGCCTTCCTGCTCCATCGCCTGCGGTCCCCAGGCAGCCCGGTCCCCGCTCCCGGCGCCCGTCGGCTACTCTGCCTCAGCCCGGCTCTCCTGCTTCCTACTCACCGCTCCCTCCTCTGGCTTCTGGCACCCGGGCCTCGCGCATGCGCATTAGGGCGCGCGCGCGGTCATTGACCCTCTCTTAAAGGGCCAGCACCTAGAAACAGGAAATTACATAGACAGGTACAGGGTATATTAAGAATCACTTTCCTGGTGGGCGGGGCCTGTTCTACATGTTTAGCAAGCTAGTGTTCAGGTCCCCTATTGCTTTGCCTTGTGCTTTTGCCTGCATTAACTCTGCCCTGTCTCGTAGAGCCTGTACTGCCACGCCAGCCGCTCCGAACCACGCTCATTCCCGTAACCTGACGGTGACTTCGGCGGATGTTCCACCATCTCTGCAGCTCCGCCAGTCTCCAGTCCCTGGCTCCGTTTAGTGACCCGTTCCATTGCTCAGCAAGTTCCGGATCCCGCCTGACCTTACCACCTGGCCTCGGACTCTGAGCCTCGTCACCCGGACCACCGTCCAGAACTCCGTCCACCTTTCCTGCTCCCCTACGGACTGTCCGGCTACCATTAGTGCTTCGGCTGCCGTGCACCCAGACCCTCTGGCGGGGTGACCTGCCTGGCTGCCTCCTCAAGAGAAACCGGTGTACGGTCCAGAGGTTCCACCACCCGGACGTTACAGTACTCGAGTATAATAGAAGGCAATGGGGAACTCCAGCATTTTTTGACTTCCATTGTATTCCAGTTGCTCCCGTCCGAGCATCCAGCTGCTCATTATGAGTTCTGAGCACTCGAGCATGGTAGGGCTCACTCATCACTAATGGCTGATCAATTCTGGCAGAGAAAGAAGCAGATTTGTCTGATAAGATATATTACAAAGCTGTTTATTTTCATGTGCACTATTAATTTATGAAAAATTAAAACGACGGTTACGCCTGTAACTTTTTTCACTAATTCCTTATTTAATATATATTTTTATAAATGAAATATTAACAGCATGTGCCTTACTGGAAGCAGTTAGAAGACTTCAGCTCCAGGTTTCCAGATGCGATGAAGGTTTTGTGTAGCACACGGTGAAATCAGTTGGCTATGGTCCTTCAGAGCGGAGAACTGAGCCTTAGATGCACCTTTCTGCTCTGACTAATGGTCGAGCCCCAGGCCAGGTGTCCATGATTCCTCGATATTCCCTAATGGGACACATGTGAGGAGCAGTCTAATCCAGATAATCCTTATGAGCGACTATTGATGTTTTCAGGTATGACCTACTTCAAAAAAATCAAATGATTTACTAAAGAAAATTGTATTGTTGATATTTCCTTTTTGTCTTCCATTGCTAGATATTTCTATTATACGCTGGTAAATGAGGTAGGAAAGGTGAAGGCCCTTGTCTAGACCCGCACCGGTGATTGTTGTGATGCAGATATTACCTATTAATATTATTTATATTAATTTCTTCATCTAAGGAATTGGAAGTGCTGTAATTAGAATTTTGCCTATTTTTCCATGTGAGACATGACCTTGATACAGTTTCATTTATGATTGTCATGAAGAGTGTATTGTCGATTAGCATTTCTGCATTGTAAGCTATGTTGGGGTTTAATGCCCTGACATTAAAATGGAAGAAAACATGGATATTATAAATGGATTTCAGGTTGTCTACTGGATGAAGCTGTTGCTATGACAACCAGAAGATTGCGAGGTGCCTCTTATTTTTCCCTCTTGTGTGGTGAATCGAAAATTCACCCAATATCCCTTTTGCCTTTCTACTGGTTTGCATCAGGCGATAAGAATTATGGTCATTCACATTCATTGTTTTATTTCACATAGAGGAAACCCGGTAACTTAAGATGTGTAAATCAAACAGAGAAGAATTACTGGCAATAGAAATGTCTTGGGATGCGTAAAAGTAGAAAAGAAAAACAGATCAGAATCACATTGTTTTGATGAGCTGCTACATTGTTATATGTTGGGTACATAAAAAGATCATTACTTCCAAGCAGTGGCCAAACACAAAAACTGTGGAGTCTATAAGACAATGCAAAGGCTTACATGAAAAACAAGAGCTTGTACTATACAGCAGATGTGACGATGTTTAGAAGGGACTTGTATACCGGTGTGGATACCAATAATCTATGAGCTCAAACATCTCACACAATAATGTCGTGCTAGACACACAGCATTTTAATAAAAAAGAACAATGCAGAAAATCAAAATAAGTAACATCTATGGGGCGAAGTCCCAAGAGCACAGATCGAAAGAGGTCATCCATTATAATGGCTGGTTCTGCCATCGGCCACAGAGGTATCTGGTGTTTCTCCAGGGGTGGACATATCATTGGTGCAAACCAGGAGTCCAAGAGGTCGGGGGCTCATTTCTACCTCTAAAGCATTGCATTGCATTTTTATGAGTTTTTGGGCTGCAAAGGGCCCATAAATTGTTTCTGTATAGGGTCCTTTCCTGTCTGTGTCTGCTAGTGTGTTTCCCTATCTTTTTATTTCCAGGATGCGCAGGCAAATGTCTTACCTCCTTTTGGTAACAATGCATAGGTACACCACTGCCTAATATCAAAGGGATGGAACCAACCTGGACTCACCCACCTTTTCAGGGGCAGCTACCTATATGGTACAAGCTCTCTTGGAGAGTGTGGTACCCAACTTGTAATCATTAGGGCTGGTTATTACCTGCAGTGGTCATCAATAGAGATGAGAGGACCAGTGGAATTTCAGGTTCACTTGGTTTGGATGTAATTTAGTTAAATGTTCGGTTCGGGACCCAGACTTGACCCTGGACCTCGAAACCCTTATAAGTTAAGGGAACCCAGACTTCTTTGCTGTAAAATGGTACCTCTCACTCTTTCTCTCACCCTTCTGATCCGCTACTCTCTACTCCGCTGTAGCCTTTCAACAAAGTTTATTAGCATACGAACAGTACCCAAACTCAGACACAGACTTTTGTTAAAGTCTATGTTTGAGTCCTAGACCTGGAAACCCACTGTTTGGTATGAACCCCAAACTTTACAGTTCAGGTTCGCTCATCTCTAGAGATGAGTGAACCTGAGGTTCAGTGTTCGATGTTTGTACCAAATACAGACTTTACAAAAAAAAAAAAATCAAAGTACGAGTCTTTTACATATTCAAACCACTCATGTGAGCATTTCTGTGCTTGGCTACGCTCGGTGCTCAACTGGGGCTTGGGGTAACAACAGTGTGATCGGATGTATTGTGCACCCCCCCAAAAAATGTATAAGCCCCGCCCATCCACACCATCCACAGAAGTGATCTGTTTATGACTGGCTGTATATGGGCAGAGACCCGAACTGCCCAATTAGGGCCTTCCATTGGGGTTCAGGTCAAGTCCAGGTCCCAAACCTGACTTTATCTAAAATTTGGCTGAACCTGCTAAACCAAATTTTTATGAGTCCGCTCATCTTTAATTTCCAGTCATAAGTCACTCACGAGAAAGAAAAGTGGGGGACAAGTTGGGGACTCAGTCAGCTTTGCTGTAGGGTAATGGAGATCAATAAGTGAGTACAGTATGTGTTTCCTCTTCCAGGTTAGGATAACCCTTTAATAAATCTTATGTATTACCAGAGATGGTGTCAATTGATTCATGAGACCTGGACTGGTGCATAAGTAGTGTGCAAAATCCTTCTTACCTGACGGCATCCCTGCCTGCTCCTTTGATTTGCCAGCCTGGCACGCTGTCATCGTTGCGGCATGACACACATGTATCATAGCTTCAGGTTGGCTAGTTAAAAGAAGAGCCCAGATGCTGGCAGCTTGGAGGTGGTTCAAAAGACTCCTGTCCAACAGATACAGATTACTGATGTGCCCACAAATCAAGAATAAAGCTACCACGAATTTACAGTACTGTAATTAGAGTAGAAAAGCATAAATGCTGAAAGTCAGCGCAAAACTGAACTTTGTTACCAGGGGTTTTTACCAGGGCTTTATGATTTTTTTTGTCTTATTGATTACTATGACTTTCTATAGTCTCTTTTCTGCATACTTATTAATACATTTCTGCGCTCTTTTGGTTCTGTGACCTCCGGAGTGTTATTTGGATATTTTTTCAGCGTTGTAGTCCCGTTGTGGCTTTGCCACCCTGTTTTACTTGTATTGTTTGTTTGTTTTATATACACATTAATAAATAAATTCTGTATTTTATTCAGTAATGTTTCGCATTTTTTTGTATTGGATTACCAGATTACTGATGTGGCCACTGGACAAGATACTGCAAATCAGTTTCCACCCCATCTCCGTGTGTTATACAACATTATTGGTTTTGTACCAATATTACATCGAGCTAGGGATAGATTTGTAGAAGTGCTATGTAGCTTTACTTTATAAATTAATGTAGCAGACATCTATGGAAATGTCATTTCTTGTAACCAGTGTACAAACTACAGACTGTTCTACTATTATTTAATCAGGAAAAGTAGCTTCATAGCTCTGAAATTGTTGGTTATCCAGTCTTCATTATTTCAAAGGGGTTATTCCACCAAAACAGCCATTATCAGAGGATACTTGATAAATGTAAGTATGGCGCCCCTGAGGCTTCAGTCACCACAGGGTACTGCATCTCACTTAAGATGTAGTACTCATCCCGGGTAAGGAGAGGTTAATCTCTGGTGTTTCTCACATTCATATACCAAATACAGTTAGGTGCTTTCTCATCGGGGAGATGGCCTGGGTTAGATAGGGGGGGTGACCATCACAAAGCATGGCACGTTCACAGTCACTAGGACAACCACCTGGGGGGCGGACACCACTTGGGGAAAAGGGAAGGAGCATCTTTACACTAAGGCAGTCAACCCCAGGCACAGCTTGGGGTGAGAGACACAGTCAGGATCTCAGTCCAATCTTCTTTTACCACACACTTCTGGGAGCACCATAGGACCCGCGGTTTGGAGCAGGTAACTCAGCACGGGCTCTCTACAGCTACACGGGATTCCAGGGTCTGCGGAGAGTGCAGGAAACACCCGCAGCCCATTCCACATTCCACATACAGCGGGTTTGGAGGGACCCCAACCAAAAATGAATCACAGTGGGAACACCGGCAGTGACCTTGAATTGCTTGGGATTGACTGGGGCCCATCATGGCGGTAACCGGTATCTCCCGGATAAACCAGAACTGTGAGTAAAGAAACCTTGAAACCACAGAGACTGTGTTTGTCTGTCCTTGCCAGCGCCGGCGACCCGCGCTTCGGCGACAGCCATCACTACAAACCTTATCATCCGACCCGGGGCCCGCTCCACCTGTGGGGAGCAGAAAAATCTTAGCTGCTACAACCATCCGCCCCGGACAACGGCGACACAGCGGTGGATAGTCCCTGGCTGCATACCGCAGGTGGCGTCACGAAACAAATCTCCACCATTATTCCCCCTCTTTATTGTACCCTTCGGGGCCACGAAGACGGGCAGGGCCACCCATGACATCCCCGACCCGACATCCCCAGGCGACAAGTAACAGTTAACCCCTTGCCCTGTGGGTGCAACACATGATCAGAGAAGGGTCCTCTACCAATCATGACAAGACGGGGACTGTGTCCCCATGTAAGAAGAGTAGTAATGCCAATGTGTGACAACCTTTCCATTCACTGTCTATGGAACGGTGGTCATACATGCACATCACTGCTCCTATAGACACATAGAAATATCCTCCAGTCATGCATTTATTACCTATTCTGTGCATAGATAATAACATGTTATTGGTGGGATACATGGTGACATAGCAAGGTTGAAAAATGGCACGGGTCCATATAGTACAAACTAACATTCTGCAGGGTGGATTCAGAGGTAGGCAAAGCAGCTCATTTGGGATAATTGCCAATTTTCAGGATTGCCATTTTGTCATCCTGATGAGGGCAATGATAATTTATCCTAATTCAAATCTTCACATCTCATTCATTTAAAGGGAACCTGTCAGGTGCAATATGCACCCAGGACCAGGAGAAATTCTGGGTGCACATTGCTAATCCCTGCCTAACTATCCCTGCATCTAGTAGCATAGATAAAGACATCTTTAGAAAAAGTATTTCTAAAGATCTTTTATGTTATGCTAATGAGTGCGGGAATAGTCCCAAGGGCGTTATATCCCTTGACTAGTCTGCCTTCTTAGCATGGTAGCACGCCAACAGAGGTGTACTAACATGCTATTCAATGCAGTGCCACCAGCGGTGCTGTGCATACCTGTGTTCGCGTTGAATGCGCTTCTGAATGCTGGGCACTACCAGTTCCCACCCAACTTTTGAAATGGTCGTTTCAAATGACGCTCACTAACCTTCGAAATGGAAGCTAACCATGAACTCAAACAAAATGTGAAGAAGAAATGTATTCTCAGCTACATATTTTTTACCGTGCATTTGTATTTAGGACTGTGTATTTAGCATAAAATAGAGTAACAGTTTGGGAATTGTCATTCGCACATAGTTATATAAGCTCAGACTCTTTGATGTCTGTCACCTCAGATTTACTTGGGTCAAGAGCAGAAAATTTGTAAACACAGGAACAGTTTAGCTCATATTCTCAGTTTATACTTGTGAATGACATATTTGGGTCAACACAAGTTGAGACTTAAAGCATACCTGTCGTTTCAAGTAACTTTTCAGAATAAGCTGTCACGTGTGTGTACATGAGGAATAACACTATTTCTGCCTATGATATGACTTGTTTCTGGCATTTTTGACCAGTTTTCCCTCTGTAGGCTACCTCTTTGAAATAAACAGTTTTCTCTGAGCTGGTGGGTTGAGACTCACTATCATGATGTCTCCTATTCTCTGTACAGAGAGAGGGATTCCTACTCTTTCTTTCTCAGATGCAGACAAATGGAAGTAGCAGCAGCATGGATGATATTATATAGCATCACTGAGCAGTGTAGCTGTGTATCCAGCACTAAAGTGAGATAACATGTTTGGTAGATTCTGAGTGCCCCTCATTTTTTCCCTCTATATAGTTGAAAAGACTTGGTAGCTTGGTACCTTAGTGAGCTGGGATTCCATCTTGCTCGTAAACAAGACGATTTGAGCTGTTTTTCGTGATGAATTATGAGTTCAGAAAGCAGAAGAGAGGAGAAATAAACATTTTATCCAATAAGATATCATACAAAGTTTCTTATATTCGCTTGTACAATTGATTTCTGCAAAGATTGTTGAAATTACAGTGACCTTTTTAACCTAGAAAAATATTGTTGGCCTATCTAGCAAAGTTATACTACACATCATTAGAACCAAGCTTCTAAGATTCCTAATTTATTGGCCCATGTGCCTACATATCTCATGGATTGTCATTATATGAAGTTATCTCTAATAATAATTCATTCTTTATCAGAAACATTACAACTTGCTGATAAAAGATTAACTTTCTGCAGTTCCAAGCAGACCCTTTAAAATCTGTTATAGAAATTCAAATAAAGGGTATATTTTATAAAAGCAGCACACTCAGAATATTGCAATTTTCCATTATAATTATCTAACATAGAGTCCTTTAAATATTGTAGTCACCGTTTACTAAGTAGAACCTGAATGTGTGTGAAACTTTAAGTGTTAACAATAGAAGACATTCCAATTTCTCTGGAGATGGATGCAATCACATGCCGTATATAGAATGCTGTGGATCACACCAACCCAACTCTTTTGCCCCATGAGAGATGGGCTTAGTCCAAGCAAGGAAGTCCTATAGATGGTTAATGGAAAAAAGCATGAGTCTGCTGAAAGGTAGTTGTTGAGATATTCAATATTCTTTGGCTTTCCTGCTTTCCTGTGTATTGTAAATGGAAAATTGTATGAGTATATATATATGGTATTTATGCAAATTGTTAAGGAAATTGTTACTTCTCTCTCTGATATCACAACTGAACTATCATTCGTAGAGTGTCCATTATGTCAGCTTGTTAAAAAAAAAATATAGTAACCAGTAGGGATGAGCGAACCCGAACTATAAAGTTCGGGATTTGTACCGAGCAACAGATGTCTGGGTCTCGGACCCGAACACAGGCTTTTACCTGTATGTCCAGTTCCTGTTCAGGTTCAGTCACCTGGATAACAATAAAAAAGGAAGCAAACCAGGACATACTTACTAGTCTCCGCGTGTACGTCTGTCACACTGCTTTTGAGTCCGCTCATTACATCTCATGCATATTCACTACTTCTCCAATTCACCATCTGTGACAGCGTCTATGACTGGCTGCAGTCAGACTGCTGGGGTGCCAGCCTCTGATTGTTTGCCCTCATAGTAGCTCTTTGTGACTCCTAATGGAGTGTAAAATAAATAAATAAATGACATAGGGTCCCCCGTATATTGATACCCAGTGCAGATAAATCATATGGCTACAGGCTGCAGCCCCCAGCTGTTGTCTTGCCTGTGTAGCAAAATACGAGGAATCCCATATGGCTTTTTTAAATTATTTAAATAAGTCATTTTAAAAAAGCATGCAGTCCTCCCCAATTTTGATATTCAGCCAATAAAAAGTAGACAGCTAGAGGCTGGTATTGTAGGGGTTTGAAGGCCCATGGATTTTGTCCCCCACAGCCTAAAAATAGCAGCCTACAGTCACCAGAATTGTCACAACTAATGGATTTTGGTGCTTTACCCTGCTCATCCTGTTTACCTTGGTGCATTGGTAATAGTGGTGATACAAGGGGTTAATGACAGCTGTGATTTATTTTTACACCACTAATGGTTACGCAGACAGTGTATGTGAGTCCAACCAGAGGGTGGGGTGCGGTCTGACTGCAATCAGTCACATACACAAGGAGTGATGTGGGAAGGAAAAGCAGTGAATATACATGAGAGCTAATCATCGGACCCAGAAGCAGTATTACAGCTGCGGGGAAGGTTGGTAAGTGTAACTGTCCTGCTTTATTCCTTATTTTTCTTGTGCAGCCCCCCTAGGCCTTACTAACACCATTTTATAACACAGACGTTCTGGTCCCTTAGACTTATATGGGATTCGGCATCTGGGGTCAGGTTCGGCTGTTGAACCCGATTTTATTTTTGGTCCGTGCTGGTTCTGGGAACCCGAATATCCACAGGTTCACTAATCACTAGTAACCAAGCTTACCAACATGTAAATCACAGCACATTTAATCCCAACTCCTTTTGGCAAGAAAATATACTGGCAAATAGTTGCATGATGCATAGGGTCATATAATCCCCCCTTTTTTTATATCTGTTTTTAGGAATGATCCTTGAAAATTACCACTATTGGTATGTGTGAATAATCTTACCATGTATAAATTATAGCGAAATCTCTAGTTTGTCTGATACATCCAGAGGACTTAACAATGACTTGGACTCTGTTTTAACAAGGATACCAGATTTTGCTTCACACTCTGTGGACATTATATTTAAATCGACTTTCCGCCCTGGAAATGAAAAGAGATTATACATTTTTCATGTAAATGAAAGGGGATGACAGACAGAATATACACTCATCCAACACTCCAACACCCTACGGTATCTACAAGAAAATGTTGCCATCTGCTGGTTACACTGTGCAGACAGGAACTGAAGAACAGAGGATATGTTCCTCAATGGAAGAATTTGGAGAAAACAAGTCAAGTGACAGTTGTGGTAGTTGTCTAATATAAAAGGACGCTATACTCAAGAAGGGGAGGAGTTGGTTCCAAGACCAGAGAGGAGGCAGACGTGTGAGCTGCAAAGTGGCCTCATGGACCTTACTGCCTTACCAAGATGTAACAGAATGGGAAGAAAGTTGGAAAGGGAAATTGACAAACAAACCGCAGAGAAAAGCAATAGCAACATCTCAGTAAGAATCCTTAACTGGAAGTCTGGGACTCCAGACAATCCTGGTATATAACCTCGAAGAAAGCTGGTGAAAGGAGAGTATAAATACTCTCAAATCCACTATGGATGTGATAGGACAGAGAACACTCAGTAAGTGAGAACACCTGACTAACCACAAAGCAAAGTAAGAACCAAAAATAAAAGAATCATCAGCATTTGGGCATAGACTGACCAGGTTGTGGCTCAGCAGGAAAGAAAACTCTCCACACAGCAAAAGGTCACTGGATTGAGTCCCAAGACCAAGGCATGACAGCTTTGCTGTAGTCGATTAATGAAATAAAAATCTCCTTATAGTATTCTTCGGCCTTTTCCATTATACATCTAATATAAGTAATCACATTTGCCTTTTCTGATTCTTGTTTGTTCCTCTGGCAGCTCTTTGACAAAGTAAGGCTGTAACCGGTTTTGAAGGTTCTTCAGTTGTTTTTTGTTGGCATGGCGCATGAGCTCAATAGTTCAAAGGTTTTACATCACTCTTCTTTAGAATAGGAATAAACACTGGTCTGTCCATTCCATGGCTAATTAAACATTTTATTACAGAGAAATTGGTTGATGCTTTATCCAGTTCGGTACATGTGCGTAATATTTTACTGCCAAACATAGTAACCCCAGGAAAGTTTAAAGAATTGGCACTAGGTGGGTTTTATAGCTCAGAGCCAGAGCTCTTGCAAGATGGGGACTACCCTTGGAGTATTTGCAACTTAATTCAGATAAAGAGTCAAAATTCATTATATTAGCAATGAAAAGTATATATGAGGCCAGGAAGGTGCATTCCAACTTGTGTCTTACTACCCAACCTGATGCTATGATGGCTGTCCATAAAGCTGATGACACTTCCTATAGAGCAGTGTCCCTCAACTTCAGTCCTCAAGGCATACTAACAGATCAGGTTTTCAGGATTTCCTTAATATTACATAGGTGATGGAATTATTCCCTGTGTAATAGTGAGGAAATCTTGAAAACACCAACACCTGTGGAAAACCTGAAAACACAATCTGTTGGTGGACCTTATGGACTGGAGTTGTGAAATACTGCTATAGGCCTCTGCCACACTCACGTGAATTTCACGCACGTGCCGAGAGACACGTATTTCCCCTGCGTGTTGCGTGCAGGTAAGTACGTGTCTCTGGTACGTGCGTGACACGTGTGTTCTACGTGTGCTATCCGCGATAGCACACGTAGAACCGGTAATTATTATACTCACCTGGTCCTTCCTGATGTCCGCGCTGCTGTCCGTGGTGCTGATCCTCGGTCTCCAGCCCTCCTGTCTCCCCGCTGCTGCTGCTGCCAGGCAGTGAAGTGAATATTCAATGAGAATAATGAGCGGCGGTCGGCAGCAAGAGGCAGCAGCGGCAGAGACAGGAGGGCTGGAGAAGGTGAGTTAATGTTTTTTATTTTTTTCCCTGACATGTGTGTTTACTCCGGCGCGTGTCACACGGGACCGCATCCACACTACACCCGTGTGGTACGGGTGCGGGCCGTGTAACACCCGTGCTGCCGGAGAAAACACTGACATGTCAGCGCTTTGAAAATCGCACACACGTACAAACGCACACGGACACACGTTCCGTGTGGTTTTACGTGTGTGTGCCTGCTACCATAGGGTAGCATTGCTGTACATGTCTCCGTGCCGCCGGTACGTGTAAAAAATGACAAACACGTGCCAGAGGCACGGATGTGTGGCGCAGGCCATAGAGAGTTATTCTGGTATCAAGAAGATATACCTTCTATATCAGTGACTGCATAGAAATCATACTTACCTTGTGTTACATTCATTTTATATGAAAAAACAATTAGAAGTGCACAGCCATAATTTGTATGGTAAATTTATCAGGAATAAAGGGGTGCACCTGTCTAGCAAAACCAACCATAGTAATCACAAGAAAAGCGCTTGACCAAAGGCACTCACTCCAAATTTAAAGTGATATAATACGATTCTTTATTTATGTATCCAAAAGTTTAAAACCACACATACAAAATACAACACAGTGCAGACATATTAAAAACACCAAGGGCAATGGTAATGAAACCCAATCCAAAAAATCTTCTCCAAGAAAGATATATTGTACCAGAATCACCATAGATAGTTCAAAATGCAAGACAATACAGATAAAGAGTCAGAAAAATAACCATCTTATAAATAGGTATATACTGAGACAGACATTCTATCTTTCAAGCAGCATTATGACCAAATGGTCAAAACAGCAGCTGCAATGCCTCATAGGCAAAGAGTTCCTATCATGGTGATTCCCTATCTAAAAATGGAAGTGGAGAACCTGGCCCAACGCGTGTCGCTATGTTAGCTTCTTCAGGGGCAGTGGGTATCACAGTGACAGTCTCAGTATATACCTATTTATAAGATGGTTATTTTTCTGACTCTTTATCTGTATTGTCTTGCATTTTGAACTATCTATGGTGATTCTGGTACAATATATATTTCTTGGAGAAGATTTTTTGGATTGGGTTTCATTACCATTGTCCTTGGTGTTTTTAATATGTCTGCACTGTGTTGTATTTTGTATGTGTGGTTTTAAAGTTTTTGATACATAAATAAAGAATCGTATTATATTACTTTAAATTTGGAGTGAGTGCCTTTGGTCAAGCGCTTTTCTTACATTCATTTTATATGTACTATATATATATATATATATATATATATATATTTTATATGTACATTTTACTACCTTTCTGATGATCAATGGGATTCTCAGCTGTTAGATCCCTTTCGATCTAGAAGTATAAATTTGTGGATGGGTGGTAACTTCTTGTTCCCAAAATATCCCTTCAAGGGATTTACTGTCTGTGATTAACTGCAAGTGGGAGACCTGAAAGAGGTGGACTGGGTGTGGGGAAAATACTCCTGTTATAGACCCCTTCTGTTTGACCATGAAATTTCTTAGGTGCTTCTTGCTCAATAAACACAAGCCCTGATTTATCAAGACCAGCGATGATCACTCCATCTTGATGAAGGGGCGTGTTGGAGTTAGATGCTTCTGATTTATTAAGTGATGAAGGCCACTTAATGAATCAGGTGCGCCTTGCAACAAACCTTAGTTCAGTCAGGGACTGGAGTCAGATTTCTAGAGTAATTCCGGATGAGCTGTAGCATCTCTGTCATGCCCCGATTCCTGCCCCAGCTCCTCCCATTTAGTTGAAGTTGGGCTAAACTGTCAAAAAAATATCAAAAGTCACAAAATTGTTGCCCACCTCCTCATTGTGCAAAAATTGGTAGACTTTTCAAAGCGATTTATGCCAGAATTGTGATGTACTCACTTTGATGAATTGCGGCCTAGATGTTCAGAAAATATGTCTGAAATGGCAAAAAAAGAAAGAGCAAGAAAACTGCAGATAATGACAGATAATGAGGAGCAAAGTCATTTTCTTCATCCTTGGCTGGTAGTGTACCGTAAATAGTTAATGATGGTGGTAAAGTGTTGGTTGCTATTAAATAAATCAATTACATATAAACTGTTATTTTTGTCTCAGGATTGTATTCGATCTACTAGTTGTGTTTTGGTAACTGTACACGATTCAGTGTTCAAAATGGATTTTAAATGCAGCTCAATTAAATGGTGAATTTCAGATATTAAGTAGAACTCTTTTTAGACATATACATTACATCAAACAATGGAGCCGATCATTAGGTACTAAATACCCCATTCATTGCACATCTTGATAATTGGGTAAATATCTATTTTGAGCTTAATGCATAATGTTGGCCTTGTCTCACTGAGAGTTCATATGTATAGAAGCAAACTAAGATAATAAGGTCCAGGCTCCATTGAAATCCTTCTCTCATTACACAGGCATCCTTGTTTGCTGCTATATTTATGCGCTATTCACTTGAATAACTTCTTCCCAAATTACTCTGAACCTGTAGGCAGCTTTTACTTCACAATCAAGTGGAAACGAGGCTGCAAATATTAAGAAGAAAGTCAACTTTGCCAACATAACATTGAAAAGGGAATAGAACAGATTCATAGTTTTGATTGGTATCAATTATATTAAGTGGACAATCAATGTACACAACATATAGATAAGAGCAAGGCACGAATGGGAAAAACTATTTAAAATCTATTACTTGGCGCTTCAAGATGTATTCATTAATGGAGTCTATTACCGTATTTTTCGGATTATAATTTTGATGCATCTTTAAAATTCGACTTTAGCTTACTGGGGGTTGGTGAAGATGGGTCACAGGAGGCAGGGGTGATGCTGTGCACTGTTCTGTGGGCACTGCATCGTGCCGGGGCTGTGGGCGCTGCTCTGTGGGGCTCAGCTTTGTGCGGCTTGGCTCTGTGCGGCTCTGTGCTGCTCTGTGCAATGGGTGGTGAGGCACGGCCCATTCTGAAGATGTTGGTGGTGAGTGCTTCAAATAATGGCGCCCAGAGTCAGATGGATTTCTCAAGCTCTCATCTGCGCTCGCGCCGCACCTGACCCATCGATGTCCCAGCAGCGGACTTAAGGAAGCGCCCAGAGGTGGCGCGTACGTAGATGATATTCCGACTTGTCATTGAGCCGATAACTTAATCTGGGCATGTGCCGACTCCAACTGACATTTCTTTGAAGCCCCCACTATCGACATCTTCAGAATGGTCTGTACTTCACCGCCTGCAGCGAGCGCCAGTACAGAGCAGTGCCCACTGCCCCAGCACAGAGCAGCGCCCGCTGCCCCAGCACAGAGCAGCGCCTGCAGCACCAGGACAGCGCCGCCACCCGCAGTAAGTATATGGGCCCCCTTTGAACCGACCGCAGCATCACTGTACTCCAGCACTGCCCCTGCCTTCTGTGACCCCGCTCCACCACTGCTGCCACCCCTCCTCCCCGGTAAGACACCACTAGTTTATAAAACGGACCCCATTTTTTTTTACCTTTTTTTTTTTCCTCTAAATTTGGGGTGCATCTTATAATTCAATGCATCTTATAAAACGAATTATTATTTTTTACTGATACATATTTGTTTTTCTTTCAATTTGTAAATATTATATAATATATAATGTAATATAATTATATAATTAATATTATTATGTTATCTTTCTCTTTCTCCTGCTGTTAGCTATATAGTAAGCTCTTGTTCTTTAGGAGGGTGGGCAATGGTCAACCCCAGAAAAGTGTATTGGCCTCTAATGTATGGAAATTGGCATAGTGCATATTTGACCCAAAATTGCGCATCTTTCTGGCAGGATGTAATTTGTTCGCCAACCCCACTTTCTCTTCTACATGACATTTCCTGTTTCAGATACTTTTATCTTTTTTTGTCCTCATATATATATACAAGGTGATTTGCTTATCTTATCAGTCATAAAGTATAACATCTTTGTGTTTTAGCTTGTGTTGTTGCTTAAAATGTCATCCTGAAATATGCACCTCACTATGAAAAGGGCATGTACTTTTTAAGCTAATCATTAACTGTTTTTTTTACCCTTCCTGACACCATAAAAGTGGGAAAAAAAATAACAAAGCACATTAAACCACTTTTACTTTGTTGGGTTACAAGAGATCTGTTATATTGTAAATGATAAAACAAAAAAAAAATGTAATTTGCTTCTTGTAAAACAACTGGTCATGCCCTGTGTGTTATTTTGCAATTTGCAGAATATGCGCTGCAAAGATGTGGCTGAGTAGAGGAAGGTAATCCATTTTGCACTGTTTTAACATAGAAAAGCAGCATGTATTCAGGCACTTATAGCAATAAAACGTCCAGTATTGCAGATAAAATGCTATGCGTATGTCACTTTGGCCTTGATAAATATTAAAGTTAAGTGGTGAATTCTCTTACCCTTCAGAGCCGTAGAAACAGAAGACTCCAAACCTGACATAATGTGGCTGGCAACAGGAAAGCTTCACACAGGTAAGAAGAGGCCCATAGAACATACTATTGGTGCCCAAGAGGTAAGGGGCCCACTACTGCCTCAAAGCAGGTGGAATTGTGTATTATGATGAGCTATTGGGCTATAAAGGGCCAATATATTGTTTTACATAGTTGCCCTCTTCTGTCTGGGTCCACTCCTGCTATAAGACCTTGTTTTTAACATTCTAGACAGAGGAGAAATGTCGCGGGCGGGGAGGAGGGTGTCAGCACACCGCGCTCACCCCTTCTACTCAGGTCCGGCAGCTGCTCAGTGGTGGCTCGAGCTGTGGGCCGGATCCCGGGGTTTCTCGAGCGACACTCCTCGCCCGTGAGTGAAAAGGGGATTTTGGTTGGGAGATTGTTTATTGTCCGTGACGCCACCCACGGTTGTGGTGATTTCACCACCGCTGCTCAATATGGGGATCCCGGGGGTCACACAGCCACAGACCAACTTCAGGCTTTCTGTCACTTCCACTGCTGTTTCACTTCACTCTAGCTCCCTCCTGAGCTACACTCTGTTGTTTACTCCTTCATGTCCCTCACTGGACTGCCTGGTTTCTCCCGCCTCCAGAGCTGTGACCTCCTTGGTGGGCGGAGCCAACCGCCTGGCCCACCCCCTGGTGTGAATCATCAGCCTCTGGAGGAAGGCATCAAGGATTTGTGGGTTAGCTGGTGTACCTGCAGGGAATGTGGGGTGCGTGTGTGTTGTTACCTGTGTCCCCTGGCTTGCCCAGGGCGACACAGAAACATGAACCTTATACTCTATTTTGAGTTGGAAAAGGGCATGGGAATACAACAGAAAAAAAACTAACATTTGAATTGGCTTTAGGTTCCGCTGCTGACATGTGGTGGGGTTGAGCAGTCTGGCCAATCCAGGCCTTGTTCATTTTGATAAGAGTCAGCCTGTCAGCATTTTCAGTTATTATTCCCCGGTGCAATAATATCCCATCCTGGCAAACAGCTAGTGGCAGGGTAGGCCAGCACCTCTAAGGCACAGAGGGATAGTTCATGCCATGTATCCAGCTAGGATATCCAATAGTTGTACAGCACAGAGGAATCACGGGGGATGCTGATATGGTCAGCTAGATTCACCTTCAACATCTTCCAGAACTTTTCCCTTCTTGTCAGACTACCTTGCACATTAGGGCCTGGGTGCAGGGAGGGTCTAATAAAACTGTCCCAGACCTATGATAGTGTTCTCCTGCCTTTGTTAGAGCTGGTATGTGTCTGACTTGTCTCTCCTTGGTTGCCCAAGGAACTATGACCTTTGCCACCAGCGTTGTCAGATGGGAATTTTGTACTAATTGTTTGACTAGGGACTCTTGGTGTTGCACCATTTTACTAGCCCTGCTGCAGCACTGCCAGACTTGCGAAAATGGGCATACCTTCACAAATAGCTCAGGCAAATCTGGGTAGGCTTTCAGAAACTGCTGAACCACTAAGTTGAGCACATGGGCCAGATATGGTACATGTGTGAGCTTTCCAAACTTCAAAGCTGCCCTTCAATCAAATGTGGATATAGAATACATTACAATAAAATGACATGGGCTCACGCCTATTTTTGATAACCAGCGCAGGTAAAGGTAAAGCAGACAACTGCGGGCTTCAGCTCTCGGCTGTCAGCTTTTCTTTGCAGGTTATCAAAAATAGAGGGGAGAGATCCAAAGAGAAGCGCAGTCCTGCACTACACGTGCGTACCTGTCAAACTTGGGCTCACTCGTAGATAGGGAAAACACAGCACCGGTTGTCAAAGCGGATTCCGGATCAGCGTGCAGGTCACAGTAGGAGCAGCAAGTCCCAACGATCCACATAGAAGAAGAATGAGACCGCATCAATGCTGATATTTTTTACAAAAAATTAAATTTAATTTATTAAAAAATATCAGCATTGGTGCGGTCTCATTCTTCTTCTATGTAGATCGTTGGGACTTGCTGCTACTACTGTGACCTGCATGCTGATCCGGAATCCGCTTTGACAACCGGTGCTGTATTTTCCCTATCTACGAGTGAGCCCAAGTTTGACAGGTACGCACATGTAGTGCAGGACTGCGCTTCTCTTTGGATCTCTACCATTAATCTTACCCTTTGGAGTCCTTTGCACACTCGGCTATTACCTTTGCATATACAAGTGGATTGGACTTGGGTAACGGGCGTTATGATGGATAATACGGATAACATGGATAGCACCAGCATGTCTTCGGTTAATACCACAGGTGTTCAAGCAGGTCGATCTGATGCGGCTTCTTTCTTTGTGGAGTGCAACCAGAAAAAGGACACAGAGGTAATGTCCGCAGCGAGGGGCCGCATCCAGGTCTCCTCCACCCGCTGACTGCCAAACACCTTTTAACCTTGCATATGGAATAAAGAATTACCGGATAAAAAATATCAGCATTGGTGCGGTCTCATTCTTCTTCTATGTGGATCAAAAATAGAGGGGACCCCACTCTGATTTATTAAACTATTTAAATAAATAATTTTTAAAACACGGTCTGGGTTCTGCCCTCTTGTTGATAACCTGCCAAGGTAAAGCAGACAGCTGGTGACTGGTTTTATCATGGTGGGAATGCCCATAGTTATTTGGCCCCTTCCAACCTAAAAATAATGCTTTATCCAGCTTTTCTCAATTGCCCTGATGCGTTGGCAAATGGGGTAGTACATTTGGGGTTGATATCAGTTTTGAATTGACAGCTATCATCAAGCTCAGGGGTTCATAATGAAAAGGCATCTTTCAGACACCTCCATTCCTAATGGATTAAAAAACACACACTCAGAAAAAAGTTTATTTTAGTGAAGACACCCCACACTCCCTCATTCACCAGTTTATTAATTAAAAAGAAATCCTTGAAGTTCCGACGTAATCCAATGGTGTAATGTCCCACATTTCCCATGTTGTCTTATGGAGCCTCGGTCTGATAACATTCTCAGAACGAGGATCCGTAGGTTACTGCTGGTCAGTGGCAGGCATGAAATTTTTCATGCTCGTGAATTTGAGAATTTCTTTTTAATTAATAAATTTGTTAACGAGGTAAAGTGTGGGGATCTCTTATTCAATTAAACTATTTTGTCCGTGTGTGTGGTTTTTTTTTAACTCTACACTTGCAGGGTTATTTAGGAGGAGTCTGATAGATGCCTATCCAATACTAACTCCTGGGCTTGATGCCAGCTGTCAATTCACAGCAGACATCATCCCAAAAGTATTACTCCGATTGACACCACACCAGGGTAATTGGGAAGAGTCGGGCAAAGCGCCAGCATTGGCACATTTAATGTATGTGCCACTTCTGGGGTGGTTGTGGGCTGCTATTTTTAGACTGGGAAGGGCAAAATAACTATGGGCCTTCCTAGCATGATAATACCAGCTCCCATCTGTCTGCTTAATCTTAGCTGGTTATCAAAAATAGGGCAGAGCCCATGCCGTTCTATAAAATTATTTAACTAATTAAAAAAAATTGTGTGGGATCCTCTCTATTTTTGGTTGGGAATCAGTCAAGATAAAGCAGACAGCTAAGGGTTGCAGCCCACAGTTGTCTGCTTTACCTGCGCTGGTTATCAAAAATAGGCTTGAACCCAGCAGCGTATACACATGTTCAGCATGTAATAAAGCTTGTTGATTGGCTGCGCAGCAGCCTTTCAACAAACTTTAATAGCATACATACAGCACTCGGACACTGATTTTTTTTTTAAATGTTTGAGTTTTAGAGCTGGACACCCGTTGTCCGGTACAAACCCCAAATTTTATCGTTCAGGTTCGCTCATCCCTTTTTGTTAGTTATAAGAATTTTATTTTCACACATAAGTTTATTTAAAGTCAAAATACATTAGCTGCTTTCACTTACTGTAGCTTTTATTTGTATATGTTGTTACTTGTTAGTACTTTGTATGGTGTGATGAGAACTGGAGTATATTTAACATTTAAAGAAAAGCAGTGTTTGTCATGATTGTCCTCACATTTTTCGATAAGAGAATGCACACGCATTCATGTTTTAGCAACAGTAACTGCCAAACTCTTACTTTCTTTCCTTAATGAAATCCTTCCACAACATCACCTTCTTGAATTTATGTCATCTTGCATTTTAGCTCTGTGGCTCATCTGGTTCCCAGCCACGAGATGTGACACTCATGGCATACAGATCAATGATCTTACCGAGTCTAGAAAGCAAAATGCTGTAACTGTGCCAGTTTATTTTTATCCCTAGTAAACATTAAAATAAAGCCCATTGTTCGAGTTATATAAGTGTTGTATGTAGCTCTAAGCAAATGGATACAGGTTAAAATAAAATAAGAACTCCAACTGTCTTTCCCATTGAGTTTTACCATGTATTAATTGCCTGTATTACTTTTTTTTATTTGGTAAAATTTATTAATCTGATATTTCCATAAATTCACAAAAACCTAATTTAATATCTTCTTGAATCTATTCACCAATGCATCCTAATTGCTTACCAAAATGAAGGAGTTATATGGTGCTGCCCAAAGACACTCACTTTAACATTGAAAGTGAGCGGTATGGATGATGTTGCTATCTGCGCTCATGCCTAAACATAAGCAAAAGTATCGTACACGTGTTCTGTTCATTAGAGTAGGATATGTGCACAATACCTCCTGATTGAGCATATGTTTCGCCAGGTGTCTGTATGTGGAAATCATAATGTCAATGGCACTGTTCATTTTTGACTCAGAAATTAGGATCTGGACGGTACGAGATAACGCTTTAACAAAACCTAAACTTTTCATCCAGTTGTAGGTAAAAGAAACCATTGTAGTTCAGAAATAAGTACAAAGGTCATTTTCCTAACTCACTGTCATTACGGACTTTGATCTGAATTGGAGAATGGACTGGCTGGGGTTTGTGCTGCCTCCTGGCTTACCTTCTTCACTGTAGGAACCACACTGTAGAATATAATGTGAGTTTTAAACCCTTCCTTCCCTAATTTAGATGGAAATGTAGAAGATAGAATAGACCATTTTCCTATTCAGAGCTAAATCATTGATGCAAGTGATTTAGTAAAACAATTATTATCCACATTAGTACAATATAATCTTTATAGGTTTAATTAAAGGAACATTATAAATGAGGCACAAACATTTGCTCATCTCTACCCCCTTCTATTTAAAATGAACCTGTCAGGTGCAATATGCACTCAGAACCACAAGCAGTTCTGGGTGCCTAACCATCCCTGTATATAGTATCATAGATAAAGGGATCTTAAGAAAACAAATTTCCAAAGATCCTTTATGATATGCTAATGAGGCCAGGGACTAGTCACAAGGATGTTAGTTTCCCCTGACCAGTCCACCCCCTGCAGCGGTTAAACCACTCGGATCCAGGGTTGCTACTGTGGTTCGAGGGTCTCCGGACCCGGGGGCTCGCGGCCACTCAAATGTAAAAGGGGGGGCTATTTACAGGAGATAAGAGTTTGTGACGCCACCCGTGGTTCGCGGTAAGGGAGTACCGCCGCTGCCGATGGGAGTACCCGGGAAAGATGAAGTGGGGCAGCCAGATGACGTTCCCTCCATGGGTAGGGGAGGCCACGGGACTCTGAATGATGGGGGAACTGGGGTGCGCAGGGCCGGTTGGAAGCAGGGGAGGCTCATGTACTCACTCAGGCAGCATCAGTGATGGTGCAACCACAAAGCAGGCTCTGACAACAAGGTAAACCAAGTCTCTAGGTACCGCTGCCCTCTTGGGGAGCCCGTCCGGGTATCCGTCCCCTATAGTACTGCCGAGTGATCCGAAGCTTGCCTCCGTGCACAAATTCAAAGTCTTCTGGTGGCCTGTTGGCTTAAAGCTGTCCAGGCCCCGCTCCCTCCTTGTTGGTAGTGGAGCTGTGCTCTCAAGGACTCATGCTTGGGATTTCTGTGTGCTGCATGGGTTGGAAAGTCCTATCCTCCTCGTTGCACTAGTGCTCCTGATCTCTGAGCTTCTTGGAGATAGTCCATAAAGTCACTATCCTCCTCAGGTTAGTTGCCGGGTTGACTGAAGCTACTCCCCGACCTAAGGTCCTGTACTCTGCCGTGTTTCCGGTCCCTGACCGGTTATTAGACTCAGATGCCTCCCGTCCTCCAAGACCAGGTCTAGGCACCCAGCCTCAATACCCTGCGACCGGGTCTCCGACTGCTCCAGCCCAGACCACCATCTGCGACCCAACCTGCCACAAAACAGGGAGCCACCACTCCCCAGCTCCTCACTTCTTGAGGGCTACAACTTCACTGACTACTTCCCTCCTACCAATCGTCCTGACCCCTAGGTGGGCGGCCCTATTCCAGCTAGGCAGCCCCCTGGTGTGCCTGACAGGGTGTGGTGTGAGGTGTGGTTGGGATTTTGGATGCCGAATGAGGCAGTACCATAGGTTGGGAACCCAGAATCATGAGGGGTTGAATACTGCACCAAGAATAGGAAGTGCAGTACCCTGAGATGCCCTGAATAGTACAGGGGCGTCACATTTGCATGTTAGCACACCGACAGGGGCATGCTAACATGCTATTCAATACCCAGTGTCATCAGCGATGATGCGCGTACAGTACCTGTGTCTTTTGTCACCACTTCAGAACACTGGGTTTAACGTGAGTGCACATGATCAGAAGTCCGGGCACTTCCGGTCATGCGCACTAGACCTCTCTGAAGCCAGGACGTGTACACCTGCCTTCATAGTGCGCATGACCGGAAGTGCTGGGACGTCTGATCATGCGTACTAACCCTAAAACTAGCGTTCTGAAGCGATAACAATGGACACAGATATGCTTGTTACTGATCGTGACACTGGGCAATGCGCATTGAATAGCATGTAAGCACAACCCTCTGGGCATGCTAACATACTAATGTGACGCCCTGGACTAGCCAGGTATTCACAGGTAGGCCCTTGCATAACACCCATCCTCCTAAAAAGGTAACAACAGCCAACCACATTAAAACCTAGTCACCTCCCTCAGAGCTTGATGGTCACACCAGGGGGCGGAGTCAGGCATTTGGCCACACCCACCGAGGAGTCCAGAGGGCCTGAGGCAGGACACACAAGGCAGATCAGTTTGTAGAGAAGGAGAGTGCAGCAGGCCTGTGGTGACAGGTCTGCAGCGAAAACTGACAGATGTGAGGGTAGTAGCCCGCACACCTTGGCTAGGAGGCAGGTGGTGGCCTGGCCTGCAGGAGCCGGGAAGATGGCCAGGTGGAACCGTAAGGGACCTGGACAGGGTAGTGGCCCGCTGGTACCGAACCGGGGAACTGACTGGAAACCGGAGCACAGGAGGGGTACTCAGACCCAGAACGAGGCCCAGAAGCCACTGGACCACGTCAAATTCACTGATTGAGGTCTGGACCTTAGGTGCTTTTCCATCCCAAGACCCGAAAGAAGGCAACAGCCCACCGAGGGGGATAGAAAGCCACCGCACAGGCACAGAGATCCCACGGGCCAGTGCCTGCGGGCAAACGGACTCCACCGGTACATACACGGCCGGGGAGTGGACTCCCGCTGCTAAGGCACAGGCAGTCTACACACACATAAAGAGGTGCAGGAAAAAGGCCAAGACCACCAACCCGGGTGGGGGACAAGACACAGCCGGCTACGGGCACCGACCACCATCAACTTTGTTCATCAGAGACTTGAGTGTGTCAGTAATCGTGATTCCAACAGTGCCATCCGGCCGCGCACCACCCTGCACCGCCCAACCACTATTCTCCCCTAGCGGGCCACCATCCCTGCCCACGGAGGGGTTAACATCTTACTGCACTACCATCTCCCCCGGGTGCCCCGTAACTGCAGCGGTGGTGTCTACACCTTCACCACGTCTCGTTGGTGGCGTCACGAACTCAAACACGGCTCCTAACTAACCACCCCCATGGAGATCGCCAGCAACCACTTGCAGAGCGACGTGACCCCCGGGTCCGGAGGCGCTCGAGCCACCCACCAAACGAGCCCGGACCCGAAAGGCTTGGCTGCAGCCGAGCGCGGGGCGGTACACTAACATGGTGGACTCGTTGGCGGAACTAACACCCTTGCATCTAGTCCCTGCGCTCATTAGCATATCATAAGTGATCTTTAAAAATACTTTTCCAAAGATCTCTTTATATAAACCAGTAGCTGGAACAGTTAGGCGAGGATTAGAAATTTGTAACCATAACTGCTCGTGTTTCTGGGTGCATATTGCACCTGACATGTTCCCTTTAAGTTGGATTCTACGTTATCAGGCCCGTTAGGGCTAAAGAGCCCTCTGATCAATCCTTTGATACTGTCTTAGGCCTGTTTCACACGTCAGTATTTTGCATCAGTGTTTCATCAGTGTGTCATCAGTATTTGGATGCCAAAACCAGGAGTGTCTCCAAAACACAGAACACGTGTCAGTCTTTCAATTATAGTTGCTCTAGTAAGTTCCACTCCTGGTTTTGGCTTCCAAATACTGATGACACACTGACGAAACACTGATGCAAAATACTGACGTGTGAAAGAGGCCTTAAAGAGGTTCTGCTACCAGGTCAAAAGTGGTTCGTTTTTGCTCGTTTTTTTCTTTCAGCTCCTCTAAGTAGTCAACTTTTTTTTGTTTTTAAAGATCATAAAAATGAGCAGTAAATGAAAATGCCGATATGTCTGTGACAGGTTTTTTTTAAACAGTATATTCAGGGGAGCAGTAGAAATAAAATAAGTGCAAAATCTGTCTACTTTGATCTGAGGACCGATCCTCTATAATCTGTTCATGTGTTACGTGTATGGTTATGTGATACTGCCGCTGCAGGAAAAAATTGGCTTGATGCTGCTTTCCCAGCAAAATCAGCTCACAAGTATGCAAACTTTGGGTTTATGAGAATTGTTTCAAATCCAATGACTGATTCTTGTATCATTTTATGCCCTGATTTAAAAAAGAAAAAAAAAACACTTATATTTTTAACCATCACTTTGGATTTTGCACAAAACGCATGTGAAATTACATACAAGCGATATAAACAAGAAAAATCTTTATTGTAGCCAAAAATATACACAATATTATATATAAATATACAGTATACATTTATTGAACATTCACTTTGCAACTTTATTGGAAATTAATTGTTGTGCCTTTTCTTTTTCTCTTCAAAGCTTCTCTTGACACCTTTTCTCATATAGAAGGCCTGTGGATCTTCTATGTGACACATCCAGCAGTAGTCCACCATTATGCTCACGTTCCATCTCTCTTGGTATCGTTCCATCTCCATGATACCCTGATGAAATCTTTTTCCTTGCTCTTCATTAACAGCACCAAGGTTTTCAGGAAAGTAGTCCAAATGGGAATGTAAAAAATTTAACTTCAAATTTATCAGACAACCCAAGGCTTTGAAATATTTCAGCATGTTCTCCAAGATGGACTTACATTTTGAATCTTACTTGGTACCAAGAAATTTCTTCATGACTTCTTTAAAAGAATACCAATCCTTTTTTTACAACAGCTTTCATTTTAGTTCAAACACGTCATCCTTCTTGAGTTTCCAAATATCCTGACTAGAAAAATGCCTTCCTTCAATTTTGCTTCAGACAGTCCCTGAAACTTTGTACACAGGTGCATTATAGTCTCGCCTTCTGGTAGTGCTTTCACAAACTGCTTCATCAGTCCAAGCTTAATGTGGAGTGGTGGCAGGAGAACTTTAGTGGGATCAACTAAACCTTCCACAACTATGTTCTTGAGTTTAGGTTGCAAATATGTTCTTGTTGGCCAACTTTTTTGGCTCCAGTGATGAGTCCTATGTTGGCTGTCCCATTCACACAAAAACCATGTGTACTTTGTATATCCTCCTTGCTGCCAAAGGAGCAAAAAGAGAACTTTCAGATTACCACATATTGATCATCCTTGATCCTCGTAGTTAAGTTTCTTGAGAGTAAAGGCTGCTTTACACGCAGCAATATAGTGACCGATATCGCTAGCGTGGGTACCCGCCCCCATCGGTTGTGCGACATGGGCAAATCGCTGCCCGTGGTGCACAACATCGCCCAGACCTGTCACACTACTTGCCTGCCCTGCGACGTCGCTGTGACCAGCAAACCGCCTCCTTTCTAAGGGGACGGTTCGTTCAGCGTCACAGCGACATTACAGCAGCGTCACTGAACCTCCGCCCAATAGAAGGCTTAGGGGTGGAGATGAGCAGGACGAACATCCCGCCCACCTTCTTCCTTCCGCATTGCGGGTGGGAGGCAGGTAAGGAGAGGTTCCTCGTTCCTGTGGTGTCACACGTACCCATGTGTGCTGCCGCAGGAATGAGGAACAACATCGTTACTGCTGCAGCAACGATGTTCGAGAATGGTCCCCCATGTCACCGATGAGCGATTTTGCGCGTTTTTGCAATGATGCAAAATCGTTCAAAGGTGTCACACGTAACGGCATCGCTAAAGCGACTGGATGTGTGTCACAAATTTCGTGATCCCCAACGAGATCGCTTGAGCGTTGTCGCAGCGTGTAAAGTGGCCTTTAAGTCTAAATTCTCATAGCTTTCCTTCAAGTCCACAGAATGCCCTACAGGCCCTAAAGCTACTTGCTGCCATTGTGCAATAGCACAGCTTTCAGACTTTTTTTTTGGATGAAACAATACAGTCTCCACTCGCTCAAATTGTGCTCAATGTTACGTTTTTCTATCAGCCCAGGAAAGTCACTACAATACACTAAATCACAGTCTTGACAAAAACATGGAAGGAATTCCTTTTTGAATCCACAGAATCCTATTCTTTTGGAAGCCTATGGAGTCAGTGTTTCTGAAAAAAACTGTACATGATAGAATTTTTCAATATTTTTACTGTGTTCAGTGATCGAAAGTATATAAAAATCACCTTAATTTTCAAACAATTTTTCCCTTGCTGGCCTGTGAATTTACATTTGCAGGGAGTGCAAACTAGACTGGTATTGTCTGATTTGAGAAAATTATCATTTGAATTATTAATAGTTTATAAGTGTTATATAAAACTTCAGTTCCAATGAAACGTTTGAACACACCTGTTCATACAGATGTTTTCGCTATTTTTTTCTTATGGATTGTGAGAATTGTAGATTCAGATTGAAAACACAAAAGAACACATAGAAAAAAAGGAGTAAAGAAATGCATGAAACAAGGTAGAATATTTTTTACAACTTAGATTCCTCAAATCACCCCCTTTTACTCCGATGACAGCTTTCACCCCCTGTCATTCTGCCAAACAGCTTCATTAGGTATATCACCTGGAATTCCTTTCTAACAGTCTTGAATGCATTTCCAGGTGTGCTAAACACTTGCTGGCTGCTTTGACTTCACTCTGTCATCCAATTCTTCCCAAATTATCTCAATTGGGTTGAGGTTAGGTGATTGTGGGGGCCATATGATATTACACAGCAGTTAATTCCTCTTCGTCTTGGTAACATAGCCCTTACATATTTTGGAGGTGTGTTTTGAGTCATTTTCCTGATGCAACACAAATAATGGTCCCTCTAAATGAAAACCAGATTGGATGGCATGTCGTTGCAGAATTCTGTGGTATACATGTTGAGAATGTGTGCCTTGAATGTGAAATAAATCACCAACATTGTCATTACCTAAACACCCCTACACCATCACACCTTCCCCTACATGCTTCACAGTGGGCACAACATATGTAGATCGTATCAGCTCACCTTTTTGCTTCTCACAAAGACACAGCAGTTGGTACGAAAAATCAGACCACTACAGCTTTTCACTTATCCAATGTCTAGTCCTTGTGTTGCTTGGGTCAAATAACTCTCCTCTTGTTTGCAATCCTCATTGGTGGCTTCTTTGTAGCAATTTGACAATAAGTTCCTGCTCCTCTGGGTAGTTACTGCTGAGATGTATCTTCTACTTGATGCCTGTGCATCATTTATGAAGACTGTTATCTGAAGTTCTGCCAATTTTGATTTTATGAGTCTGGTATCTCTGTTGAACTTATCCTCTGCAGATGATGTAATTCTTGGCTATCTTTTTCTAAGGTGGTTCTATCAGAGCCAATTTCATCATAGCAATTGATGTTTCTCATGATTGAACTTGATAAACCTTTAAGGTTCTAGAAATTTTCCAGCTTGCCTGACTTTCATGTGTTAAAATAAGGATGGACTGTTGTTTCTCCCTACTAAATTGAGTGTTTTTTTGCCCTATTCTAGCTTACAAGTATTGTGGAATAGAGCTCAGCATTGTATGGAACTATGTACAAACACCGCCTCAGCAAAATATCTGATGGCCACAAACACTTTCTGAAGTCAGGGGATTCCACAAATGAGCCCTTGACAATGTTTATTGGAAGCCATTCCAGGTGACTACTTGATGAAGCTGCGGAGACACGTTAACCAATGCTACCCTATTGTAGCAGGCACACACACGTAAAACCACACGGAACGTGTGCGTTTGTACGTGTGTGCGTTTTTCAAAGCGCTGACATGTCAGTGTTTTCTCCCGCAGCACGGGTGTCACGCGGCCCGCACCCGTACCACACGGGTGTAGTGTGGATGCGGTCCCGTGTGACACGCGCCAGAGAAAACACACATGTCAGTGAAAAAAAAAAAAAACATTAACTCACCTTCTCCAGCCCTCCTGTCTCTGCCGCTGCTGCCTCTTGCTGCCGACCGCCGCTCATTATTCTCATTGAATATTCACTTCACTGCCTGGCAGCAGCAGCAGCGGGGAGACGGGAGGGCTGGAGACCGAGGATCAGCACCACGGACAGCAGCGCGGACAGCAGGAAGGACCAGGTGAGTATGATAATTACCGGTTCTACGTGTGCTATCGCGGATAGCACACGTAGAACACACGTGTCACGCACGTACCAGAGACACGTACTTACCTGCACGCAACACGCAGGGAAAATACGTGTCTCTCGGCACGTGCGTGAATTTCACGTGAGTGTGGCAGAAGCCTTAATATGTGCTCTTTCATGGCTTTGCTGTTTTCAGATGAAATCAACAGCATGAACAGGTGTATCCAAACTCTTATGTAATGTTAATGTGTTATGTAATGTGCACAATTCTCATCACCGCCACATGAATGTGACCAGATTATGGGTTCTAACTGAGCTTGCTATATGCCTTGCATTTTTTAGTTACTTTTAATTTTTGTGTCATCTGTGCTAATAGACTGTAACCACCAAGCACCCGTGGCAATAAACTGTAACCACTGAATTACTTTACAATATAATGTAATGATCAACCCTCTGTATTATACACTGAAACTCACAAACCCCTTAACTATATATAATAATTGCCAAGATAAATGCCATTGTTTGCAGCTAATAAGGTTTGTAAAGTTTAAGTTGTTAGGCAGAAAACAGTCCTTGCCTGTGTTGGTCAGGGTACCATGGCCTAAAACTGGGGACATTAAGGGTCTGTCCATAAGTTACTTTTTTTTCTTGCATTTTGGTCGCATTTCAAACTGCACTGTGTCATCGAAAAAATGCATGGGTTCTGCTTCCCAGCAAAGTCTATGATAAATCAGAATTTCCATGGGCACGTTGCAGTTTTTTTGTCAGCGTTTTGTTTGACAAATATTTGTCAAAATCATTGCCCAAAAAACCCAGCATGTCACTTCTTCATTGCGTTTTGTGAACATTTTCCACCCATTGACTTCTCAATCTGAAAAAGCACTGTCCAACGCAGTGTCCCCGCTGACCACGTTCTTTTTTTCAAATGCAGTGTTTACATTTGTCAAAAGTGTGCAGTTTAGTTGTCAAGCCAGAATGCAGCATGCGGACATAGGGGTGCTTTACACGCTGCGACATCGCTAGCATTTGCTAGCGATGTCGAGCGTGATTGCACCCGCCCCCATCGCACGGCCGATATGTGGTGATCGCTGCCGTAATGAACATTATCGCTACGGCAGCGTCACACGCACATACTTGCTCTGCGACGTCGCTGTGACCGGCGAATCGCCTCCTTTCTAAGGGGGCGGTTCGTTCAGCGTCACAACGACGTCACAGCAGCGTCACTGAACCGCTGCCCAATAGAAAAGGAGGGGAGGAGATGAGCGGCCGGAACATGCCACCCACCTCCTTCCTTCCTTCTTTTCCGGTGGACGTTTGTCGTTCCAGCGGCGTCACACATAGCGATGTGTGCTGCCGCAGGAACGACAAACAACATCGTTACTGCAGCAGCAACGATAATTGGGAATAGGGGGGCATGTCACCGATGAGCGATTTTGAGCGTTTTTGCAACGATTCAAAATTGCTCATAGGTTTCACACACAACGACATCGCTAATGCGTCCGGATGTGCGTCACAAATTCCGTGACCCCAACAAGATCGCTTTAGCGATATCGTAGCGTGTAAAGCCACCCATAGCCTTAAACCAACCATCTCATTTGTGCACCTTTCATTGCTTAACACATAAGACTGTTTGAACCTAATGCTGTTTTCTGCTATCAACAGTCTGACAATCAGCTGTTATCATTGGTGGTAATGTAGCTAGATAGGGACATTATTTTTGATTCCCCAAATATTCTCCCAAGACGACCTGTCACTTGCTTAAAATTTTGTTAAATTGCTTGTACAAAGCTCTGAGCTTGCCTTATGCTCTTTTACTTTTTGTATTGCTTCACTCCTTTGTAGACATATTCACATTTGTTGCTTTTGAGCTTTTCTTCATTTGTCTTCTCTGGTGGTATGCGCTTTCACTCCTCCCTCCCAGATGCTGCAAATCACAGCTCCGCAGTGCCTTAGGCCGCATGTGACCACATGTGAACTTATCTTGCCACGATTCCATTGAACTGTATTGAACTGTACCGCATTTGTGCTGGATCCGACATTGCGGCAGAATACCGCTGATGTGAAGCCCGCCTTACCTGCTAGTTCAGCTGCAGAGTCTGGGAGAAGAATTTGAAGAAATGCTCATTTGGACTGCAGGCAGAGATTTCACATACTGTTCTCCAAAAGTAACAAATGTGAATATCTTTGTAATAAAATGATGCAACGCAAAATGGAAAAAACTGCAATCAGGAGAGTTCACGGATTTATATAAAGTATTTAAGTTATTGTTTGAACAAGTGACATGTCCTCTTTAAAGGTCTATTCCCATCTTCAGCTTTTTTACTTATCCACTGGAAATGCCTTAAAGGGACTCTGTCAGCAGGTTTCTGCAATGTAATGTAAAGACAACATTCTGCAAGAATTAAAACAGAACATTCAGCCCTGGATACTAGGCTACTTTCACACATCATTTTTTTTCCATCAGGCACAATCCGGAAAAAAAACGGATAAAACTGATCCGGCGCCAGATCCGTTTTATCCCCATTGATTTGTATTAGCGCCGGATTGTGCTGGATGGCCTTGCGTTGCATCCGGCTTTTTTCAGATCCGGCGTAATTGGCTAATGCGGCGGCCGGATGGAATGTCTCTTGGAACGTTTTTGTCTCTGACTAAAAACCGCATCGCGCCGGATACGGCGCGATATAACGTTAGCTACAGTGGAAGCCTGTGGACGGCAGATCTGGCGTAATGCGTCAAAAAACGGATGCTGCCGCCGGATCCGTTTTTTTAAACTGAGCATGCTCCAATTTATTGTAAAAAACGGATCCGGTAAAAAAACGGAGGAAACGGATGCAAAGAAACGGATGCGCTAGATCAGTTTTTTGACAGATCAGGTATACTGGATCCGTCAAAAAAGGATCTGGCACATCCGTTTTTGCATATTCTGCGACGGATCCGTTGCATTAGGCACACGCTGGATTGTGTCTGATGCCATAAAACTGATGTGTGAAAGTAGCTTTAGCTCACAGGTTGTTTTTGTTTACTTACAATGTTAGTATTTGAACTTTTAGGTTTTTTTAATTTTTTAATTTTTCCAAAAAAAAAATTTTTAAACTGTTTTTTAATTTTGTTAGTATCCCTAGGGATACTAACAATAAGGATCAGCTGTCTGATCGCTCATTAATTTCTCCTGATCAGAGCAGCATCGCTCAGACCGGAAGAAATGATCGTATTTTGTAACAGCCAGCGCTCGGCTGTTTCTTACAGGACCTGAGTCATGGGAGTTACAGGAGTCATCACATGACCATGTGCTACCATGACAATCACTGGATCCACGTGATCATGTCATGTGACTTCCGGTATCGGCCTGTGAGTACAGATCTACCGCGATCACCGTTAACATGGTGCTGTCACATCTTGACAACGCCATTTATGTAGTTAAAAGGCACTGGCAGAACGCGATTCCACTCGTGCCTGGCAGGCACATATGTCAGCTGTACAATTCAGCTGACACGTGCGCTGATCGCCGCAGGCTGCTTGCAGCAGCCCACGGGGATTTCCACTATGACTGCTAGGACGTAATATTTCCGCCCCGGTTGTTAAGCGGTTAAAGGGTATATCCGGGACTAAAAAAAAATAACATATGTAAGAACTAACAGGCAGGTAGTTGCTACCTACCTGCCTGTTGTGTTCGCTGCCGCCATTCTTTGCTGGCACAAAGCAGTCATAAACCGCTGATGCCGGCGATACAATGACTTCATCACCAGAGCGGAGGCTTCTTTTCCACTCTGCTCTGTAGACGGGCGGGACAGCCGACGTCATGCTGATTGATAGCCGGCTCCCTGCAGCCAAACGGGGGGAGCGGGC
Source organism: Anomaloglossus baeobatrachus (assembly GCF_048569485.1). Classification (NCBI taxonomy): domain Eukaryota; kingdom Metazoa; phylum Chordata; class Amphibia; order Anura; family Aromobatidae; genus Anomaloglossus; species Anomaloglossus baeobatrachus. The sequence goes on along the minus strand of NC_134358.1, from coordinate 220,578,502 downwards.
TGTCAATCAAGAAGCTGCCGATCTGTTGATGCGACGACAGCAGGAGCAGCTGACTAGCTGGCAGGAGCAGTGCCCACAAAGAGCAGCACCAAGCACAACAGGCAAGTAGGTAGTAACTACCTGGCTGTTAATGCTAAGGCACTTTTTTTAACATCCCGAATATATCTTATAAAGGGAATCTATCAATAGGATAAACCCTTTTAAGCAGTCAGAAAGCTGAAAAAAATGGTCCCTTGATCAATTGATCACAGTAAATATGCCATATATGCCATACAGAGAACTTTATTTTTAAATATATAATTGTTCACCTTTACAGTATACACTCAGTGTGTTCCTCTTACACGGAGTGACAGCTTGAAACGAAAAAAGGATATATTCTTTTTTAAAAATAAGTCAGATAAAGTAAAGTGTGGAACATTTTTTCTTTTTCTGCATTTTTTTCTGTAATTCTGTTTTTTTTTTGCAAAATAAAATAATATGCAATTTAATTATTTTTTCTTTACCCCGCACACAGCAAAACTGTGAAATGTGTCTTGGTAATGAAGGTATGCTAGACTTAATCACTGTGTAAGACATATGGTTTTGCTTTCGCTTGTTGACACTCACTAGCTACGCCAAACAATTTCACATACAAATCAGCAAAAAGTGCTATTTAATAAATACTTTCCAGCCTCTTGCGCTTTCGATGTCTGACAGATGTTAGACTTCTGAGTCCATTAATGTCTTAACCTGAAAACTAGTGATGCGCATTGCAACCAATAAAAGCTTTTTTTATCTCTTTATATTTAATTGAACTATAAAACATAGAATATTACTGGTTACTGTATGCTCCACGACTACCTATTTGTGGATCATTGGCCATAAATGTGCTCAGCCCTAACTTATTTTCCGGCTGTCAATGAAGAATTCAGATTTTAAGGATGTGCAAACGTGGTTTACATGAACCAGACCTTCTGCTCCGAGAGTAAGATTTACGTGAGAAATGTGGAACTTAAAGAGAAAATCTGGTACAAACTGTAGTTTGCTGACGTGAATTTTTACTTGCCGTCTCCTGTAGGTTTCTCATGAACATAGTCACCAACATTTTGGTAAAATAGGGATATTTTATGCCCATTCTAAGGACCACTCTGAGAACACCTGAAGCTGGGCAGCAAGGACCCTTTTACATCAAGAAATGTGCAAATTTGATGGGATTGTTTCTGAATTTGTTGGGAACTATGGAGTAATGAAATATGAATAATTTTCATTTCCTATGGCATAACAACAATCCAGAACTGGAATCGGTGATGAGGAGACGTTCGTTTAACTTTATTATACAATTGTCCACGGGCGGGCCCCTGTGCAAGAACAATATATGGGCCCTAGGCAGCCCAAGAACTCCTAAAAATGCAATACTACACTTACTTAGGTGTAGAAATTGGCCCCTAACATCTTGGGTCCCTGTTCGGTGGCACAGTTTGCACTAAAGATACGTCCGCCCCTGCAATTGTCTCACAAACTCCTCCCTGCCTCTTTCTAATCTATATATATATAATTGCCTTATTCTGTCTGTCTGTCTGTCTGTCTTGCTCCAAAATTGTGTCCTTACGGTGACACAAAGCTGATTGGCCGCTGGGCTCGCCATGGCCCCGCCCCCCGCACGGATTGGCCGCTCGCCTCGCCTCGGCCCCGCCCCCCCCACGGATTGGTCGCTCGCCTCGGCCTGGCCCCGCCCTCCGCATGGATTGCCCGCTCACCTCGGCCCTCCGCACGCATCGCCAGACATAACCTTGCGCTGCTGGGATCGTGACGGAGCCGGTGTACGCTGGTAACCATTATACACATCGGGTAACTAAGGTCCCTTGGTTACCCGATGTGTATCATAGTTACCAGTGTACACCGGCTCCGTCACGATCCCAGCAGTGCCAGACATACCCTTGTGATGCTGGGATCGTGACGGAGCCGGTGAACGCTGGTAACCATTATACACATCGGGTAACTAAGGTCCCTTGGTTACCCGATGTGTATCATAGTTACCAGTGTACACCGGCTCCGTCACGATCCCAGCAGCGCCAGACATACCCTTGCGATGCTGGGATCGTGACGGAGCCGGTGAACGCTGGTAACCATTATACACATCAGGTAACTAAGGGACCTTAGTTACCCGATGTGTATCATAGTTACCAGCGTACACCGGATCCCGGTACACATGTGCAGGGAGCCAGCATTATACTCCTCTCCCCCCAGGACTACTCCTCCTATTATAGTCCTCCTATTATACTCCTCTCTGAGTATAATAGGAGAACTATTATAGCATGGGGGATGGAGCACGATGGGGTGCACAGCATGGGGGATGTAGCACGATGGGGGGTGCGCAGCATGGGGGATGTAGCACGATGGGGAGTGCGCAGCATGGAGGATGTAGCACGATGGGGAGTGTGCAGCATGGGGGATGGAGCACGATGGGGGGTGCGCAGCATGGGGGATGGAGCACGATGGGGGGTGCACAGCATGAGAGATGGAGCACGATGGGGGGTGCGCAGCATGGGGGATGGAGCACGATGGGGGGTGCGCAACATGGGGAATGGAGCACGATGGGGAGTGCGCAGCATGGAGGATGGAGCACAATGGGGAGTGCACAGCATGGGGGATGGCGCACGATGGGGAGTGCACAGCATGGGGGATGGAGCACGATGGGGGTGCGCAGCATGGGGGATGGAGCACGATGGAAGGTGCGCAGCATGGGGGATGGAGCACGATGGGGAGTGCGCAGCATGGGGGATGGAGCACGATGGGGAGTGTGCAGCATGGGGGATGGAGCACGATGGGGGGTGCGCAGCATGGGGGATGGAGCACGATGGGGGGTGCGCAGCATGGGGGATGGAGCACGATGGGGGGTGCGCAGCATGGGGGATGGAGCACGATGGGGGGTGCGCAGCATGGGGGATGGAGCACGATGGGGGGTGCGCCGCATGGGGGATGGAGCACGATGGGGGGTGCACAGCATGGGGGATGGAGCACGATGGGGAGTGCGCAGCATGGAGGATGCAGCACAATGGGGAGTGCGCAGCATGGGGGATGGAGCACGATGGGGAGTGCGCAGCATGGGGGATGGAGCACGATGGGGGGTGCGCAGCATCGGGGATGGAGCACGATGGGGAGTGCGCAGCATGGGGGATGGAGCACGATGGGGGGTGCGCAGCATCGGGGATGGATCACGATGGGGAGTGCGCAGCATGGGGGATGGAGCACGATGGGGGGTGCGCAGCATCGGGGATGGAGCACGATGGGGAATGCGCAGCATAGGGGATGGAGCACGATGGGGGTTGGGCAGCATGGGGGATGGAGCACAATGGGGGGTGCGCAGCATGGGGGATGGGGCACGATGGGGAATGCGCAGCATAGGGGATGGAGCACGATGGGAGGTGCGCAGCATGGGGGATGGGGCACGATGGGGAATGCGCAGCAAAGGGGATGTAGCACAATGGGAGGTGCACACCTCCCCCCAACACACACACACAACACACACACTGGGAACCTCAAACACCGCCCTACACAGACACCCACACACACAGACAACGCCGCACACACACAACACCCAACACACAAACACCGCGGCATACATAAATATACGCACATACCGCACAACACACACATTGCATAAAACATACCTCCCCCCAAAACACACCACACCCACACAAACCGCGCAACACACACACACACACAACGCGACAGACACACAGCGCTCCACAAACAACGCAACACACGCAACACACATACAACACCGCTCTCACCCCCCGCCACACCCAGACAACACCCAGAACATGTACAGCGCCCTACACAAACACTTGGTAACTACACACAACAACATCTATATATATATAACAAAAATCATACATGAACTACACAATACGTAAATTCTAGAATACCCGATGCGTAGAATCAGGCCACCTTCTAGTGTTTTATAATTGATGTAAAGCTAATGTCTAATATTGCTTTACAGTAGGCTGAAGCTTGAAAAGTATTTGTGACATATATGCTGCTGTATAGGCATTACTGGCAGTTTCTCCAGTGCCTTTGGAAAACCACAGGTGCCTCCTGTATCCGTGGCTACCCATCATCCTTAAAATGTGTAGTATTCTTTGTAGCTTTAGCTACTGATAGATGGCCACAGTTCCTATGTGGTGCCTAAAGAAGGCACCACGGAACATGTACTTACCAGATCTCCAAGTAGCAGGCAGTTATTTCAAAATGTTAAACATAGGATAAATTATTCTTTTAACTTAAAGAGGTTATCCCCTACTTTTATATTGATGTCCTATCAGTAGGTTAGGTCATCAATGTCTGATCGGCCAGGGTCCGACGCCCTGCTGATCAACTGTTCTCGGTCCCGGCGGCAGCAGCAGAAAGCTGGAAATGCTCAATTCTGGAGCTGGCCCATCAACTGATAGTCCCCGCAGCCAAGTACTGCACATCCGTCTCCTATTCATATCAATAGGAGGGGATGTGCAGTAACTGGCCACGTTCACTATCAAAAGACGGAGCAACTCCAGAACTGAGCATTTCAGGCTGCCTGCTGCTGCTGCCAATACCTATCCTAGAACAGTTGATCAGCAGGGATGGCGGGACCCAGCCGATCAGACATTGATGACCTACCCTAATGATAGGCCATCAATGTAAAAGTAGTGGATAACCTCTTTAAGGTAGAAGTGGCATGGAGAAAATAAACACACCTTGCTGTATTCTAGACTAAGCTTAGGGTTTCTGCTCATCAGAATGCAGGAAACTTTATTTAGTTATTAGTCTTTGGGACAATATCAGTTGACACAAACATTTTCTGAAATTCAATTCATTTTAACTCCATAGTGATTAACATGTAGTTTGCGCGTATGCAGCTGTAACAGATCCACTCAACTGTGCAGATTTTTGACTGTGTCTTTGGGTATTTGTGTCTATTGATTTATTAGAGCAACTGTGAGTTCACTGACATTACTTGAGAGGGCGTGGCTCACAAACACCGTTCTTGTTCATCCCAAAGGTGTTCGATAGGGTTTAGAGCAGCCAGTCAAGTTCTTCCACAAAAATTTCACCCAACCATGTTTTTATAGACCATGCTTTGTGCACTGGGGCATTTGGCTGGTCTTAGGCTCTCCCTAAAGAATGAATGAAGTGTCAGTGTGCATGATTGGCCACCATTCTGTTTACATAGGAATTTTCAGAGGTATTTGAGATTGGTTGGCATCCCATCAATCAGTCGCCAGAGATAGTTATTAGGGATGATCGAATACCTCAAATATTCGGGTTCGCGAATATACGACGAATAGGTCACCACTATGTGAATATTCGATGCGCAATGTAAGTCTATGGGAAGCCCGAATAGTTCAGAATAGTTGTTATTCAGGTTTCCCATAGACTTACATTGCACATCGAATATTCGCAAATAGTCGAATAGCGGCAACCTATTCGTCAATTATTCGCAAAGCCGAATATTTGAGGTATTCGATCATCCCTAATAATTATATCTTATTCAATGGATTAGGGATTAATTTCAAATTTGAGAATACCCCTTATAGATTTTTCATCATGGGAGCTATTGGGTCTAGGCTAATTCCTGAAAAAATCCCATAGCATTCGAGCTCCTCTGAAAAACGATTCATTCATGCAGGTAACATTCTTCTGGCATTCCTAGACTCATGCCTCAGACGGCCAGTTAGAGAAGCGTGATTGCCACTCCACAGAATGTTTCCACTGTTCCAAAGTCCAGAGGCGGCAAACTTTGCACCACTACATCCATTACTTGGCATTGTACTTGGTGATGAAAGGCTTGCGTGCAGCTGTTCGACATCCATGCATCGTAGCTTTTGAGCAGAAGTTAATGCCAGAGGAGGCTTGAAATTCTGCAGTTTTTGCATAATATTGGTGACTTTTAATGCGTTATGTGTTTCTTCACCTACTGTGTTGTGTTACATTGACAGCCACTCCATGGCTGAGTTGCTTTGGTTCCTAAGAACTTCCACTGACATTTGATCATGGAATATCAGCAGAGAAAAAAATTCACAAACTGACTTGTTGCCACTGTTAAATATTGTTACAGTACATTAATTCAATTCAGTAAGCTCTATAGAATAACCACTTATTTCACAAATGTTTGCAAATACAGACTGAATGGCTAGGGGCTTTATTTTATATACAGTGCCTTGCGAAAGTATTCGGCCCTTTTGAATTTTTCAACCTTTTCCCACATTTCAGGCTTCAAACATAAAGATAAAAAAATTTAAATTTTATAGTGAAGAATCAACAACGAGTGGGACACAATTGTGAAGTTGAACGAAATTTATTGCTTATTTTAAGCTTTTATAAAAAATAATAAACTGAAAATTGGGGCGTGCAATATTATTTGGCCCCTTTAAGTTAATACTTTGTAGCGCCACTTTTTGCTGCGATTACAACACAAGTCGCTTGGGGTATGTGTCTATCAGTTTTCCACATCGAGAGACTGGAATTATTGCCCATTCTTCCTTTGCAAATAGCTGGAGCTGAGTGAGGTTGGATGGAGAGCGTTTGTGAACAGCAGTTTTCAGCTCTTTCCACAGATTCTCGATTGGATTCAGATCTGGACTTTGACTTGGCCATTCTAACACCTGGATACGTTTATTTATGAACCATTCGATTGTAGATTTTGCTTTATGTTTGGGATCATTGTCTTGTTGAAAGACAAATCTCCGTCCCATTCTCAGGTCTTTTGCAGACTCCAACAGGTTTTCTTCAAGAATGATCCTGTATTTGGCTCCATCCATCTTCCCATCAATTTTAACCATCTTCCCTGTCCCTGCTGAAGAAAAGCAGGCCCAAACCATGATGCTGCCACCACCATGTTTGAGAGTAGGGATGGTGTGTTCAGGGTGATGAGCTGTGTTGCTTTTACGCCAAACATATCGTTTGGCATTGTGCTCAAAAAGTTCAATTTTGGTTTCATCTGACCAGAGCACCTTCTTCCACATGTTTGGTGTGTCTCCCAGGTGGCTTGTGGCAAACTTTAAACTTTTTATGGATATCTTTGAGAAATGGCTTTCTTCTTGTCACTCTTCCATAAAGGCCAGATTTGTGCAGTATACAACTGATTGTTCTCCTATGGACAGACTCTCCAACCTCAGCTGTAGATCTCTGTAGTTCATCCAGAGTGATCATGGGCCTCTTGGCTGCATCTCTGATCAGTCTTCTCTTTGTTTGAGATGAAAGTTTGGATGGACGGTTGGGTCTTGGCAGATTTGCAGTGGTATGATACTCCTTCCATTTAAATATGATCACTTGCACAGTGCTTCTTGGGATGTTTAAAGTTGTGGATATCTTTTTGCAACCAAATCTGGCTTTAAACTTCTCCACAACAGTATCACGCACCTGCCTGTTTTGTTCCTTGGTCTTCATGATGCTCTCTGTGCATTAAACAGAACACTGAGACTATCACAGAGCAGGTGCATTTATACGGAAACTAGATTACACATAGGTGGCTTATAGTTATCATCAACAGTCATTTAGGACAACATTGGATCATTCAGAGATCCTCAATGAATTTCTGGAGTGAGTTTGCTGCACTGAAACTAAAGGGGCCGAATAATACTGTACGCTCGAATTTTAGTTTATTTTCAGTTTATTATTTTTTTACAAAATTTTAAAATAAGCAATAAATTTCGCTCAACTTCACAATTGTGTCCCACTTCTTGTTGATTATTCACCATAACATTAAAATTTGTATCTTTATGTTTGAAGCCTGAAATGTGGGAAAAGGTTGAAAAATTCATGGGGGCCGAATACTTTCACAAAGCACTGTACATTATATCACATAAGTGAGAACACTCCTCACATTTATAACAAAATAAAAAAAAAAAAAAATATATATATATATATATATATATATAATCTTTTCATGGGACAACACTGAAGATAAGACACTGATACAATGTGGTCAGTGTACAGCTTGTATAACAGTGTACAGTTCATGTGCCCTCTAAATAACTTAACACACGGCCATTGATGTCAAAACCATTGGCAACAAAACTGAGTACACCGCAAGTGAAAATGGCCAAATTTTTCTCCCCAGTGTCATGTGACTCATTAGTGTTAGAAGGTCTGAGGAGTGAATGGGGAGTTCTGGTTATTGGAGGTTCAACATGGCACCTCATGGCAAACAATTCTCTGAGGATCTGAAAAAGAGAATTATTACTCTACATAAAGATGATCTAGGCTTTAAGAAAATCATCAATACCCTGAACCTGAGTGGCAGCACAGTGGCCAAGACCACACAATAGTTTAACAAGTCAGGTTCCACTCAGAACGGGCCTTGGTCGACCAAAGAAGTTGAGTGCACATGCTCAGTGTCATGTCAAATGGTTGTCTTTTCAAAATTTAGGTAAGAGTGCTGCCTGCAGAGGTTAAATGGGAGGGTGTCAGTCTGTCAGTGCTCAGACCATACACCGCACACTGCATCAAATTGGTTTGCATGCCTGTCATCCCAGAAGGAAGCCTCTTCTAAAGATGGTGCACAAGAAGGCCCACAAACAGTTTGCTGAAGACAAGCAGACTAAGAACATGGATTACTGGAACCATGTCCTGTGATCTGATGACACCAAGATAAACTTATTTTCTTCAATGGACAATATTTCTTTCAGATATCCTAAACATTTTCAGAGAAAATAACTTTACACCACTTTTCTGCAGTCCAATCTCTATTATTCCTTTAGTATATCAGCCTGACCATGGTGTAATATATGGGAGAGAATTAGCTTCTTTGTTGCCCTTATTGACACTAGGCCAGCCTCAAAAAGCCTTCATGCAGATGCACTGGAACCTACCTGCTGCTATTCCAGAGCAAGCTCTGCAATAGTGTTGAATTAATCCTGTAGTTGAATCGTCTTTAGAAGACAGCTCTGGCACTTGCTGGATTTTCTTGGGTGCTCCTTCACCACAATTGAACCTTTCTCTTTGAAGTTCTTTATGATCAAAATCATGGTTAATTTAGGGGCAATCTTACAAGCTGCAATGTTCTTGCCTTTTAAGTCTTTTAAATGAAATGCAATGATGACTGCATTAGTTTATTTGGTGATAAATAATCATGGTTAACAGAAGACAATAACATCAAGCCACAGCCGACTTTTAAAGCAACCTGTCTTCTCTTATAACTCAGTCAGCATAACTGAGCGATATCAGCTACCTTGTCCTTGTTGTCACTTACTAGATCACTGAATGACATTGAAATATTTTGCGATTAATCTGATCATTTTTCATAAAAAACGTAGATTTAATGTAAATTGCTACTATAAAAGGAGCAAACTTTGAAAAATAAAATTGTGTCACTGGCAAATTTTGGCCACGACTGTAGATTATTTCATAAACCAAAATCTATAAAATACCTTTCATGCCAGAATATTTATTGTTCTGTTTCTTCTACAAATGTTTGCCTATTCCCTTTTCTAAAATTATGTTTGAAGAAGAAAAATTCAATATGATCCATTAGGAGACATTCAAACATTGGTGACAATGTAGTAATCATAACCATCACGTCTGCAGATTGTGGGTTATTACACCAGAAAGATGGTGATCCATAAAATATTTTTGGGTACTGCATAGTCCACAGAACATATAAAACAGTGTTCTCTCTCTAAGTCTGATGGACTCCCCTTTGATGATGCACCATAATGAGTGACTGTAAAGCTCATCCCGGCTGTCACACATATCCATAAAATGCATTTGAAATCAGTTCTTTAATAATCCTCTGCAGTAGGTGTAGGTGTTCATATTGAAATTGCTTCACGTTTTCAGTGAGGATGATTCATAGAATGTACAATTCAAGATACCATTTCCTGAGCTGAAAATCAATATTTTCAATTCAGTTGCTAGAATATTCCTCACAGTAGACACCTCTGATGTTATTCTGTGCTGCGGTTGCCATAATATTCGTGCACTCTAGTTTTCAACAGTAAAATGACTCTCTGTTTAGTATGATATTGTTTTAGAGCCCGTCCACTTGGCTCCATGTCTATAATTGATCATACGATTACTTTCCTGTGTTTCAGATTTAGATTTACTGATGTAATAATATCCTTTCAGTGGTAAAGTTGCGTAACTGAGTTGCACTTGTGCAGGTTGAGCTTTATCAAACAGATGAACCAAAAATATTCCTCAGTTTTAATTTGATATTCTTTTTAATATAATTTCTATGTGCAGCTGAAATAGTAAGTTTACATACACTTTAGCCTCATTAATTAAAACCCAGTTTTTTGCAATTACTGACATTTATTCATGGTACACATTGCCTCTCATAGTTCAGTTAAGATCACTACTATAGTTCAATAATGTGAAATGTCAGAATAATACGAGATTCAATTCATTATTTAAGCTTTAATTTCCTCCAGCACATCTCTGGCAGCTTAGAAGGAGTTTACATGCTGTGGTTAATGTTTGGTAGTATTGACATTAAAATGTCTAACTTGGGTCAAAAAGTTTTGGTGATGATAGTTGATGCTTTTAAAATTGTATGTAGAGAAAAAGAGGATCAAGGAGCTAGAGGCAGTCACAGACATTCTGCTGCAAGTTCTCATAGGTTCTGCTGCAAGTTCTCAGATAGAGTTCACCATAGAACATTCTTCTTTTGTTTAACGACCTTCAACTTGATCTTGAGCCATGGCGATTTGATGGATGAATGCTCTTTAGGATGATCAATATTGTGCCAGCTTAGATAGGTCCACCAGGGTCATCTCTGCCATTATATTGATAGTATGAAGCCATCGGGTTGCTAATCTTCCTATTTGCACTTCCTTCTATTTTTCTGACCATGATGTCCTTCTCCAGTGATTGTTCTTTTCGTGTGATGTGTCCAAAGTAGTTAAGTCGTAGCTTGGTGATCCTTGCTTCGAGTTACATGTCTTCCTCGATTTGTTCCAAAATTGATTTGTTTATTCTTCTTGACATCCATGGTATTGATAACATTCTTCTCAGCACCACATTTTGATGGCATTGATTCTTCTTTTATCTTGTTACCCAACGTTATGAGCGCCAACTATCATCTCCTACAGTTGAAACCAGAAGTTTACATACACAATCTAAAAAGACACATATGCATGTTTTTCTCACTATCTGACATGAAATCAGAATAAACTTTTCCCATTTTAGGTTAATTAGGATTATCAAAATTATTTATGTTCTCCAAATGCCAGAATAATGAGAGAGAAAGAGAATATTTTAAAGCAATTTGATTACTTTCTGCAAAGTCAAATGTTTACATACAGTACACTAAGGGGTACTTTGTACGCTGCGACATCGCAAGCCGATGCTGCGATGCCGAGCGCGATAGTCCCCGCCCCCGTCGCAGCTGCGATATCCTTATGATAGCTGCCATAGCGAACATTATCGCTACGGCAGCTTCACATGGACTCACCTGTCCTGGGACGTCGCTCTGGCCGGCGACCCGCCTCCTTATTAAGGGGGCGAGTCGTGCGGCGTCACAGCGACGTCGCACGGCAGGCGGCCAATAGGAGCGGAGGGGCGGAGATGAGCGGGCTGTAAACATCCCGCCCACCTCCTTCCTTCCGCATATCCTACGGAAGCCACGGTGACGCCGGTAGGAGATGTTCCTCGCTCCTGCGACTTCACACACAGCGATGTGTGCTGCCGCAGTAGCGAGGAACAACATCGGACCATCGCGTCAGCGTAATTATGGATTACGCCGACGCTGCACCGATGATACGATTACAACGCTTTTGCGCTCGTTAATCGTATCATCGAACCTTTACACACTACGATGTCGCATGCGATGCCGGAAGTACGTCGTTTTCAATTTGTCCCCACCGACATCGCACCTGCGATGTCGTAGTGTGCAAAGCCCGCCTAAGAGTACTATGCCTTTCCACAATATAGGACAGCCCATATGGTGTCATACCTTTGGAACCTTCTGATAGGTTTATTGGAAACATCTGAGTTAATTAGAGACATAACTGTGGATGTTTATTAATGCATACCTGAAACATTGCTTCTTTCTGTAGCATTATGGGAAAGTCAAAATATATCAGCAAAGATCTCAGGAAGAGACTTGTGGACTTGTACAATTCTGGTTCTTCCTTGGATGCAATTTCCAGATACCTGAAAGTGCCTGCATCTGTACAAACAATTATATGCAAGTACAAACAAAATGGGAATGTCCAGCCATCATACCACTCAGGAAGGAGATGGGTCTGTGTACCAGAGATGAACATACTGTACTTTGTTCAGAAATGTGGATATCAACCCAAGTACAAAAGCAAAAGACCTTGTGAAGGTGCTGATGGAAGCTGGTAAGATTGTGTCATTATCCACAATGAAGCGAATACTGTATCAACATGGGATGTAAGGCCACTCTGCCAGGAAGAAGCCATTACTCCAAAAGAAACATAACAAAGCCATATTAATGTTTGCAAATGCACACAGGAACAAAGACCTTATTTTTTGGAGACATGTACTGTGGTCTGACGAAACTAAAATTGAACTGGTTGGCCATAACGACCATTCTTATGTTTGGAGGAAAAAGGGAGAAGCTTTGAAGCCTAAGAACACCATCCAAACTGTGAAACACGGTGGTAGCAGCATCATCTTGTGGGGTTGTTTTTCTGCAGGAGGGATTGGTGCACTTTACAAAATAGATGGCATTATGAGGAAGAAGATTATGTGGCAATACTGATGCAACATCTCAAGACATCAGCAAGGAACTTAAAGCTTGGGTGGAAATGAGTCTTCCAAATGGGCAATGACCAGAAGCATACTGCCAAACTGGTTACAAAGTGGCTTGAGGATAACAAAGTCAATGTTTTGGAGTGTCTATCACAAAGTCTTGATCTTAGTCCTATTGAACATTTATGGGCAAAGCTAAAAAGGCATGTGCGAGCAAGGTAACCTACAAAAATGGCTCAGTTACGCCAGTTCTGTCAGGAGAAATGGGCTCAAATTCCTATCAACTATTGTGAGAAGCTTGTGGAAGGATATCAAAAACATTTGACCTAAAGGCCACTTTACACGCAACGACATCGCTGACACAATGTCGTTGGGGTCACGGAATTCGGGACGCACATCCGCTCTCGTTAGCGACGTCGTTGCGTGTGACATGTACGAGCGACTGCTAACGATCAAAAATACCCACCTTATCGTTGATCGTTGGCACGCTGTCCATTTCCAAAATATCATTGCTGTTGCAGGTACGATGTTGTTCGTCGTTCCTGCGGCAGCACACATCGCTATGTGTGACACCGCAGGAACGAGGAACCTAACCGTACCTGCGGCCGCCCGCAGTGAGGAAGGAAGAATGTGGGCGGTATGTTCATCCCGCTCATCTCCGCCCCTCCGCTTCTAGTGGGCGGCCACTTAGTGACGTCGCTGTGATGCTGAACGAACCGCCCCCTTAGAAAGGAGGCGGTTCGCTGGTCACAGCGACGTCGTTAGGCAGGTAAATAGTGTGATGGGTCCGAGCGATGTTGTGCGCCACGGGCAGCGATTTGCCCATGACACACAACCGACGGGGGTGGATACGCTCGCTAGCGATCTCGCTAGCGAGATTGCAGCGTGTAAAGTGACCTTAAGTCTTACAGCTTAAAGGGAACCTGTCACCAATTTTTTGGCCTATAAGCGGCGGCCACCACCACTGGGCTCTTATATATAGCATTCTAATATGCTGTATATAAGAGCTCAGGTCGCTGTGTAAAACATAAAAAAACCTTTATAATACTCACGTAACGGTCATGCTGCGGTGGATACTAGCCAGATAGGTGTCTCTGTTCTCCGGTGCCGGCGCCGCCTCTTTTGGTCATCTTCGTCCTCCTTATGAAGCCTGTGAGCATGACGCGTGCTATGTCATACACACTCGCCGGTCCCGCGCAGGCGCACTACAATGCTTTGATCTGCCCTACTGAGGGCAGATAAAAGTGCGCCTGCGCAGGATCTCAATGCTGGCGATTGTGGATTACGTAGGACGCGTCATGCACCACAGCTACAGAAGAAGGATGGCAAAGATGGCCGAAAGAGGCGGTACCGGACAACGGAGACGCCCATCTGACTAGAATCCACCACAGCACGACCGTTAGGTGAGTATTATTAAGTTTTTTTTTATGTTTTACACAGCAGCCTGGGCTCTTATATACAGCATGTTAGAATGCTGTATATCAGAGCCCAGTGGTGGTGGCTGCCACTTTTACGCCGAAGAACTGGTGACAGGTTCCCTTTAAGGGCAGTGGTACCAAATATTAATGAAATGTATGTAAACTTTTAACTTAATAAAAATGCCTTAAACATTATCTCTCTCATTATTCTGGCATTGGCAAATATAAATCATTTTGGTTCCTAATTGCCGTAAAACAGGAAAGGTTTATTCTTATTTCATATCAGATACTGAGAAAAACATGCAGATGTGTCTTTTTAGATAGTGTATGCAAACTTCAGGTTTCAACTGTATACCGCATTTTTCCGGTTTTAGAAAAGGAAAATATGAAAAAATAATTATTAATGTTAAAATGAGGGTCCGTTTTATAATCCTAGTGTGTCTTAATCCTAATGCTTACCAGGAAGGAGGGGTGGAGCGGTTCAGGATGGTCAAAATGTGACGCCCTGGACTATTCAGGTCGTCTGGGAACCTAACTTGCGGTACTGCCTCCACCAGCATTCACAAATCTTAGAAACATCGTGCACCACACCTGTCAGGCACACCAGTGGGCTGCTTAAGCAGGAATAGGGCCGCCCATCTAGGGGTCAGGCAGGGAGGTGGGAGGTGTCAAGTGAGTTGAGTGGTAGCCCTCGAGCTGTGAGGAGCTCTGAGGAAGCTGGGAGTTGGAGCTCCCAGGGGAGAAGCAGACTAAGTCGCAGACGGTGGTCTGGACCTAGAGGAGTCGGACCCCCTGGTCACATGGGATTGAGGCTAGGTGCCTGGGACCTGTCTTGGAGGACGGTCAGCAGCCTGGTCATATCACCGGTCCGGGACCGAAGGCACGTCGGGGTACATAGACCCTAGGTTGGGGAGAAGCTTCAGGCGACCCGACAATTAGCCTGCGGAGGACAGGGTCTTTATGGACTGTTCCCACCAAGCTCAGAGATCGGGGGCACTAGTGCAATGAGGGCTTGATCTGACTGTGCAGACTGACATGATGGACTTCAAGAAAATGGCCGTGGAGGCGGTGCGTGCGCAGAAACGCCTCTATGGCCATTTTCTTGAAGTCCAGTGTGTCAATCTGAGCACGTGCTGCCTTCACAGCCATTTTCTTGTAGTTCATGGTGTCAACCACAAGTGATTCAATAGAGCCTGCAGTCAGATCTGGCGCCCATGCCGCCATGACACTGCAGTGACTCACTCAGTATCACCGACCCTACCTTCTATAATCCAGCTCCACCACCATTGCCCCAGTAAGCCATATCCACATTGTAAGACGCACCCTCATTTTACCCCCAGTTTTGGGGGAACAAGAGTGCATCTTACAATCCGGAAAATACGGTATATAAATCACTTTATTTAATAGACAAATGGAACAGATAAACACAGTCAGCATCATGTGCATTCCTGTTTCAAATGGAAGCAGAGGACCCCATGGATTTATATCCGATCCATTTGCTTTACATTTGTTTATTTTTAGAACAGAAGAAGTTCTGCATGCTGGACTTTTTTTTCTGTTCTAAAAATGAACAACACATGGAACCTAGACGGTCTGAATATAACTCAATGGGTCCCGCTGCTTCTGATTAAAATAGGAATATACAGGATGGTAAGTCCATTTATCTGTTGCGTTGTCTGTCCTGATTAGTGCAAATAAACATAAAAGATAAACGTATATGTGGACAGAGCTTTAAATTCTTATGCTTCATATTCATCTGTACTATTGATTTATGCAAAGATTGTTGAAAGCGCAGTTCACATTTAAAGTATAATTGGCAGAACAATTTAGGATTTTTTTAT
Organism: Anomaloglossus baeobatrachus; assembly: GCF_048569485.1. Classification (NCBI taxonomy): domain Eukaryota; kingdom Metazoa; phylum Chordata; class Amphibia; order Anura; family Aromobatidae; genus Anomaloglossus; species Anomaloglossus baeobatrachus. The sequence goes on along the minus strand of NC_134358.1, from coordinate 220,562,568 downwards.
TCCTAAGGACTTCATGATGCTTGGGAATAAGTTGTGCCAGTGATTTTCTACTTAAATGCTAACTAGTAAGAGTGAACATGGAAAACGTCTAAACTAATCAGATTTATTGGAATTGTAATAATTACTACTTCTGAAACAGTAGTCGTGCGAGGAAGAGCAAAGGCCAGCCAATTTCCCTGAAATGGAGAAAACAATTGTCCAGTGTAGTGTTTCAATACAGCATAAATAACATTGTACCCTGTGCATTTAAACACAGGGCCTTTCCTGCAAAGCCAAAAAGCCCCGGAAAAGAGCTTATATGTACTTGTGTGTAATCTGCCTAATATTAATATGTGAGGGATTAATGGGCTGGATGTTAGATTGACTGCACAAAGTCTACACGGCTATCTTTTACTTACCACCACAGAAACCAATATGAATAAAACACTCAGTTAAAGGGAACCTGACAGTGTCTGATTCACGGGCAGCATGTATCAGGCACTGGCTGTATGATCTCAGTCATATATGTTTGACTCTGGAATGCTGCAGCGTCTCAGAAAATAACATTCTCTAAAGCTGCTTGGGACCGAGCTGCACATAAGATTAAGACAGGTGGAGGCGGGTCCCCAGCGGTTTCTTCCCACCCACTCCTTTAGAGTCACAGGTCTCTCCTTATACGATCAAGCAAGGATAGACCTGTCAATCCAGGACAATGGGTGGGGAAAAGTCACCTGGGACTCACCTGTCTGACCAGACTCCTGTTCTTCTTGGTATAGGGAGGCTTTTATGTTCACTGTAATGCCGCAGCATTTCAGTGTTAAACATACGTGGCTTGCTGCCCGTGGATCAGGCAGCATGTATCATCTGTCAGGTTCACTTTTGAGCTATAATCAGTGTATCGGGGTCATGTTAAAATATTAATGACTGATTTTGTCATGATGACTATGGGATAGTAGAGAATCAGAGCTCCTAAGCTGTTCCTCAAGCTAGGGAGCCCTATGTGATCCCTAGTCTCAGGATAAGCCTGATGGTGGAGAGGCTTGAGTCTCCTTCCTGGCCTTGCTCCTAAGCAGTCCTGATCTGATTTCCCCTCCCCCTTCCACAGGGAGAGATGGAACAGGAGTGTGATGAATACCACAGATAAAGACAGACAAGGGAAAGTCAAAACTCTGTCACAAAGCTAGCACACGCACACGCACACACACAGACCTTAGCCCATGCTTACTGCAGATCCCGGTGTCTCATATGTACTGACTGAGCATACACTCACTTATTTACACTTTTTTGAAACATCTCAATTCCAGCTGTATTTGTAGGGTGTTTGGTTAACTCTTTAACGGCCGCGGGTAGTAATTTTACATCTTAACGGTCATAGTGTTAATCCCCACCTGCTGATGCGGGCTGCAGGCGGGAATCCGCGGACATGTCAGCTGTACAGCTGACATGTGTGCCTCACAGGTACGAGTGGAATTGCTATCCACCCATACCTGTTAACACCTTAAATGGCGCTGTCAAGATGTGACAGCGCCATTTTAATGGCAAACGCGGTAATCTCATACAGGCCACCACCGGAAGTCACGTGATGTGATCACGTGGATCCGATGGTTGTCGTGGTAGCACAATGTCATGTGATGATGTGGCACCTCTGACCTGGTCAGGCGCCACTGAGTACTGTAACACCCATGCTGGGTGAGTGCAAACAGGTAATCCCGAAGGCTGGAATAGGGTGTGTATGCACAGACACATAGCAACCAGGTCTCACACACACTAGGGGGGACCCTTGGGCAGACCCAAGAGGGCGCGTGGCCTCCACATCTCAGCTAAGGGTGGAGGGGAGGGGCTGGAAGCTAGGTTGCAGTGGCAGTCAGGAAAATGAGTAAGAGAAAGAGGAGCAGGAGTTGAGCCGAATCTGAAGTGGAGAGCGGGCACGCAGACACGCTAGTCAGACCCTGCACATATAGTGGCCATTGGCGGGGGAGAACAGTCACCAGAAGTTGGACAGAAAGATGCTGAGGAAGCCAGTTGGTCAGGAAGACACTGAGGAAATCAGCTGGTCGTGTACGGAGACTTCTGGTAGCTAGGCACGCACGGGGAACAGGTTCCTAGAGCCAGACATCCATTTAGTGGCCTGCTAAACCTCCGGTGGGGTGGACAACAAGTCCCACACCAACCAAAACAGTTCGAGCATCAGCAGCAACAAGGGGGCCCATAAGGAGTATCAAGCTTGGAGCCATCTTCTTTGGTCCATGCTGCCAGCAAACGGGCCAGAAAGGGGAGAAAAGGCAGTTGCGACTTCCCTGGATGAATCCCATGGTACTTTAAGTCAGGGGTTGTCCGAAACAAGAAGTGCTAGGAAGGCGAGCTAACGGTTACCCTTAGACCAGCCTGAAGGATACCTGGTTCCACCTGGTGTATCTCAGTATCACCTGGGTTATCTCACACCACCAGCAGAACGTGAGTAAATGAGTTGAAAGACACTTTGGACTTAGACTGAGTTCTTCTGCGACCTGTTGTTCTACACACATACACCCGAGCCCCTGGGGCCAGCCTCACTCTTGGGAGGCCACACCATCTGACTGCAGATTCCATCAGCCCCAGACGCTTGTTAAACTGCAGTGGCGGTCACCCATAACCCTGACTGCAAACCGAGAGTGGCGTCACGACTCAAAAGTAAATAACCTGACATACCTGTTGCCAGAGAAGATCCCAAAGAGAAGTCCCTGCTGCGTCCCTGGAGGTAGAGCGGTGTCCTGGAGGCGACCGCCGTGGCCTGGGGGCGACACAATGACTCCTGTAGTTCACATGACTTAGGTCCTGTAACCAGCAGCCGAGTACTGCAGGTTACAGGTGATGATCATTTCTCCCAATCTGAGCGGTGCTGCTCTGATCGGGAGAAATAAATAAGTGATCAGACTGGTGATCCTTATAGCCCCATAGGGGGAATAGTAACATAAAAATAAAGTTTTAAAAAGTTTTGAAAAATTAAAAAAAAAAAACAAAAAACACCCTTCAAATCACCCCCCTTTTGCCCCATTGAAAATGAAAGGGCAAAAAAAAAATAAAAAATAAAATATATATATATACAGTCATATGAAAACGTTTGGGCACCCCTATTAATGTTAACCTTTTTTCTTTATAACAATTTGGGTTTTTGCAATAGCTATTTCAGTTACATATATCTAATAAATGATGGACTCAGGAATATTTCTGGATTGAAATGAGGTTTACTAACAGAAAATATGCAATCTGCATTTAAACAAAATTTGACCAGTGCAAAAGTATGGGCACCCTTATCAATTTCTTAAGGCTGTGATTTTTGCAAAAGGAGGATCTTCAAAATATTAATGTCACTTTTATGTTGAGGTGCCCATACTTATGCACCTATCAAATTTTGTTTTAATGCGGATTGCACTTTTTCTGTTAGTACAATAAACCTCATTTCAATTCAGAAATATTACTCAGTCCATAAGTTATTAGATATATGAAACTGAAATAGCTGTTGCAAAAACTCAATTTGTTATAAAGAAAAAAGGTTAACATTAATAGGGGTGCCCAAACATTTTCATATGACTGTATATATATATTACACACATTTGGTATCACCGCTTTCAGAAATGCCCGATCTATCGAAATATAAAATCAATTAATCTGATCGGTAAACGGTGTAGCGCCAAAAAAATTCCAAACACCAAAAGTATGTTTTTTGGTCGCCTCATGTTCTGCGCAAAATGCAATAACAAGCAATTAAAACATAGCATCGGCAAAAAAAAATGGTACCTTTAAAAACGTCAGCCCGAGACGCAAAAAATAAGCCATCATTTAGCCAAAGATCCCGAAAAATGAGAACACTACGGGTCGCAGAAAATGGTGCAAAACGTACGCCACTTTTTTTCGGACAAACTTCTGATTTTTTTTAACCCGTTATCTAAAAATAAACCTATTCATGTTTGGTATCTACGAACTCGCACTGACCTGAGACATCACACCATCAAATCAGTTTTACCATATAGTGAACAGAGTGAATAAAATATCTCAAAAACCCTAGTGCAATCGCACTTTTTTTTGCAATTTTTCCGCATTTGGAATTTTTTTTGCTGTTTTCTAGTACACTATATTATAAAACTCATGGTTTCATTTAAAAGTACAGCTTGTCTCACAAAAAAACAAGCCCTCACATGACCAGATTGACTGAAAAATGAAAAGTTGCGGCTCTCAGAAGAAGGAATGGTCATGATGGGGTTAATATCAGGTAATATTTTGCAGCACAATGTACGTTGTATATATTTTTTGTAATTTTTTTCTAATTGTAGCCAACATGTACAAAATGGTTAAATAGGAGTTGGACCTCACAATTGTATGTGTTCTAAATGCCTAAAGCCAGCTTTACACGTTGCAATTTCGCATATGATTTAGTACGCGATTTGCAACGCCCCCATCGTATGTGTGGCACGTTCAATTTGTTGAACGTGCCACACAAACTAATAACCCCCCGTCACACGTACTTACCTTCCATACAACCTCGATGTGGGCGGCGAACGTCCACTTCCTGGAGCGGGAGGGACATTCGGCGTCACATCGACGTCACGCGGCAGCCGGCCAATAGAAGTGGAGGGGCGGAGATGAGCGGGACGTAAACATCCCGCCCACCTCCTTCCTTCTGCATTGTGGGCCGGGAGCCGCAGGACGCAGGTAAGATCTGTTCATCGTTCCTGGGGTGTCACACACTGCGATGTGTGCTACTCCGGGTACGATGAACAACCTGACGTGCAATTCTAGAAACAGGTACCATGTGTATGCGATAAACGTTTTAACGTTCAATCGCAATTGCATGTACCTGTCACACACTGCAATGTACCTTACGATGCCGGATGTGCGTCACGTACGACGTGACCCCGCCAACACATTGTAAGATACATTGCAGCGTGTAAAGCGGGCTTTAGGCTGAATTAACACATCCGTGTTTATCGGTCTGAGTACACCCCATAATGCATGGACCAGATGCGTGTCTCCTGACCTATACTCGACAACTTAATACGTATATATAAGTTCAGGTCAGGCATCCCGAGACCGGCCTGTGCACAGACAGGAAATCATAGATGGGTGAATTCGGCCTTAACAAGAAGATGCAATGATTAATTAAATTTCGATAATCTTTAGAGAATTGCTTCCATATTAAGCCATTTGACATTGTAGACATCATAGAAAATGTTGACCCATTCTTGTATGCAACAGACCATTTAGCATTACCCTAAAATGTATATATTGGTACATTTTGAGTTACAATGTTTGAGAGAAGAGCGCAGTGAGATAAGGTTTAGCTATTATTTCATTATTAGTCTAAAATTCTAATACAAATGTTATTCCTTCTGGTAATGTATTTAGGTTTAGGTGCATGATCTAGTGCTTACTGAAGCTGAAAATCAGTTGTTGAGGATCTCCTTCACGTATCAGAATAAAATGCTAGACAGATTATCTTCCACTATTCCTTTTTGAATTGCTAAAACTCATCTGGATGTAAAATGGAATAAAATGACTGAGTTGGTAAATGCCTTTGTAGGAGTTTGTAGCAGCAGTTACAGTAATAGGGCTTGTACACACAAGCAGAAATACTGTATGGTTCTTCTATAGCATCCATATTACAGCGCTATAAAAGCCAGTGCTAAAGGACTGCTGTGTACATGGATTCTTAAAGGGAATCTGTCAGCAGGTTTTTGCTATTTAAGATCGCAATTACAATGATATTTCACTTACTAGGCTGCTTCAATAAAATCAGTGTATTATCAGAAGGAGATTATCACTAGAGGTCTAGTTGTCTTGTGTCATGTAGTTTTCCTGGTCTATGTATGCCTGCCTCCATTACTGATTGGCAGCTTTCTGCTTATGCACAGTGTACACAGAAAACTGCCAGTCAGTGGTGTGGGTGGGGTTATACAGAGCTCAGCATTCAGAGAAAATAACGATTTTATGGAAACTACAGCAAGTAGCCCAGCAAGGGATGCATCACTGTAATAAAAGTCTCTGCTCTTATATTACTCTGATATCAGATTAAACACAAAAAACCTGGTGACAGATTCCTTTTAATAGTAGCAATTTCATGAAATTGGCCAGAATTCATTTTGTATTCTTAAGGAAATATTTGTTACCAAATGTTTTACCAAAAAGAACTAAATCAAATTTTCTTCATGATGCCCTAAGATTAATTTCTGCACAATTATATACATTTTTTAAAGCACCATTTCAACTTATTTTTATTTCCTCGATGGAGTAGTGCTTTAAACCTAAGTCCTCTGACCCGTGTCTTATACTCACCCTTACGCATTTTCATCTTCTAGCACCGCTGCTCCTATCAGTCTCCAGTGATTTGTGACCTGATGGCAGGTCCAGTGTTTGCTCAAATCAATACAACTCTATGACAGTCTCCTTCTTGCACTCATAGAGTTGTATTGAGAGCTTATGACGTAACTTCTGACTTATCGGAAGTCAGAAGTTACAGTCAAAAGTTGGCACTGCAGAACTATTAGAGCAACATTGAAAAACGATGAAAATGCAAGAAGGTGCATAAAATACCTGGGGCAAAAGGCTTGGATTGAAACCCCCCAAAAAATGTTGGAGTGGTGCCTTAACTATTAGTATAACCATACCCAAAGAATCAAATTTATCCCTTTTAATTACTTTTTATTCTTTTAGAGGAAAGTCATTGTTTTGTTCATTTCTTGTAATGATATATGATTTCACGGGTAGTCATTAGTCAATTTTTGGCCTAAAATAACGAAGCAGTTACCAACTTGGCATAATGCGTTAACAATTTCCTGCTTCGAATGTTCCAAATACCTCAACAAAAGGCATCAGCTTAGAGGGCATTCTGTGTGTCAAGAAGCATTGTGTTGTTCAGAAAGTGTAAACTAAAATAAATGACCCTGTAGAAAAGATGCTGGGCTACTCAAAATTTATAGTAAAAAGTGCTGATTTAAATCCCACATCGTGTGTCATCCAGGACTAAGAGATCAACAATCCAACTATTATCATGACGTAGTAGCACAAAAGAAGCTGGAGAAGACTTATGGCTTAAATATTATACTCTAGTGACTTGAAAATATGATCTTGGCACAACCTCAACTTATGGGAACCTGTCTCTTTGAAATATTTGCAGATTAGCAAATGTGAGGATGTATAAGAATTCGAGTTTCTAATTATATCACATCTGATTATCTTTCTAGTGCTTTGCCATGCGTGTGTATACTTTGTCCTTTGGGTCGCAGTTTTGGTAGTGGAGAAATTGTGCATGCTTCGCAAATCTAGGTAGCAACTTAAAATCATTAAAAGATGTATTTTCTGTACTTTAGCATATATATAGCACCCGACAAGGTTGTATATTACATAAGATGCATTGTCGTGTTTGCTATTATAGCATCAAATGCTAACAAAAAAAAATTAAACATTTTTACACACACACACACACACTATATATATATATATTTATATATATATATATACAGACCAAAAGTTTGGACACACCTCATCTCTAGAACAACCCTTAAGAGGAGACTTTGTGCAGCAGGCCTTCATGGTAAAATAGCTGCTAGGAAACCACTGCTAAGGACAGGCAACAAGCTGAGACTTGTTTGGGCTAAAGAACACAAGGAATGGACATTAGACCAGTGGAAATCTGTGCTTTGGTCTGATGAGTCCAAATTTGAGATCTTTGGATCCAACCACCGTGTCTTTGTAGAAAAGGTGAACGGATGGACTCTACATGGCTGGTTCCCACCGTGAAGCATGGAGGAGGTGTGACGGTGTGGGGTGCTTTGCTGGTGACACTGTTGAGGATTTATTCAAAATTGAAAGCATACTGAACCAGCATGGCTACCACAGCATCTTGCAGCGGCGTGCTATTCCATCCGGTTTGTGTTTAGTTGGACCATCATTTATTTTTCAACAGGACAATGACCCCAAACACACCTCCAGGCTGTGTAAGGGCTATTTGACTAAGAAGGAGAGTGATGGGATGCTACACCAGATGACCTGGTGTCCACAGTCACCAGACCTGTACCTAATCGAGATGGTTTGGGGTGAGCTGGACCGCAGAGTGAAGGCAAAAGGGCCAAGAAGTGCTAAGCATCTCTGGGAACTCCTTCAAGACTGTTGGAAGACCATTTCCGGTGACTACCTCTTGAAGCTCATCAAGAGAATGCCAAGAGTGTGCAAAGTAGTAATGAAAGCAAAAGTTGGCTACTTTGAAGAACCTAGAATATAAGACATATTTTCAGTTGTTTCAAACTTTTTTAAGTATTTCATTCCACATGTGTTAATTCATAGTTTTGATGCCTTCAATGTGAATCTACAATTTTCAGAGTCCTGAAAAAAAAGAAAACACTTTGAATGAGAAGGTGTGTCCAAATTTTTGGTCTGTACTGTATGTGCAAAAAAAAATGATATAAGTCCAACCAATTCCTCACTTAATCTCTTTTACTATGATTTTATTTTCAATTGCATTACAAATAATAGTTATACATTTTTAGAAGTCTTCTCCCCCATCCTTCACCTCACTTTCTTGTGTATGACTGTAAAGGCTACTTTACACACTGCGATATCGGTCCCGATATTGCTAGCGTGGGTACCCGCCCCCATCTGTTGTGCGACATGGGCAAATCGCTGTCCATGCCGCACAACATCGCGCAGACCCGTCACACATACTTACCTGCCCGGCGACGTCGCTGTGACCGGCGAACCGCCTCCTTTCTAAGGGGGCAGTCTGTGCGGCGTCACAGCGACATCACTGAGCGGCCGCCCAATAGAAGCGGAGGGGCGGAGATGAGTTGCCGGAACATCCCGCCCACCTCTTTCCTTCCTCATAGCGGCCGGGAGGCAGGTAAGGAGAGGTTCCTCGTTCCTGCGGCGTCACACATAGCGATGTGTGCTGCCGCAGGAGCGACGAACTACATCGTTACTGCTGCAGTAACGATAATCGAGAATGGACCCCCATGTCACCGATGAGCGATTTTGCATGTTTTTGCAACGATGCAAAATCGCTCATCGGTGTCACACGCAGCAACATCGCTAATGCGGCCGGATGTGCGTCACAAATTCCATGACCCCAACGACTCCACATTAGCGATGTCGCAGCGGGTAAAGCCCCCTTAAGACAACTTACTACAGCAAAAGCCTCCCTGCCGTGCACTGTTATTAGTAGGACATGAGGTCACTAAGCCCCACCATCTTAACTAAGTCCCACAATTCCCAACCAGTCACTAGCTAAGACTGGAACAGAATTAACTACTGCGCAGTGAATTACCTCCTGTATTGTCTGCATGATTTCTACAAGATCATTTGTTTCAGGATCATGTAAAATATCCTGCAGAACGACATAGCATTTTACTTTAATGTCAATGGATTTGTTGGGGCTTACATCTGTAGCCCCAAAGAACAGGAGTTGGGCTGACTGGGCCATTGACTGTAATGATGCAGATGGATTAACTATATGCTCTGTCAGACTTCATTTTCAACCATTATTTGAGAAGTCTTCAAGACGTCAACAACTGTGTCTTGGGGCCTCCTCAAATATGCAGATGTGGCACACACAGTCATTCCATCTGCGTTATTGCACTCAATGGCCCTGTCATACCAAATCCCAATTTTCAGTGTTTCCGACATAAGCCCTGACAGAGCCATGGTCTTCATGGTTAAATGCAATGTGAACCCACCTAAGATCTGTATCAAACATATCAATTAAAAATATGATTAGTTAGAAATTGGTAGAAAAAAATCATACTGCAAATACTAGATTCACAGGGGGGAAGAAGAAAATGGTCCAATAGTCTAACCTATAATCCATGCTTGTCAACTTGACTTTTTATTTTTTTCTGAGCAGCTTATCAAAAACTCACAGGCAGCCAATATTTTTTCTGGACACATTGGCAAACCATAATAAATCATCAAGATTAAAAAATATACACAACCTCACATATCAGAAGTTTAAAGTTGGACATTTTTGCATTTCATTTGAAAACAATTAACTGATTTAGAAATTAATGTCAGCAACATCTGAAAAATGTTGGTTCTGGGTCAACAGTATGCTGGAAAAGTAAGGTCTACTAATGAAAAACAGCTGAAGAGTCAATTTTCAAGTCACATGGCTGTATAAAAAAAAGCATGTTAGAGAGGCAGAGTCTTTCAGAAGCAAACATGGTTAGAGTTTCACTAATTTGAGGACAACTGAGTTTAAAAATTGTGAAATAATTTCAGAAAATGTTCTGAAATGTAAAATTACAAATACTTTGAATCTCACAATATCTATAGTACATGATATCATCAATGCGTTCAGAGATTCTGGAGAAATTTATATGCATAAGGGACAAGGCCAATGGTCAATATTGACCAATATGATCTACAGTCCCTCAGTGGCACTGTATTAAAAACAGGCATAGCAAATTACTGTACGGCTCAGGAATACTTCCAGAAATCATGTCTCTGATTACAGTTTATCATGCAACCCACAAATGTAAGTTAAAGCTTTATCATGTAAAGAAGAAGCCATATATCATCACAATCCAGAAACACTGCTGTCTTCTTTGGTCCAAAGCTCATTAATAATAGACCAAAGCAAAATTAAAAATTGTTCTGTGGTAAGATGAATCAAAATTTGAAAGTTTTTAGGCAAACCACAGATATCATGTCCTGTGGATTCAACAGCAAAGGGACTATCCAGCTTATCAGCGCAGTGTATAAGCCTATATCTCAGGTGGCATGGGGTTGCATTAGTGCCTGTGGCATGAGCAGCTTACACATCTTGAAAAGCAATAACAATGCTGAACATTATATAGAGGGTTTAGAACAACATATGCTCCCATCCAAACACTGGGATTCCATGCATATTTCAGTAAGATATTGCTATACCACATACTGCATCCATCACAACAGCATGGTTTCAAACTGGTTGCCTGTAGTCCGGATCATTCATTGATATGAAACATTTGGTGCATTATGAAGTGAAAAATCTAGTAAAGACGACCCAGGGCTGTTGAGCAGTTTGAATCCTACATCAGACCAGAATAGAACAAAACTACAGCCACTACTCCTAATTTCAGGAGGCAAACATGAGGATTGAGAAGGGGTTGTCTAAGTAGTGGACTACCACTTTAATAACTGTCCAATTAAAGTTATGCAATTCTGAGTTCACCATAATTTCTATGAGTTCACCATAATTTCTATCAGTGAATGGGAACACTCTTGTTTACTTATAGTTACAGAAAGCTGGAAAGATCTTAAAATTTGCAAAACGGGTAGTTTTCTACTATTGTATTCACTTTTGGAAATTCTTATTGGGTTACATACCTCAGCAGTACCAACAGTTTCATAACCATATTGGTCAGATGTATGGATCCTTCTAATGTAATAAAACCCAGAAATAATAATAATAATAATTATTATTATTATTATTATTATTATTATTATTATTATTATTATTATCATCCTTGTAGTGTTCTGAATCCTATAGAGACATAAGTGTTGCCCTCTTCCCCCTTCATTATGTAGTATTGTCACCCATTCTGTACATATGTCCCCCATCCTGGGTCCCTTCCAGATATGTGTCCCACATCCTAGTATTTATCTCCCCCACCCTGGGCACTTTCCAAGTATATATGCACTCCATACTGTCATATATGTCCCCCAACAAGGGCCCCTTTCAGGTATATACAGTTAGGTCCAGAAATATTTGGACAGTGGCACAAGTTTTGTTATTTTAGCTGTTTACAAAAACATGTTCAGAAATACAATTATATATATATAATATGGGCTGAAAGTGCACACTCCCAGCTGCAATATGAGAGTTTTCACATCCAAATCGGAGAAAGGGTTTAGGAATCATAGCTCTGTAATGCATAGCCTCCTCTTTTTCAAGGGACCAAAAGTAATTGGACAAGGGACTCTAAGGGCTGCAATTAACTCTGAAGGCATCTCCCTTGTTAACCTGTAATCAATGAAGTAGTTAAAAGGTCTGGGGTTGATTACAGGTGTGTGGTTTTGCATTTGGAAGCTGTTGCTGTGACCAGACAACATGCGGTCTAAGGAACTCTCAATTGAGGTGAAGCAGAACATCCTGAGGCTGAAAAAAAAGAAAAAATCCATCAGAGAGATAGCAGACATGCTTGGAGTAGCAAAATCAACAGTCGGGTACATTCTGAGAAAAAAGGAATTGACTGGTGAGCTTGGGAACTCAAAAAGGCCTGGGCGTCCACGGATGACAACAGTGGTGGATGATCGCCGCATACTTTATTTGGTGAAGAAGAACCCGTTCACAACATCAACTGAAGTCCAAAACACTCTCAGTGAAGTAGGTGTATCTGTCTCTAAGTCAACAGTAAAAAGAAGACTCCATGAAAGTAAATACAAAGGGTTCACATCTAGATGCAAACCATTCATCAATTCCAAAAATAGACAGGCCAGAGTTAAATTTGCTGAAAAACACCTCATGAAGCCAGCTCAGTTCTGGAAAAGTATTCTATGGACAGATGAGACAAAGATCAACCTGTACCAGAATGATGGGAAGAAAAAAGTTTGTAGAAGAAAGGGAACGGCACATGATCCAAGGCACACCACATACTCTGTAAAACATGGTGGAGGCAACGTGATGGCATGGGCATGCATGGATTTCAATGGCACTGGGTCACTTGTGTTTATTGATGACATAACAGCAGACAAGAGTAGCCGGATGAATTCTGAAGTGTACCGGGATATACTTTCAGCCCAGATTCAGCCAAATGCCGCAAAGTTGATCGGACGGCGCTTCATAGTACAGATGGACAATGACCCCAAGCATACAGCCAAAGCTACCCAGGAGTTCATGAGTGCAAAAAAGTGGAACATTCTGCAATGGCCAAGTCAATCACCAGATCTTAACCCAATTGAGCATGCATTTCACTTGCTCAAATCCAGACTTAAGACGGAAAGACCCACAAACAAGCAAGACCTGAAGGCTGCGGCTGTAAAGGCCTGGCAAAGCATTAAGAAGGAGGAAACCCAGCGTTTGGTGATGTCCATGGGTTCCAGACTTAAGGCAGTGATTGCCTCCAAAGGATTCGCAACAAAATATTGAAAATAAAAATATTTTGTTTGGGTTTGGTTTATTTGTCCAATTACTTTTGACCTCCTAAAATGTGGAGTGTTTGTAAAGAAATGTGTACAATTCCTACAATTTCTATCAGATATTTTTGTTCAAACCTTCAAATTAAACGTTACAATCTGCACTTGAATTCTGTTGTAGAGGTTTCATTTCAAATCCAATGTGGTGGCATGCAGAGCTCAACTCGCGAAAATTGTGTCACTGTCCAAATATTTCTGGACCTAACTGTATGTCCCACTTTCTGGGCCCCTTCCAGGTATATTTGGCCCCCATCATGGTATATATGTTGCCCATCCTTGGCCCCCTTTGAGCATGTACACTGGAGATCAAAATTAGAGAACAATGTATGATCACTTGCTTTTTAATGTAATCTAAGTTTATCAAAATTTGAAGGTTTTTTTTGTAAGGGGTACATCATGCCACTAGAACAGTGTTTTACAAATGATGCAAAGTTTATCAACATAAAACCTTAATTTTACCCAAAACGTGATGATCATAAATAGAGAACAACAATGACTGCAGCACAGAGGAAGATTATAGCTAAGTTTTCTGAAGGTAACAACAGTCACCAATCAGTAGGAAGTGTACAGGTCTTTGCTTTGAATGACTTCAGCACATCTGTGGCTAAAGGACATCACTAGTCTCTCACACTGCTCTGGTGTGATTTTGGTCCACTTTTCTTCCAGTCTCTTCCACAGTTCTTTGACTGTTGTGGGCTTCTTAGCTATAACTTTGTCACCAAGAATTTTCCAGAAGTTTTCTATTGGGTTTAGATCTGGACTCTGGGCTGGCCATTTCATTGTTTCAATATTTTCTGTTTCAAGGAACTGCTTTACCTGTTTTGCTGTGTGACAGAGGGCATTGTCCTGTGTCGCGGGCGGCAGGGCGCTGCGCTCGCTAATGCTTGGGTGCGGCGCTGCTGCTGCTGCTCAGTGGCTCGAGTGGTGGGCTGGATCCGGGGACTCGAGCGGCGGTCCTCGCCCGTGAGTGAAAAGGGGGTGGTTTGTTTGGGGATTTAGTCCGTGATGCCACCCACGGTTTGTGGTGAAGATGGGCACCACCGCTGCTGGTGACGGGGATCCCGGGAGCGATGGTAGGGAGCAGCTGGGATGTTGTTTTCCCCCTCAGTGGGTAGGGGTTGGTGGTCCCGGGGCCCGGTGGTGAGACAGGGAGGCAGGATTGGTGAGGTGCAGGGTTGCAGGGACAGCGCGACGCAGTGCCGGATGTCACGGGTGTACTCACTCAGCAATAGATGCACAAAGTCTCCGGTAAACCAAACGGCTGGATGGATGGGTCCCGCAGCCAGCTGCAGTGTCTCTCCTCGCACAGGTGATGGTGGCTGTCTCTCCCTGCACCTTTGTGTACTGTGTTGACTCCAATGGCTTCCCAACGGTAGTCCGCTCCCCGGTGTATAGATACCGGAGGAGCCCGTTTTGCCCGCAGGCGCTGGCCCTTGAATTTCTAGCCGGTGGCGGTGGCGGTGGCTGTGTATCCTCACGGTGTGAGCGGTTGCCTTCAATCGGGACTTGGTTGTTAGGGAACCCCGGGGGTTCCTGTCACATTCGAATTTGACTATTGACGGTGGCTCCAAGCCTGGTCGGGGTCCGATGGCCCTGCCTGTGTGTGCTTAGCTTCACTCCGTTCCCCGGTCCGGTACCGGTGGGCCACCGCCCAGCCCCGGTCTTTACGGCTCTGCGGAGTTCCACCAACTCCTGCAGACGGCCACCACCGTCTGCCAACCTTGCTGTCAGTGCCTGGGCTCCTACCCAGACACCTCAAGTGTTTTACTCCTCTCACTTTCACCTTCAAGACTAAACTGTCACTTTTCCCGCCTCCAGGCCTGTGTACTCCTCGGTGGGTGGGGTCAACCACCTGGCTCCGCCCCACCTGGTGTGGACACCAGACCCTTGAGGGAGGCAACAAGGGTTTTGTGTTTGACTAATGTAACTGTCCGGGGGTGGGGGGTTGTGTGTGTTTTGTGTGTGGCTACCTGGCTAGTCCAGGGCGCCACATTCCCCCTTGGTAAAATGCAGACCGTCCACGGGCTGCCCGTCCATCACCGGTTTTATTTTTCAAACTGTAAAAATATAAATAACATGGGAAAACGGTAAAACATGAAATATAAGCATACTTTAGGTCCTCTTAAACGTTACAACACATATAGACATTTTTAATAATGGATGGACGGATGTCTTCCGCTCTCCCACCCAAGCAACCTAGCCCTGATGCTGCCCCTAAGAAGTGGGCAGCACCCCTTTACCCCCGTCCAGGTTCAGGCTGCCCGAGCGGGAACGGGTACGGTAACTCGCACTTGACTGTCACTTCAGGGGACCCCACGTCCAAGGGGGTCCCCTGACCCCCAGAGGATCGCCACCGGTTACGGTAGTGGCGGGCCTGGGCCATCTCTTTCCTCCAGGCCCATCCTCCAAATCAGCCTCTCCGGAGGCGGGAACGGTATCCATCCCACAACATTATTTACAGGCCCACAAGTTCGTGGGTGGCCTGCTAGTTCTTGGCCATGTTCATGAGGAGTTTCTCATGTGGGTATGGGTAATGAACTTAATAACAGGGCAACTCCAGTCCCAACGGGGATGGTTCTCTTCTCGGACGGTAATCTGCTGATACTTCGGTTTGATTAGTGTTCATTCAACGGAAAAACAAAGTGCTGAGGGTCCCAACGGGGACAACGGTTCTTCTTTTCCTTATCTTTAAACAGCAATCCCGCGGCACAGCTGCTGTTGCTGCCGCTCC
Organism: Anomaloglossus baeobatrachus; assembly: GCF_048569485.1. NCBI lineage: Eukaryota > Metazoa > Chordata > Amphibia > Anura > Aromobatidae > Anomaloglossus > Anomaloglossus baeobatrachus. The sequence goes on along the minus strand of NC_134358.1, from coordinate 220,546,718 downwards.
CGGTGTGGAGCACATTCTGCTTGCTCTGCTTCAGGCGGTGTGGGGGATGGGCCCAGACAGAGTCCCTCCGTGCCGGCTACGACCGGCACTTTCGGTAATGAGGGACCCCGCTGTGACGTGGCCTGCTCTGCCTCATGGCAGCTGCATCCCCGCCGTGCCTCAGCCGAGGCCTGGGGTCTGGGAGCGGTCGACAGGACTTGCGGTGCTGGCCTCTGGTCGAGGATCGCCTCCGCTGCGCCCGAGCGGACTGCCTGGGCCGTCGTCATCTCCGTCGCAGCCGGGATGGAAGCCGGCACGGGTGCCAGGGCGGTGACAAAGGTAAGGCCCGGGGGTCGCAGGGCTGGGCCCTCTCCCACAGATGCTGCGGGTTCTGCTACCGGTGGCAGGGGTAACAGGTTGGTCGGGGCGCTGGCCACGGGCAGGGGCAGTGAGGGAGGTGGCATGGTGGATGGCAGCAGGCCGGGCCCCTCAGCCGCACGGCCGTTCCCTCGGGGACATAGGGGCGTGGGTCGCTTACCCGCTCCTCGGAGACCACCTCCACTTCATATGCCCACACGGTTGCAACCAGGCCCTTCACCTCCGCCATCCACTCCGCCATCATGGAGTGGACTGTGGCCTGGAGCTCCTGGCACATCTTGCTGCTGGGTTCAGGAACGGGTTTCGGCAGAGTCCTGGCGTCCCTGCAATCTGCAGTGCTAGTTACATGCCGCCATTCTTCACCTGTCCCCCCTTGGTTCTCTTTAGCACTTCCGCTTGTTGGGGGCGGGGCTTCACTTTCATGCCTTCCCTGCTCGGGGAAGACGCTCGAGTGGGAAATCTTCACGCCAAAGATGGCGGCGCTTCAAATTTTTTGGCCGGACGCTGCCGGCGGAGACCACAAGGCGCACTTCTACTAGTAAGTAGATCGGTTCTATCCTGTTCGTGATGCCAAGTTGTCGCGGGCGGCGGGGCGCTGCGCTCTCTAACGCTCGGGTCCGGTGCTGTTGCTGCTGCTCGGTGGCTCGAGCGGTGAGCCAGATACAGGGACTCGAGCGGCGTTCATCGCCCGTGAGTGAAAAGGGGGTGGTTTGTTTAGGGATTTAGTCCGTGACGCCACCCACGGTTTGTGGTGAAGATGGGCACCACCGCTGCTGGTGACGGGGATCCCGGGAGCGATAGTAGGGAGCAGCTGGGATGTTGTTTTCCCCCTCCGTCGGTAGGGGTTGGTGGTCCTGGGGCCCGGTGGTGAGACGGGGAGGCAGGGTTGGTGAGGTGCAGGGTTGCAGGGACAGCGCGGCGCGGTTCCGGATGTCACGGGTGTACTCACTCAGCAATAGATGCACAAAGTCTTCGGTAAACCAAACGGCTAGATGGACGGGTCCTGCAGCCGGCTGCAGTGTCTCTCCCCGGACAGGTGATGGTGGCTGTCTCTCCCTGCACCTTTGTGTACTGTGTTGACTCCAATGGCTTCTCAACGGTAGTCCGCTCCCCGGTGTATAGATACCGGAGGAGCCCGTTTTGCCAGCAGGCGCTGGCCCTTGGATTTCTAGCCGGTGGCGGTGGCTGTGTATCCTCACGGTGTGAGCGGTTGCCTTCAATCGAGACTTGGTTGTTAGGGAACCCCGGGGGGTTCCTGTCACATTCGGATTTGACTATTGACGGCGGCTCCAAGCCTGGTCGGGGTCCGATGGCCCTGCCTGTGTGTGCTTAGCTTCACTCCGTTCCCCGGTCCGGTACCGGTGGGCCACCACCCAGCCCCGGTCCTTACGGCTCTGCGGAGTTCCACCAACTCCTGCAGATGGCCACCACCGTCTGCCAACCTTGCAGTCAGTGCCTGGGCTCCTACCCAGACACCTCAAGTGTTTTACTCCTCTCACTTTCACCTCCAAGACTAAACTGTCACTTTTCCCGCCTCCAGGCTTGTGTACTCCTTGGTGGGTGGGGCCAACCTGGCTCCGCCCCACCTGGTGTGGACATCAGACCCTGGAGGGAAGCAACAAGGGTTTTGTGTCTGACTAATGTAACTGTCCAGGGGTGGGGGTGTGTGTGTGTTTTGTCTGTGGCTAGTTGGCTAGTCCAGGGCGCCACACCTGCATGAAAATTGTTTTCTGATTGAGTGATGATCGCAAGTAATGAAGCACATGTTGTTAAAGAAGGTTCTGATACACACTTGCAATCACTCTGCCATGTAGCTGTATGAGAGGTCCAACTCCTACTGCAGAAAACATTGTCCAAACTATGATACTTCTTCCAACACCTCCCACTGACTTGTTAACACACTTTGGGTTCAGTGTTTTCCCAGTTTGTCGGTGAACTTAATGTTTCCCATCAGACCAAAATAAATTAAACTTGCTTTCATCCCTTTAATGAACTGTGGACCACTTCTCCTCTGTCCACACAACAAGCTCTTCACCAAAGGTGAGTCTAGCCTTTGATTCTTTCTGCTAATGAGAGGTTTGGTCACTGCAGAGTGGCCTTTCAGTCCAAATGCTCTGAAACGGTCTTACATTGTATGATGAGACAGATCCTTACCCTGTTCAGTGCTGAACTGGCGAGCAATTGCAGTTGCAGTGTTGAAACAATTGCCCATGGAGATTCTCCGCATTATCCTGTCCTTTCTTGCATTTGTCTTTCAAGGGCGTCCAGCCTTCTTGGGGGACTTGACAGAGTTTGTGATTTTGTAAAGATGCAATATTCTCGAAATCACAGATTGTAGAGAACAAATTCTCTTGCTATGGCTGATAGGGTCACCCCTTTGACCTTCATCTGGACAACCTGCTGCAGGAGGGTTTCAGTCACTTTGGAACGGCACACCATTTTTGCAAAGTCAGAGGAAACTGCAAAGTTAGGCTGCCGGTTACATAGGGTTTGTCAGACAATTAACGGAATTAGCACCAGGTGCCGGATAAACACCAATAACTTGCAGGTATCTAAAAGTGTTCCCTTGTTTGGATCAGTGTTTTTTTTTCCAATTATCTAATCTACTAGTTTACTCTGCTAGTTTACTAATGTTAGGATATAATCACATAGGACTACACAATGACAATAACATTTAGAAAATTGTGTGTTGTTCTCTAATTTTGATCTCCAGTGTATGTCCTCCATCCTGGTATATATGTCCTCCTTCTTGGTATATATGTCTGACATCATTGTTTTATATGTCCCCCATCCTGGGCCCATTTCTAAATATATGTCCTCGATCCTGGTATATATGTGCCCCATCCTGGGCTCCTTTCTAGTGTATATGTCCTTTATCCTGGTATACATGTCTCCCATCCTGGGCTCTTTTCTGATATTTGTTCCCCATCCTTGGCCTTTTCCTTGTATATTTGTCCCTCCATAATGGCACATATGTTCCCCATTCTTGGTCTGTTCCTGGAATATACAGTTAGGTCCAGAAATATTTGGACAGTGACACAATTTTCGCGAGTTGGGCTCTGCATGCCACCACATTGGATTTGAAATGAAACCTCTACAACAGAATTCAAGTGCAGATTGTAACGTTTAATTTGAAGGTTTGAACAAAAATATCTGATAGAAATTGCAGGAATTGTACACATTTCTTTACAAACACTCCACATTTTAGGAGGTCAAAAGTAATTGGACAAATAAACCAAACCCAAACAAAATATTTTTATTTTCAATATTTTGTTGCGAATCCTTTGGAGGCAATCACTGCCTTAAGTCTGGAACCCATGGACATCACCAAACGCTGGGTTTCCTCCTTCTTAATGCTTTGCCAGGCCTTTACAGCCGCAGCCTTCAGGTCTTGCTTGTTTGTGGGTCTTTCCGTCTTAAGTCTGGATTTGAGCAAGTGAAATGCATGCTCAATTGGGTTAAGATCTGGTGATTGACTTGGCCATTGCAGAATGTTCCACTCTTTTGCACTCATGAACTCCTGGGTATCTTTGGCTGTATGCTTGGGGTCATTGTCCATCTGTACTATGAAGCGCCGTCCGATCAACTTTGCGGCATTTCGCTGAATCTGGGCTGAAAGTATATCCCGGTACACTTCAGAATTCATCCGGCTACTCTTGTCTGCTGTTATGTCATCAATAAACACAAGTGACCCAGTGCCATTGAATGCCATGCATGCCCATGCCATCACGTTGCCTCCACCATGTTTTACAGAGGATGTGGTGTGCCTTGGATCATGTGCCGTTCCCTTTCTTCTCCAAACTTTTTTCTTCCCATCATTCTGGTACAGGTTGATCTTGGTCTCATCTGTCCATAGAATACTTTTCCAGAACTGAGCTGGCTTCATGAGGTGTTTTTCAGCAAATTTAACTCTGGCCTGTCTATTTTTGGAATTGATGAATGGTTTGCATCTAGATGTGAACCCTTTGTATTTACTTTCATGGAGTCTTCTCTTTACTGTTGACTTAGAGACAGATACACCTACTTAGAGCAGCCCTTAGAGTCCCTTGTCCAATTACTTTTGGTCCCTTGAAAAAGAGGAGGCTATGCATTACAGAGCTATGATTCCTAAACCCTTTCTCCGATTTGGATGTGAAAACTCTCATATTGCAGCTGGGAGTGTGCACTTTCAGCCCATATTATATATATAATTGTATTTCTGAACATGTTTTTGTAAACTTGTGTCACTGTCCAAATATTTCTGGACCTAACTGTAAGTCCTCTATCCTTAGCTAATCCTGGTAGATACGCTCACATTGTGGACCTCTTCCTGGCATATATGTTCCCCATGCTGGGCCTCTTTCTAGTATGTCCTATCTGCCAGTTTTCTCTAACACATAAAACCTCACCTTCCCCTGCCCCCACGTCATGTGGCATCATCTTCTGTAGCTGCCGCAGACATCAGCAGCTGACATCGGTGTGCCTGCTATGGGCAATGCATGATGTCTCTGTCATGTGATGCCAATGGTTGGCACACTGATGTCAGCTGCCTGCCTCTGATTGGCCTGCATTGTGTATTGTGTCATAGGGGCCCGATAGGTCTGAGTATTGAAATACATTTCAGCTGAATGCACATTTGGCTGAAGTATACGTCCTTGTTAGCGGGTCTCCCTCTAGCACGGGCCCGGTCGTAGTCACTCTCTCTGTGATTGCAATCATTATGCTCCTGAGTACAAATCGTTCTCCTGTCCTGGCCTTTTTTTAGTTCGAAATTGTCTACACTAAGTACAGTTGTAGCAAACTCCCAGCTGTAAAATGTACTTGGCCGACATGGTGGATTTGTGGATAACACACCAAAAGCTGCACTAAATTATAGTAGAATGCTAGTGAATGGGGTTTTTAAAGTCACAGTCACACAGTAGATTTTAGGTCATGCTGTGGACTTTTAAATCTGCTGCTTGCTTATTGTGTTGCAGATTTGCCAAGGATGTTACACTTTTTCAAGCAAAGTAACACATGTGGACTTTGCCAAGGTTTTGTGGTGTAATACATGTCTTTAAAATTTCAGAGTCTGAACTTAAAGGGAATTTGACACCATGTTTTGCCACCTAGTCAAAGAGCAGCATAATATAGTGCCAGAAACCCAGATTCCAGCAATGTGTCACTTACTGGGCAGCTGTAGCTTTGGTAAAATGATTGTTTTATCAGCAGGAAATTATCACTATAGGACTAGTAAACCTGCTGCCATGTATTCCTCCATATAAATGAGCTATATATAACGCAGTCACACTTTCTGCCTATGCACAGTCTACACAGAAAGCTGTCAATCAGTGATGTGAGCTGAGTTATACAGAGCTGAGAATTTAGGCGGGCTTTGCACGCTGCGACATCGGTAACAATGTGTTACCGATGCTGCAGCGATAGTCCCGCCCCCGTCGCACGTGCAATATCTAGTGAAAGCTGCCGTAGCGATTATTATCGCTACGGCAGTTTCACACGCACATACCTGCCGTGCGACGTCCCTCTGGCCGGCGACCCGCCTCCTTCCTAAGGGGGCGGGTCGTGCGGTGTCACAGCGACGTCACACGGCAGGCGGCCAATTGAAGTGGAGGGGAGGAGATGAGCAGGATGTAAACATCCCGCCCACCTCCGTCCTTCTCATTGCAGCCGGCGGCAGGTAAGGTGATGTTCCTCGCTCCTGTGGCTTCACACACAGCGAAGTGTGCTGCCGCAGGAGCGAGGAACAACATCGCACCTGTCGCTGCACCGGCATTATGGAAATGTCGGAGGCTGCAGCGATGTTACGATAACGACGCTTTTGCGCTCGGTCATCGTATCAAAAAGGTTTTACACGTTGCGATATCGACTGCGACGCCGGATGTGCGTCACTTTCGATTTGACCCCACCGACATCGCACGTGCAATGTCGCAATGTGCAAAGCCGCCCTTAGAGAACTGGTAGATCTGCAGCAGATAAAATATATTTTATCCAAACTACAGCAAGAAGCCCAGTAGGTGAAGCATCACTGGAATCAGGGTCTATGCCCCTATATCATGCTGATCTTCGATGGGATTGCAAAAACTATGTAACAGATTAACTTTAACCTTAGGTTCCCATTCACTGACAGCAAGTATAGATCTTTGAGACAAAAAAAGTTCTAAAAAGGTGATAATTACTTTAAGGGAATCTGTTCAATTGTTGTTTATGGAGATCAGGCATGTTACATACAGTTAGGTCCAGAAATATTTGGACAGTGACACAAGTTTTGTTATTTTAGCTGTTTACAAAAACATGTTCAGAAATACAATTATATATATATAATATGGGCTGAAAGTGCACACTGCCAGCTGCAATATGAGAGTTTTCACATCCAAATCGGAGAAAGGATTTAGGAATCATAGCTCTGTAATGCATAGCCTCCTCTTTTTCAAGGGACCAAAAGTAATTGGACAAGGGACTCTAAGGGCTGCAATTAACTCTGAAGGCGTCTCCCTCGTTAACCTGTAATCAATGAAGTAGTTAAAAGGTCTGGGGTTGATTACAGGTGTGTGGTTTTGCATTTGGAAGCTGTTGCTGTGATCAGATAACATGCGGTCTAAGGAACTCTCAATTGAGGTGAAGCAGAACATCTTGAGGCTGAAAAAAAAGAAAAAATCCATCAGAGAGATAGCAGACATGCTTGGAGTAGCAAAATCAACAGTCGGGTACATTCTGAGAAAAAAGGAATTGACTGGTGAGCTTGGGAACTCAAAAAGGCCTGGGCGTCCACGGATGACAACAGTGGTGGATGATCGCCGCATACTTTCTTTGGTGAAGAAGAACCCGTTCACAACATCAACTGAAGTCCAGAACACTCTCAGTGAAGTAGGTGTATCTGTCTCTAAGTCAACAGTAAAGAGAAGACTCCATGAAAGTAAATACAAAGGGTTCACATCTAGATGCAAACCATTCATCAATTCCAAAAATAGACAGGCCAGAGTTAAATTTGCTGAAAAACACCTCATGAAGCCAGCTCAGTTTTGGAAAAGTATTCTCTGGACAGATGAGACAAAGATCAACCTGTACCAGAATGATGGGAAGAAAAAAGTTTGGAGAAGAAAGGGAACGGCACATGATCCAAGGCACACCACATCCTCTGTAAAACATGGTGGAGGCAACGTGATGGCATGGGCATGCATGGCTTTCAATGGCACTGGGTCACTTGTGTTTATTGATGACATAACAGCAGACAAGAGTAGCCGGATGAATTCTGAAGTGTACAGGGATATACTTTCAGCCCAGATTCAGCCAAATGCCGCAAAGTTGATCGGACGGCGCTTCATAGTACAGATGGACAATGACCCCAAGCATACAGCCAAAGATACCCAGGAGTTCATGAGTGCAAAAGAGTGGAACATTCTGCAATGGCCAAGTCAATCACCAGATCTTAACCCAATTGAGCATGCATTTCACTTGCTCAAATCCAGACTTAAGACGGAAAGACCCACAAACAAGCAAGACCTGAAGACTACGGCTGTAAAGGCCTGGCAAAGCATTAAGAAGGAGGAAACCCAGCGTTTGGTGATGTCCATGGGTTCCAGACTTAAGGCAGTGATTGCCTCCAAAGGATTCGCAACAAAATATTGAAAATAAAAATATTTTGTTTGGGTTTGGTTTATTTGTCCAATTACTTTTGACCTCCTAAAATGTGGAGTGTTTGTAAAGAAATGTGTACAATTCCTACAATTTCTATCAGATATTTTTGTTCAAACCTTCAAATTAAACGTTACAATCTGCACTTGAATTCTGTTGTAGAGGTTTCATTTCAAATCCAATGTGGTGGCATGCAGAGCCCAACTCGCGAAAATTGTGTCACTGTCCAAATATTTCTGGACCTAACTGTAACTGTAATTGTTTTGTAGCTAAAGAAAGTAGTTTTCGTTCCAGTTTTAAGCGGGCTTTACACTCTACGATATCATTAATGTATTATTGTCGGGGGTCACGTTGTTTGTGACGCACATCCGGTGTCATTAACGAGATCGCAGGGTCTAACACTTAATAGAGATCTTAAACGATTGCAAAAGAGGGCAAAATCGTTTGCCGTGCAGAGGTCGTCCTGAAATAAAAAATTGTTTTCAGGATGTTAGCGCTGTGTGTGACACCGCAGGAGCGAGGAACATCTCCTTACCTGCCTCCATCGGCAATGAGGAAGGAAGGAGGTGGGCGGGATATTACGTCCCGCTCATCTCCGCCCCTCCGCTTCTATTGGCCGCCTGCCGTGTGACGTCGCTGTGACGCCGCATGACTGGCCCCTTAGGAAGGAGGTGGTTCGCCGGCCAGAATGACGTCGCAGGGAAGGTAAGTCCGTGTGACGGGAGTAAGCAAGGTATCGCTACCCGTGTTGCACAACCGACGGGGGTGGGTACGTTCGCTTGCGATCTCGCTAGCGAGATCACAGCGTCTAAAGCCCGCTTTAGTGTATACATATTCTGGCTTCCAGCTATTTAGTACAGTCTTAACCCCTTTATGACCAATGACGTACTTATACGTCCTTTATTGTGTATGTCCCTTTAATACAGGCTCACGTTATCACAAAGCACTGATGTATTATCATGACTAGAGCTGATCAGACTCGCAAAAAAACGGGATCGGCAGGTCCCTGATAAATTTAAAAAACCCTGATCCACTCCAGAATCCGATACTCAATTAAGTCTATGGGGACTAGAATCCGGAGAATAAGAATGTTGGTGGAAGGGATAGAGGGATATGGGGGTAGGAGCATGAGCGGTGTACTCACCCGAGGCTGTGTCATGGCGGCACACTCCTTTCAAGTCACGCTCTCCCTTCTGGAACCGAAAAATTGACCATTCACTGCTTTGCCCGCCCACCGATGCGTGTAATTGGTTGCAGTTAGACGCGTCCCCATTCTGAATGGCATGTCAGCTGTCTGCAACCAATCACAGGTGCCAGAACGGCTGGTGGGCGTGGAAAGCAGTTCAAGTGTGCGGGTCATTATGGTGGTATAAAAATAAATAAATAAATAAATAAAACAAAGGGTCCCCGTATTCTGATGCCAGCACAGATAAAGCCCATGGCTGCAGCCCCCAGTTGTTTTGCTTTATCTGTGCTGTGTATCCAGAGCCCAGAGTCACACGTGCGAGGGACTTGCATCACATCACCCGGCAGCTGCTCACTCTCCTGACAGGAGCATTCAGGTATATAGAAATACATGCTGCCTATCTGCTCTTGTCATAAGAGTGTGTGGTTGTGTCGGGTGATGCTACGCGAGACTCGCGCGAGTCCCCCGAAAGTGTGATTCCTGCCTAAGAGAAACCACATGCAACTTTTTCAGTTTTTGTTTATTTAAGTAAATAATTAAAAAAAAACAACGTGCGGTCCACCCAATTTTGATACCCAGCCAAAATCTAGCCAGCTTCGGGCTGGTATTCTCTGCCTGCAGCATCCCGGTATTGCCGCATCCATTAGATGTGACAATCCCAGTGTTTTACTGGCTGTTCCCGAATTGCCCTGGTGTAGTGGCAATTGGGGTAATGAGGGGTTAATAACAGCACACTGCTGCTACTAACCCCTAGGTTCGTGATGGCACAAGAGTCTATGAGATACCTGCATCAGTAATCTATAAATAAAAGTAAATAAAAACAGACACCGAAAAAATCCTTTATTTAGAAAAAAAGACAAAACCACCCCCTCTTTCACCACTTTACTAACCCCAAACACGCCTCCAGGTTTGGCGCAATCCACACAAGGTCCCACGGATATTCAGCTCTGCTATATTTGAATATCACAGCGAGTTTCCATAGAACACGACCGCTCGCTGTGAGCTCCATAGAATGAATGAGCTGCGCAATGAGCGGTGATGTCACTCAGGCCATTTGTGGTCACAGCTGGAGGTTCCCATGGTCCTTCACTTGTAATCGCAGGGAACCTGACCTCAGGTGGAGGGCACTGAGTTCACAGACCTGCAACTCCTAGCAGAAAATATTTTTTTTGGGATTTTTGGGGCAAGGGATGCAAATTTGGTGCTTAAATTTTTACACTATATTTCTGCACGCAATCTACACCTCCTGGAAAAAAAAACACGTTTTTTATTCATTTTTTTGCCGTGGTTTTGTGCCAGTAGGTGCACATTTGGTGCTGAAATCGTCTGCACCAGATTTCAGCACCAAATTTTTTTTGTTACTTAAAAAAAACGATGTGCGGTCCCCTGCAATTTTCATCCCCAGCCAAGATAAAGCCAGCTGGGGGCTAGTATTTTCAGCCCGCAGCCGCGTGAATCCGGACTTTTAAAGTCCGGGCCCGCTCATCCCTAGTCATGATAGCAAGGGGTCAGATGATTGATGACCCCTGTCGCTGTCATGACTCACTTCCTGTGAATGCTGGCAGAGCACCACCACTCACAGGAGAACAGTATTTCTCCAGATCGCACTGTGTAGCTATAAAGTCCCCTAGGGGGACTAATAAAATCAATAAAAAGTGTAAGAAAAGTTTTAATAAAATTTGAAGCCTCCCCTAAAAGTTGAACTCACCTCCCTTTTGCCCCATTGAAAATAAAACAATAAAAAACCCCACACATTTTTAGTATCGCTGCTTTCAGAAATGCCTGTTCTAACAAAATATAAAATCAATTAATCTGATAGGTAAAGGGTGTAGCGAGAAAAAAATAAAAATGGGAGAATTTTTTTCTTTTTTGGTCTCCACAACATTGCAATAAAATGCTATAACAGACGATTAAAACATCTCATCTATGCAAAAATGATATAGTTAAAAACAACAGTTCAAGACACAAAAAATAAGCCATTACTGAGCCCCAGATCCTGAAAAAAAGAGATTGTTACGGGTTTGGAAAATGGTGACAAAAGCGCAATTCCTTTTTTTACCAAATTTCAATTTTTTTCTTCACCGCTTAGATAAAAGTAAAACTACACATGTTTGGTATCTGTGAACACGTACTGACCTGGGGAATCATACTGCTAGGTCAGTTTTACCAAATCGTGAACATGGTAAAGAAAAAAAAAAAAAGAAATCGAGGAATTTCCCTTTTTTTTGAAATTTCAGTGCACTTCAATTTTTTTTTCCTATTTTTCAGTACAATATGGGGCAGATGAATTGTGTAATTCAAAAGTACAATTCATCCCCCAAAAAACAAGCCCTCATATGGCAATATTGACAGAAAAATAAAAAAGTTACGGCTCTTGGAAGAAGGAGAGGAAGAAACAAAAATGGAAAATTGCCCCAGGGAAGAAGGGGTTAAACTATAGTATTCATATATGTCATCAGGAAAAGGAGGGACAAATAATATTGAAATAAACTAATAATAAAATTCACAGCTTGTAACTTGGATTTCAGGTGAATATTAAAATATTCATTTCTTGGTGATAGCTTTATCTGGAATATCACAGCGTTCTTTCTTGGATTCCTCCATTGCATGTATTGATTTTCTCCGGCATGGCCTAGGCTTTGATAAGCCGTCATATGACTGCCACCATGTGTTTTACTAGGCTACTGTTGTAGGAGGAAGGCAAGAGCTCCATCTTTCGATAGAACAGCATAAAGGGATCTATTACCATATGAGGATAGTCATTAGTGATCATGAAGTATTACAGAGCCTATAGCCTTCTGAGAATATAGGCCTTCACCTACGACACCTGTGCCGGATGGTCTTACTGAATGAGTTCACATATAGGCTGTGTCACAAACCACCGGGGGGGTCACTCAGAAATCCCCCGCGCTGGCTACCAGTACGTCACAATCGGGGGGTAGCAAGGGGGCGTCCCCCTCCTTTATACCTCCCGACCGACAGACAGAGCACGTGACGCGCTCTCTAGCGCCCCTCTTATAGTCAGGCCAATTATGGAATTGCCCGACCATAAGCAAGGAGGCCGCTATACTACTTATGCCGATTATTGAAGGGTCCCCGGTGAGAGGAGGGTATATATTCCCCCGACCTCCGCGGGCGGAATATATAATATCTTCCCGGATCTCACTGGCCTCCCCACAATAATCCTTGGCACAACTCGCTGCCACCAACCGATTTACGGTAACTATTAGCCGAACACACAGACGTGGGATTCAAGATCGAGATAACAGAACAGCCCAAGATTAATTATATAATTTAATCGCCTAAAGCACACTAGAAACTACAATATATACAATAGGGAATCTACAGAATATACAGTTATGTCAGAGTACAGTTACAATCAAAGCATGTTTTACAAACAGGTATGCAATTCAATCAGTTACCTTGTGCGTCTGGCCACAGGGGGGCGCTGTAGACCAGGTTTCCAGGAACTCCCACAGATGTTTCCTACACGTGCCCCCAGCGAGAAGAACCTTGGAAAATGGCCGAAGTAGGGTTATCAACCTGGGCAGATCCAGGTCCCCTCCTACCTTAGTGACCTCACAGGGAAGCACTGCCACTCCCCCTGCATGGATCAGAATTATCCAGCAAAGGGGATTTTGGCTATAACTTTGCCTGGGAGCGTCGTAGGCAGACGCCAATGCTCTCATTGTGACAGTTATGAATTTAGCTACAGAACGAGGGGACTCATGACCTGTCTACGAGTTCCCATATGGCTGATATCACGCCTGGGGCATTTCCCAATGTCCTGCTCCCATAAAAAGGGGGTGCCGGCATCGTCCACATGCGGAGACACCATTTTTATGGTTGCCATATTTATCGGAAATATGGCTTGCGAGATATGAACCATTTTTTACTGGAGTCGTTCTGTCTGGCTATTTCCAGAGCCTTGCTAATTAGATAGCAGCTCCTACTACAGGGTGACGGCAGGGAGTCATCCTGTGTCCATTGTCCCAAAGCCACCTAATTTCCATATCACAGGACATGGCCATGGAGTTTGTTGCTAAACCAGTTGTGTGGGGGAAAGGGGGGTTGACACCAGGAGAGGGCTTCCTGACATACTTGAATATCATGATTTATCGTCATCTCTCCGGATTTACTTCACACCTCCCCCCTTTTGAGGGCGCTAGGGGGCAGCACACTCCGGTGTTCCCCCGTGCGCCCGTCCGCGACCTCTCCTTGTCGGGACAGCCCGTCTGCGTTACCGTGGTCACGGCCCCTTTTGTGGCGAATGGTGAAGTTGTATTGCTGGAGCGCAAGGCTCCATCGCAACAATCGCCCATTCGTCCCAGAGAGCTAACATAACTGATAGCTCGTAGAGCCAGTAAGAATAATTACAATTACTTCGAGTCCTGTGATCTGGGAACTGTCTTCCTGCACAAGACATCTGTACACCATAAATGAGGCAATCATTAATCAATAGCATGCAGAGTAAAGGGAGCCGTGATCCCCAAAATGTGCATTAGAAGTCCCCGAACTGCAGCATGTCTTATAGCTTAAAAATCTCTCTCTTTTTCCCTCAATTGTGGAAATGTGAAAAGCCTTGATCCTCCATCCTTTAACATGTTGTAGGCGTTGCCTGCATTAATCTCTGTCTGCTCGGTGTCTGCGAGCACTCACATATGTAATTTCTCCAGCTTGCTCTTTAACAGTGCCCCCCATTACTCACTGTTCACGTTGTTTGCTCATATGATAAATATGAAGACGTTGGTAAATTACCGGCTAAGGTCGGCCTCTCAAAAGAAAATAATTGGATTAGCTGGTATTCCTTATAGCTATCACTGAACCTGTCCAAATCATAAATATTGTATGTAGAAAATCAATCTCCGCAAAGATCTTATGTTTCTGTGTGAAACCTGGAGAGTCTGTGCTGGGGTGGTGCCGGGTGGGCTGAGGTCCAGTTTCTGCACCAATCTATCTTTTCCACACTAGATGCCTTGTAATATCCATGGTTTCTTTTTTCTTTTTCCCTCTTTATTGTGTCACATATCTAGACAATCTCTGAGACTCCTTAGAAACTCCTTGAATCTAAGGAGTCATTGTATGTGTCATGTGATCCCACTTGGCACTGCTGCCTGGTGGAGGGAGAATTGCAGAAGGGACAAATGCCACATGTTCGTCAGCAGATTTCAGGATTTATTCCAAACTCCTAGTCGTTATTTCAGATGAACATTTTATGGGTCAAATTACAGCAGCTCAGGCAGGCTAATGGCATGGGGTAGTCTGAGAGTGATCTGGTCCACTAGAGGCTCAAAGCCACAGGCCTTTACCAACCACTTCAGCTGCAACACACTTGATTGTTGGAATATTTTTTGAGAGTCCTGCACTTTTTTTATTCACCTGCTAACTGCCCTAATACTTGGGTGATAAGGGCACCCCTTTTTAATCATGTTTTATTGATATTAATTTGAAGGGGACTGTCATAGAGACTGATGTTTTTGAATAACACAGGTTTGTAGTGCAAATAACCCCTAAAGGCTGCTTTACACGCAGCAATGTTGCTAGCGATCGCACCCGCTCCCGTAGTTTGTGCGTCACGGGCAAATCGCTGCCCGTAGCGAACAATATCGCTGGTACGCGTCACACCAACTTACCTTCCTACCTTCCTAACAATGTCGCTGTTGCCGGCAAACCACCTCTTTTTTAAGGGGGCAGTTCGTGCTGCGTCACAGCGATGTCACACAGCAGGCCACCAATAGAAGCAGGGGGGCGGAGAGCAGCTACATGAACGTCACTCCTACCTCATTGCCGGAGAACGCAGGAACACTGTTGTTCGTCATTCCCGGGCTGTCTCACGTAGCGATGTGTGCTGCCTCAGGAACGACAAACAACCTGCGTCCCAAACGAGCAACGATATTTTGAAAATGAACGACGTGTCGACAATCAACGATTTGGTAAGTATTTTGCATCGTTAGCGGTCACTCGTACGTGTCACACGCAACAACATCGCTAAAGAGGCTGGATGTGCGTCACGAATTCCGTGACCCCAGCGACATCTCGTTAGCGATTTTGTTGCGTGTAACGGGGCCTTTAGAGGAGTTTTCTAGCCAAAAATATCTACAGATTTCTCCAGACCCCTAGCACAATAAATGGAGAAGAGGAGTTAAACAATAATAAAATACATTATGTAACTCCATGCCCTTGCACTACCTTGCTTCTCCCCGGCAGGGACGCCGATTCACTCACCACTGCTGCCGTGCTGTGTCCTCCCCTGCACTTCCACAGCCATCCATGCACTATTCTGCCTCCTCCTCCCATGGCTTTTGCACGCCACACAGGTCCCTGGGAGTGTGCTTACGGTGCACATACACGGCCACCCGGCTCTTAAAGGGCTCGTGTGCCATTTCCCAGCAGTGCCTCTCAGTCTATGGCTCTATGGCTGAGAAGCACTAGGTATTTAAGGCATCCTCCCATTAGGGGGGGTGCCTGCGCAAAGCCTTTAGTTTGTCAGTTTACGCATCTGCTAGCTAGATTTCAGGTCCTGTGTTCCTGTCCTATTACCTATACCTTCCCATACCTGTCTGACCCTGTCATGCCCCCTGTACCTGTCTGCTCTGTAGTGCCCCTGAGACCCTCAAGGCACTACAAGGAACTGCATCCTCATAGGGATGCAGGACCTACACCCTGGGACCTGGAGTACCAGTGCCGATTCCACCAAAACACAATCTAAATCAAGGTTCTCCTCTGCACACTGGGCATTGAGGGTTAAGCATGTAAGGGGATGGTCGCCATGGGAACGAATCCCTGGGTATAGCCAGCCTGGTGGGAGGGGTCAGTCAGTCTGTAGGTAGTAGAGAGTCGGGAGCACACATGACAGGTGTGCGGACATGCCTGAGCTGGGTCCATGTAACAGTAGCCCCAGTGGTACAGGAGAGAGGTCGCCAGGACGGATACCGAGATACCGCTGGGACTGGAGCACGCACGGGGCACAGGGCCCTAGGTCAAGCACAAGTTTTAGACTGTTTGGCAAATACCTGCCCAGTGAGGACACCTCCACGGACTTCACCAAACCAAATAATCTGGGGGCATCAGCAGTAAACTAGGATCGGGGTTCGAACACTTACCTCCCCGCTGGGTCCGCACTGCCCATTGTATGGAGAAGGAGACGGTACCTCAAAAGGGACAGTCGGGGTCCCCAAACGCTCCATGCTACGGGGACTCAATCTACAGAGAGTGTCGAGGACAGAGCAACCTAGGTCACCACATTGGCACTGGTCCTCATGGGACCTGAACCAGCAACCCCTGCGTCCACAGTGAGTAGAGACTGTTAAAGACAACCTGGTCTGGTCTCCTTTATTGCCGCACTACATCTCCCAGGCACAGCTCTACCTGCGGAGGGCCTACCATCACAACTGCCACTACCACCAGCCCTGGGAGTAACCACATTCAGCAGCGGCGGTTCTCCATGCTTACCACAACCCGCAGGTGGCGTCACATGACAAAAAACTCTTATCTCCCCTGTAACTAGCCCCCATTAACAAAAGGGACCCAGAGCATGGGACCGAGCAATGGCCATCAGAGTGACATTCCCATTTGTTACCGCCCGGGACCGAGTAACCCCTTCTCTGGGCGCTACAGCTCCAGCTGTCCTGTCTGTGTCAACCACCACGGCTGTATCTGCCTCCACCAGAGACTGTACCCACTCGCACCTGTATCCGACCAAGTATTCCCTGCCCTTGGGGTCAGCTGCCACAGTTCCAGACACTGCCCTGGGAGTGGCACCTGTCATCTACCTTGGTGGTCACTTATTTAAGCCCCTCCCACATCAGTGTAAGCCTTGGTGCCCCCAGTGGTCCAGTGGGTCCATTCCCACTACTGCTCGCCAAAATACTGGTGAGCATTACACATTACACTAACCTGTCATAGATCTTCACCTGTTTTACATCTGCTGATACTTTAGCTCCAACCTTTAGACCAATCACTGGCATCATTTGAGGAACAGCTGAAGATGATAGCAGAGACCTGGCATCGAAGATGATGAAAGGTGAGGGCTTAGTATAATGTATTTTATTATATAACCATTTCCGATCTCCCAAAAGAATCCGGCAAAATGGTCCTGGGCTGACCACCCTTTTTCCTGATTTGTGCATATTGAATCCCAAAAATATTGAAATTCACCAAAATCCAGTATGTTGGGGAAATTTGTAACAATTTCATTTCTCACAAATTGATTCACTAATCATAACACATTTAGCTAGAACGAGCCTTCGTTAGATTCATCTGAAGGTGGTTCTATTTCAGAGCTATGATTTCACATCGTTTAAAAATAAAAACAGCACATTTTAAACTTCTCTCCTCATTTAGAAATTCTGTTTGATGGCAGCGCTACAACAGAGGTTCCTAATTAGAGTTGGTGAGAATCGATTTGTAGAACCTGATCTATCCACCATATTAGTAATCTGTGTCTGCTAGATGGAGCCCTGTGAATCACTTCTTCCCTGACGTTATTCACAGCTCTTCTTTTAACCAACTGGCTTTGTGCGTCACACCGTAGAAGCCCTCTTGGAAGAGTGAGTTCTCAGGCTTTCCTTAACTGCAACCATATATTACTGGCATAGCCAATAGACTGGGTCCTACGAAACGATTTGCACCAAACCAAGTCTAAATCTTTTGCTGCTCAACCATTACAGTATGGACATCGGATCCAGGGGAATGTAGGATCGCAACATCTCCATGTTTAGTCCTAAAATTTGATAAAATAAATGTCCTGCGCATGAGGTGGCTTGTTTTTTATTATTTCTCTCTCTATATCAGTGAATAAACAGAAAGGGTATTAGCTTAGAAACTAAAATGAACCGGTCACCCAGCCCCTTTATACTCTGCTCTGAATATATGGCTATACTGTGTCAGCTTGTGGTGCCTATGGCCCATCAGTAGAATTGACTCTAGAGGCTCACATTACGGCTGCATACAAATACCTGTTACACATTATCCAAATTAAAGCAGAGTGTCATCTGTAAACTACAGGTGGCTCCTGCGTATCTTCTGTGCCCACACCATAACTGTAATATACAATTAAGTTTTTTGCATTACGTGCATATTTGCCACTTTATAATGGTATGTTACACAACATTGGCATAGTGACTAAATAATAACAATACCAATGCCGAAAAATCCATAAAGAATCTTATTTTTATTGATGAGTATCATGCTAGTACAGCCCACCCCCACACAATAACCTCCCAAGAGTGAGTGTACAACTTTTCAGCCATTAACTCTGACCTTCATCAGGCATACAGTTGGCGTATGCAGGGAAAAACTGATCGAGCTGTGATAAAGCAATATGGGAGAAGCGTGGAATATCTACAGTGGTACAGTCAGGGCCAGAAATATTTGGACAGTGACACAAGTTTTGTTATTTTAGCTGTTTACAAAAACATGTTCAGAAATACAATTATATATATAATATGGGCTGAAAGTGCACACTCCCAGCTGCAATATGAGAGTTTTCACATCCAAATCGGAGAAAGGGTTTAGGAATCATAGCTCTGTAATGCATAGCCTCCTCTTTTTCAAGGGACCAAAAGTAATTGGATAAGGGACTCTAAGGGCTGCAATTAACTCTGAAGGCGTCTCCCTCGTTAACCTGTAATCAATGAAGTAGTTAAAAGGTCTTGGGTTGATTACAGGTGTGTGGTTTTGCATTTGGAAGCTGTTGCTGTGACCAGACAACATGCGGTCTAAGGAACTCTCAATTGAGGTGAAGCAGAACATCCTGAGGCTGAAAAAAAAAGAAAAAATCCATCAGAGAGATAGCAGACATGCTTGGAGTAGCAAAATCAACAGTCGGGTACATTCTGAGAAAAAAGGAATTGACTGGTGAGCTTGGGAACTCAAAAAGGCCTGGGCGTCCACGGATGACAACAGTGGTGGATGATCGCCGCATACTTTCTTTGGTGAAGAAGAACCCGTTCACAACATCAACTGAAGTCCAGAACACTCTCAGTGAAGTAGGTGTATCTGTCTCTAAGTCAACAGTAAAGAGAAGACTCCATGAAAGTAAATACAAAGGGTTCACATCTAGATGCAAACCATTCA
Organism: Anomaloglossus baeobatrachus; assembly: GCF_048569485.1. Lineage (NCBI taxonomy): Eukaryota > Metazoa > Chordata > Amphibia > Anura > Aromobatidae > Anomaloglossus > Anomaloglossus baeobatrachus. Next base: position 220,527,487 of record NC_134358.1, on the reverse strand, counting down.
TCAATTCCAAAAATAGACAGGCCAGAGTTAAATTTGCTGAAAAACACCTCATGAAGCCAGCTCAGTTCTGGAAAAGTATTCTATGGACAGATGAGACCAAGATCAACCTGTACCAGAATGATGGGAAGAAAAAAGTTTGGAGAAGAAAGGGAACGGCACATGATCCAAGGCACACCACATCCTATGTAAAACATGGTGGAGGCAACGTGATGGCATGGGCATGCATGGCTTTCAATGGCACTGGGTCACTTGTGTTTATTGATGACATAACAGCAGACAAGAGTAGCCGGATGAATTCTGAAGTGTACCGGGATATACTTTCAGCCCAGATTCAGCCAAATGCCGCAAAGTTGATCGGACGGCGCTTCATAGTACAGATGGACAATGACCCCAAGCATACAGCCAAAGCTACCAGGAGTTCATGAGTGCAAAAAAGTGGAACATTCTGCAATGGCCAAGTCAATCACCAGATCTTAACCCAATTGAGCATGCATTTCACTTGCTCAAATCCAGACTTAAGACGGAAAGACCCACAAACAAGCAAGACCTGAAGGCTGCGGCTGTAAAGGCCTGGCAAAGCATTAAGAAGGAGGAAACCCAGCGTTTGGTGATGTCCATGGCTTCCAGACTTAAGGCAGTGATTGCCTCCAAAGGATTCGCAACAAAATATTGAAAATAAAAATATTTTGTTTGGGTTTGGTTTATTTGTCCAATTACTTTTGACCTCCTAACATGTGGAGTGTTTGTAAAGAAATGTGTACAATTCCTACAATTTCTATCAGATATTTTTGTTCAAACCTTCAAATTAAACGTTACAATTTGCACTTGAATTCTGTTGTAGAGGTTTCATTTCAAATCCAATGTGGTGGCATGCAGAGCCCAACTCGCGAAAATTGTGTCACTGTCCAAATATTTCTGGACCTAACTGTAGTATTAGTCCTTTGCCCCTCCATACCAGTCTAATACTGTTAGTTTTTTCAAAATAATTTGTATATGTATTTTGTATGTAAATTCCATACAGTATTAATTCATATGTACGCTTTTGAGGCCCCTGTCAAATAGTAAAGTTTCCCTTTATGTCACCATAACTTAGTAATGTCCTTCTTTGTGCTCAAATATAGCGACAATGTCCTTTTCATAGTGGCACTCATCTTTTCTGTCCTATTACATTGATGACATCCACCTTTTATGACTAATATTGTCAATGTATTCTGGCTAGAGCTGAGTGGACCCATTAAAGTTCAGTTTTGGCGGTCCAGCCGAACTAAAGTAAAGTTCATTTCGGAACCTGGACTTCATCCGAATCCCATTGTAAAGCCTGCTTTACACCATACGATCCAGCATACGGTATCGTATGCGATCGTACCCGCCCCCATCGTATGTGCGGCACATTCAATTTGTTGAACGTGTCGCACAAACGAGTAACCCCCGTCACACGTACTTACCCGTCCATACAACCTCGATGTGGGCGGCGAACATCCACTTCCTGGAGTGGGAGGGACGTTCGGCATCACATCCACGTCACGTGGCAGCCGGCCACCTCCTTCCTTCCGCATAGCTGGTGAGCTGCTGTTCATCGTTCCTGGGGTGTGCAACCCCGGGTACGATGAACAACCTGACATTCAATTTTTAGGAATTGAACGACGTGCATGCAATGAACGTTTTACCGTGCAATCGCACGTAGCTGTTACATGCTACAATGTAACTTACGATGCCGGATGTGCGTCACTTACGACGTGACCCCGCCAACACATCGCAAGATATATTGTAGCATGTAAAGCGCCCTTAAGTCACTGATTGGGCAATTTGGGTCTCCAATCACATACAGCCAGCCTTAAACAGAATACTTCCGGGAATGTTTTTTTCATTTTTTTTTGTACACACTACATCCAATCACGCTGTTGTTACACCCAGTGCCAGCCATCAAACACTGCAAGCAGCTCACACTGGGCCCAGTGCCGAGTGTAACTAAGCACATCAATGCTCAATCGAGTGGTCAGCATACGTAAAGAGTTGAACACTGATTTACCTGTAAATCCAATGTTCGGTACGAACACCGAACTTTACAGTTTGGTTTCGCTCAACTCTAATTATGGCCCAATATAATAATAAAGTTTCCCATATAGTTATAATTCTCCCATTATGGCCTCAACATAATAATAATTTCTCCCACTACTAGGGTAAAGCCGGCGTTACACGGGACGATATATCGTGCGATCGCATGAGCGATCGCACCCACCCCCATCGTTTACTTACCTCCCTAATGACCTCGCTGTGGGCGGCGAACATCCTCTTCCTCAAGGGGGAGGGACGTTCGGCATCACAGCGACGTCACACAGCGGCCGCCCAATAGAAGCGGAGGGGCGGAGATGAGCGGGACGTAACATCCCGCCCACCTCCTTCCTTCCGCATTGTCGGCGGCCACAGGTAAGCTGCAGTTCGTTGTTCCCGAGGTGTCACACGGAGCGACATGTGCTGCCTCGGGAACGATGAACAACTGGCGCGCAGAAGGAGGAACAATTTTATGAAAATGAGCAACGTGTCAATGAGCAACGATAAGGTGAGTATTTTTGCTAGTTAACAGTAGCTCGTAGCTGTCACACGCTACGATATGTCAAATGATGCTGGATGTGCGTCACGGAATCCGTGACCCCGATGACATATCGCTTGATATATCGTAGCGTGTAACACCCCCCTAATAATGACCCTTTTCTGCACCCCATAACAATGTCCCTTTCATGGCAATTCTTCACAGAGCAATTAAAAATAAAAACATTCTGATACCCCAACTCCCATAACAAGCATCAACTTTATGCTTCATAGTCTAGTGCGGATGGCACAATGCAGCGTCATTATTGTGCCACCTGCAATGGGAGGCCGACATCAACTGCTGGCTTCTGATAGGCCAAATGTTGTATAGATATTGCAACGTAGAGAGTCAGTAGTAATCCGCTCTGCATCACTTTTCAACTGGATTTACTGTACATCTGAGGATACACATCCAGCTGAAAATAGAACCAGCATTGGCGGACCCACCTCAAATCCAGAGCAGGTTACAGTGGGCCAGTCTGAGCCTGTGACCACCCAAAAAACGCACAGAAACTGAAGTGGAGATAGAAAGATAGAGGCAACTTTGTGACAAAATCAAGACTGTTTGTGATGTCGCTTATATCAAAAGGTCTAAAATAATACGTTGAGTTAAGTACATACGATATGAAAAAGAAAAATATGATTTCCGTAGAGTATAGACCAGTAACCTAAATGATTACTCTTATCTTAGTGAAGAATGCTATATCTCCTAACTATGGCATCACTTAATGGGCTGATCTTTGGGACCAACACCGATTCTGAGAATAAAGGGGCCATAGTTTTATTCGTCCATGAAGTGGATTCTGTGTAGCACTCTACTCTATTAAAGTAGGGTTCCCTGAACCGGCATGTGTCTACGAGCTCCTGTGCAGGAAAAACCTCTGAACAACACTGAAGTGGCACCATGGTCCTTCCATTCTCAGGATCAGATCAGACCCAAAGGGAAGCCATATCCCATATGTTCCATGTCTTACACAGATAGGAAACCCCATTGAGATCTTCCTTCTTAGACAAGGGACAATGTGCGTGTAATCATACTGCACACATACAGACTGCCATGAGTATAGGAGTCGGGTAAGGTAAAGAACCTACAATACACCAGCCTATATTTCGCTCAGACATGCAAAGGCACTTGACAGACATTTGCTTATTACAATTCCTCATGTTTCATAAGCAAAATAAAAATGACAACTTTTATTATTCATTTCCCCTGAAACGTACACAAAGAGAATTGTTTACAGCTTTATTGCTTCCTTTTTGCAGCCGGCCAGATGAAAGCATTAGCCCAGGGCTTGTTATTAGATACTCTCCCGTAATAGGGCCTCATTATGCTATAGAAACAACGGTGGTGAGCGGAGAATATTTTTATAAGGATTATGTTACATTAGCGCCAGCTTTTTCCTATATTTGCAATGCTGGCAATACTTTTTATAGGATCAAATGAATATGTGCATACCATTTTAAAGCGACTTGGGCTAGGATATGTCACTGGAATGATACTGTGATATTGTCTAAACATCTTTTCCCTCTTAGGGAGACCTAGAAAAATTATGTGCATATGTTTTGCTCCTCCGGGCACCTAATGACAAGAGCAGATATGCAGGTGCCTATAGTGATTCTAGAATATTTTTCACGCTTGTTTGCAAATACTCCTGTTGTGCTACAGATAATTCATTGCTTATTTCAGTAATGCCGGCTTTGGGGAACCACATACTAGCGAATACAGAGAACTATTATTACTTGACTGGGTTACGGTGTCAGTGCGCACTGGAGATGTTTGATAACATTTTGTAATACGGTGATGAAATTCAGCGCCGGGGCCTTTTTTCCCATCTCGCCCTCTCTCTCCCTCTCTCCTTTTTTCAGTTCAGTGAAAATTTAATGCAGATGGGATTAGCCTGGATGTCTGGCTGCCAAGTCACACTGACCCACTTTTATATTTTAATCCCTGTGGTGATTCAGTATTTTTTTTATACCATTTTTTATGAATATGTTTATGCAATCCAGAAAAGATTTCCATGAATTCTATCGGACATGTTACATGAATATATCCAAACTTGCCTACATCATCCATCCATAGGCACGGTGCTTAGAATGAATGCTCCTTTTAATGCAGGTGTTTACCCTGCCCAATGGACGTCTCTGCTCACTGCTGTGAACCCTGCTTTCCCGGCCTGATTACCCTGACGTTATTCATATTATTCATGCTACGCCGAGATCCAGCAGCCTATATAAATACATATTTTCTCTGATTGCTATAAAAGGTATTCTGGAATGAAATGCTTTATATTTTAAGTAGACCTTAGACATATATAAAACTCTTAAGCGCAAGAGGGATTTGCAATATATTGTACACCGAGGTACGGCCTGACTATGGGACTGTCTGATTTACTTTTAAGACGCCAGAATATTTGTGATTAGTTCACATATATGTCTGTTTATACATATGCTCAATAAAAATGGGTCCGGTTGATGGAAAATCCGTCTGCTTAGTTTTCCCAAAGGTCAGCAGGGGGCCATAAATAATTTTCACATTAATTCGGTACTGCAAAATCATACAGGATTAGTCTTTGCTGCGAATGCTTTTCTGAGAATACTGTTATATATGCACACACGGTAGAAATGTTTGAAAGGATAGTAGTGATATTGAAATATGTTTATCCTTTTCTACATATTAATCCATAATTATATACCATTAAGGCTCAAAGAATTGCTACCAATGGCCACATCTGTCCATCCACAATATTCATAGACATTGATCACATTATGGACTGTGATATTCTAGGCTGATCTATATCGGCTAGACAGCTACTGTGTATGGCAGTTGCTGATAAATGCTGCAAATATTTATTTTTTTATATGTACAATATATTGCTCAGTATTATGCACAATATACTGTATATCCACTGACCTCGGTTCCTGTCCTCAGAGGAGTATATCATTTAAGTTCCTTATAACACATCCACAAATGAATTTGTATTTCAAACATTTTACTTTATAATTCAGATATTCCTCCTAGATTGTGTACAGTTGGGGTCACGCATGTCACCATGTTGTCCTTTTTTTTGGAGTGTTTTGCTTTTTTCCATTAGATTCAATATGGAAAGCTGTAGGGCATGGAAGAAGGTCAAGGAACATTTTTTTTAGGCTTTATTAAAACAACAGTTAGTAATATACAGTACAGACCAAACGTTTGGACACACCTTCTCATTCAAAGAGTTTTCTTTATTTTCATGACTGAACATTTTAGATTCACATTGAAGGCATCAAAACTATGAATTAACACATGTGGAATGAAATACTTAACAAAAAAATGTGAAACAACTGAAAATATGTGTTATATTCTAGGTTCTTCAAAGTAGTCACCTTTTGCTTTGATTACTGCTTTGCACACTCTTGGCATTTTCTTGATGAGCTTCAAGAGGTTGTCACCAGAAATGGTCTTCCAACAGTCTTGAAGGAGTTCCCAGAGATGATTAACACTTGTTGGCCCTTTTGCCTTCACTCTACGTTCCAGCTCACCCCTAACCATCTCGATTGGGTTCAGGTCTGGTGACTGTGGAGGCCAGGTCATCTGGCGTAGCACCCCATCACTCTCCTTCTTAGTTAAATAGCCCTTACACATCCTGGCGGTGTGTTTGGGGTCATTGTCCTGTTGAAAAATAAATGATGGTCCAACTAAACACAAACCGGATGGAATAGCATGCCGCTGCAAGATGCTGTGGTAGGCATGCTGGTTCAGTATGCCTTCAATTTTGAATAAATCCCCAACAGTGTCACCAGCAAAGCACCCCCACACCATCACACCTCCTCCTCCATGCTTCACGGTGGGAACCAGGCATGTAGAATCCTTCCGTTCACCTTTTCTGATCCAAAGATCTCAAATTTGGACTCATCAGACCAAAGCACAGATTTCCACTGGTCTAATGTCCATTCCTTGTGTTCTTTAGCCCAAACAAGTGTCTTCTGCTTGTTGCTTGTCCTTAGCAGTGGTTTCCTAGCAGCTATTTTACAATGAAGGCCTGCTGCACAAAGTCTCCTCTTAACAGTTGTTCTAGAGATGTGTCTGTTGCTAAAACTCTGTGTGGCATTAACCTGGTCTCTAATCTGAGCTGCTGTTAACCTACAATTTCTGAGGCTGGTGACTCGGATAAACTTATCCTCCGCAGCAGAGATGACTCTTGGTCTTCCTTTCCTGGGGCGGTCCTCATGTGAGCCAGTTTCTTTGTAGCGTTTGATGGTTTTTGCCCCTGCACTTGGGGACACTTTCAAAGTTTTCCCAATTTTTCGGACGGACTGACCTTCATTTCTTAAAGTAATGATGGCCACTCGTTTTTCTATACTTACCTGCTTTTTTCTTGCCATAATATAAATTCTAACAGTCTATTCAGTAGGACTATCAGCTGTGTATCCACCAGACTTCTGCACAACACAACTTTTGGTCCCAACCCCATTTATAAGGCAATAAATCCCACTTAATAAACCTGACAGGGCACACCTGTGAAGTGAAAACCATTTCCGGTGACTACCTCTTGAAGCTCATCAAGAGAATGCTAAGAGTGTGCAAAGCAGTATAATCAAAGCTAAAGGTGGCTATTTTCAAGAACCTAGAATATAAGACATATTTTCAGTTGTTTCACACTTTTTTGTTAAGTATTTAATTCCACATGTGGGTAATTCATAGTTTTGATGCCTTCAATGGGAATCTACAATTTTCAGAGTCATGAAAATAAAGAAAACTCTTTGAATGAGAAGGTGTGTCCAAACTTTTGGTCTGTACTGTATGCCTGAAAATTAAAGGGTTTATGGGTTTGTAATGCACCATACTGCAAACATTCCTGCTTAGGAAGTTGTTCATTATATGTAAATGTGTATGAGATTCTGACTTTAGATATTAAGACATTAAAGGCAATCTATCAGTAGGTAGATTTTTAGCTCTTTCAATGTCAAATACAGCAATACCTTTATCTAGCCAGTTGTTGCTCCCTTACTGAAAAAAAACAGTGTTTGAATGGATATGTGAATGAGGCTGAAGCACTTTAGGTAAATGGAAGACCTTCCTAAGCCATCGGCACTCCAGCTCTATTCCCCATTTAGCACTGCCTTTTTCTGCTTGACTGACACTGGGTGGGAATTAGAGCTGGAGTAACCAAGTGTTTCCAAAGCACTTCAACCTAATATTCATATGTATTTAGGCACTGATTTTCAGGAATGGAGGAACATACTGTTTAGGTAAAGCTATTGCTAAACTTGTCTTTGAAAAAGCGACACTGAGAAGCAAAAGGGTAACAATGTTTTCACTTTTGACTATGTTCTTTCCTACAGCATGCTATCTTCAATTTACATAGCAAAAACCTTCTTACAGATTCCCTTTAAGGCCAAAGTCACACAAGCATATGAATTGGACGAGTGCAATCAGATAAAAAAAAATTGGACTCTACTCTACCCAATGTTATTCAATGATTCAGGTCAGATCTGTGAGTTTTTACTCAGCTCTAATGGGATTGAGGAAAAAATCGCAGCATGGTGTGATTGGTAGCATGTCTCAAGTCTATGTGTGGTGCCCTGCAAAGTCAGGAGTGAGAAATGTCTGTGAATTCTGATGGTGTGAGAAGCCAGCTCTTCAGCCATTTTTATACACACACAGATGTAATTAGTGTAAGGGTAACTATAAAGTCTGGTGGGTAGCAACCCCTACAGCAGTAATGCAGGTCCATGTTCACACATTCATGGTTTCCATACTTTAGCATTATCAGAGCGCAAACTGTCTTTTTTTGTATTTTATGTCATGTTCAGTTATGCACCTGTTCACACGTCGGGTCGATGAGGCTGGGTGAAGGCAGTCTTTTTTGTCTATATCAAGAGGGTCATACCTTCTGACCGTGCACCCCTCCCCCAGTTGCCACAGGTAATCTCTTTCTATATAGCAGGTTCCTACGTGCCCATACACAGGAGGTTTTTAACCCAGAGAGGGGCTTCAGAATAACGTTAGGTACCCAGTTACGAGATATGCCGTGAAGGGGCAACTGGGCAGATATACAAATGGCCATTTCTATATGCTAAATATCTCATTTTTCTTAGATTTTCCCTACAGCAGAAATACTGAGCTCCGGAGAAGCAACCCTGCTTCCCTGGGATTGAGTGGTGCTGGAGATCAAGGACGCCAGCCAGTGCCTTCACTTTGATGGCTGTCAGGTTCCAGCGAAATTTGTGCTGCCGAGTTGAACATAGTGTCCTGTGCAGTCCAAGAAGGGCCCAACTGCCACACAACACCAGTCAGGGATCACAAGACGTAAGCCTTGATAATCCTGAGTTTCCAGTGATAGGAAGAGAGAGCTTAGATACTTTTCCTGTAATCCTGAGTTGCCGTGGATGGCAAGGTCCAGGCTGAGTGGAGAAGTTTGAGTGCATAGTGCTATAACCAGTAGGAGTGAGGAGAGCTGCTAAACATTGCCAGAAAAGGGCTGGGTTCATCACAATATGAGGGGCTGTCGACTCGGAGTACTACAAAACTTTGGAGAGCTGTAATCATCATTATCATCAATTCCGCCAGTAAAAGTGAGTTTTTCTGTTGCACCTGAGGTCTAGGAGTTGCTTTTTGAGACTGGCTGATCCACAACTTCTGCCTTTTTTTTATTCTGCTGAGGATGGCCCACCAGCTAGCAAGACCACCATGACCATAGGCCGCCATTATACCCGGCTCGGTGGAAGCCGACTCAGACATATGGGTGTGTGCGATACATCAGACTCCCCTCAGATACCATCCAAGTTCCGTGAAATATATGCAGTGACAAAAGAGAAGATGGAGAAATGAATCTCTCCATCGTCTTCGCACCTGTGATCTCATTCTCGCATACGAGAGAATCGGAGCACAGTAAATAACACTCGGCTCACTGTCACAGCAGAGTTTTAGCAGAGTGCCATTAGCATATTGCATCTGATTCTCCTGAATCAGATACTAAACACTCATCTGACCAGAGCCTATAGGGTATTTTCACTGCATGTTATAGGCACCTGACAGTAGTGATAATGAACGTAGTGTATATCTCACCCGGAAAGTTAGACTGTGCGAGATATTAAGAGTCTGGTAGTGCTGGTTGATTTAGCGTCTTAGGTGCTGAGCTATTTATTTAATAGGAGTTTTAGGCTAGTTTTTATTGGAGTGATAAGTAGGATTTAGTAGTGGGACTCATCACTCCCACTCCCACTGCAGTATGGGGGGTGGTTGCCTCATTACAGGCACATAAACGTTTAAAGAAATCAGAAGGGAGCGATCAGGAGTAACATTATGTGTTCCTTAGAAGGTTAAACCTTGTGGCCAAACCAAAATACCAGTGACTGTAGACGCAAGCACCGCAAGTATCCTTGGTAGCGTGAGTTAGGGGTATTATGTGTTCGAAAGCACCTAGTCGAGCACGTTTTTATTGTTTTCTCTGCTGCATTATTGTTTGCAATTCTTTGGTTTAAAATAAAAGCTTTACATTTCCGTTATATGGCCTGTTTCCATCTGTCACTGCCATGCCGCTATATAAGGCCCATAACGTGTTACAATTGTTATTGTCAATGAGCGTTCCAAGATAATTCTACAGTCTAATCATGATGCCAATCTCTCAATGAACACGAAAATGTCGTGAGAGATCATCTTTTTGTGCAAAACCAAAATATCATCATTCTCAGCACCATACATTCTGTTTACATAGGCAGCCTATGAACACTGAACGATTTATTGCAATGTGAAGCACAGTCACCTGTCTAAAAAAGCTATTAGATGACTGCTGACCATCTAATACGGGGGTCTCAAACTCAGCTGGGTGTATGGGCCACATATAGGAAAAAAAAATTGAGAAGGGCCGCATTCCTTGTAGAACATAGTGACATATTTAATGAATCCATGGTTTTTTTTCTATACACCTTTGGATCACTTTTTTGAACATGTTTTGCTTGTTTATTATAACAAACCTGCACTTTTTTGTTTAGTTAAGTTTATATATTTAAAAAAGCATTTTTAATAGCGCAAAAAAAGGTCATGCTTTATTTTGAATTTTATTACCTTCTTGTAATACTGTTTTAAAATTAGCAGCATCATATAGTAATCTTAGCCAACATCTTGTAGTAATGTCCCCATCTGTGTCCTGTAGTAATGTCCCCCATCCTTGTGGTATTGTGCCCAGTAGTATTGTACCCTTTCTTCTAGTATTGTGTCCACCCTTGTGGCATTGTACCCATCCTTGTGGTATTGTGTCCTGTAGTATTGTGCTCATCCTTGTGGTATTGTGCCCATCCTTGTGGTATTGTGCCCAGTAGTATTGTGCTCATCCTTGTGGTATTGTGCCCATTTTTGTGATATTGTGCCCAGTAGTACTGTGCTCATCCCTGTAGTATTGTGCTCATCCTTGTGGTATTGTTCCCATTCTTATGGTATTGTGCCCATTCTTGTAGTATTGCGGCCAGTAGTATTGTGCTCATTCTTGTGGTATTGTGCCCAATATTATTGTGCCCATCTTTGTAGTATTGTGCCCGATAGTAATGTGCCCATCCTTGTAATATTCTGCCCAGTAGTATTGTGCCCACCCTTGTAGTATTGTGCCCAAACTTGTAGTATTGTGTTCATCCTTGTGGTATTGTGCCTAGTAGTATTGTTCTCATCCTTGTAGTATTGTGCCCAGTAGTATTTTGCCCATCTTTGTAATATTATGCCCAGTAGTATTGTGCCCATCCTTATACTATTGTGCCCTGTAGTATTGGGCCCTGTAGTATTGTGCCCATTCTTGTAGTATTGTGTCCTGTAGTATTGTGCCCTGTAGTATTGTGCCCTGATTGTGCCCTGTAGTATTGTGCCCTGTAGTATTGTGCCCATCCTTGTAGTATTGTGCCCTGTAGTATTGTGCCCTGCAGTATTGTGCCCATCCTTGTGGTATTGTGGCCATCCTTTATTGATACGCAATAAAAATAAATTCTCCTCACCTTTCCTCCGTTCCCTGTGTGCCCACGATCAGTGTTTACAGAGTTTTGAATGTAGCATGTTTCAGCTGCGTCCTATACCCTGTGATATACAGTTAGGTCCAGAAATATTTGGACAGTGACACAAGTTTTGTTATTTTAGCTGTTTACAAAAACATGTTCAGAAATACAATTATATATATAATATGGGCTGAAAGTGCACACTCCCAGCTGCAATATGAGAGTTTTCCCATCCAAATCGGAGAAAGGGTTTAGGAATTATAGCTCTGTAATGCATAGCCTCCTCTTTTTCAAGGGACCAAAAGTAATTGGACAAGGGTCTCTAAGGGCTGCAATTAACTCTGAAGGCGTCTCCCTCGTTAACCTGTAATCAATGAAGTAGTTAAAAGGTCTGGGGTTGATTACAGGTGTGTGGTTTTGCATTTGAAAGCTGTTGCTGTGACCAGACAAAATGCGGTCAAAGGAACTCTCAATTGAGGTGAAGCAGAACATCCTGAGGCTGAAAAAAAAGAAAAAATCCATCAGAGAGATAGCAGACATGCTTGGAGTAGCAAAATCAACAGTCGGGTACATTCTGAGAAAAAAGGAATTGACTGGTGAGCTTGGGAACTCAAAAAGGCCTGGGCGTCCACGGATGACAACAGTGGTGGATGATCGCCGCATACTTTCTTTGGTGAAGAAGAACCCGTTCACAACATCAACTGAAGTCCAGAACACTCTCAGTGAAGTAGGTGTATCTGTCTCTAAGTCAACAGTAAAGAGAAGACTCCATGAAAGTAAATACAAAGGGTTCACATCTAGATGCAAACCATTCATCAATTCCAAAAATAGACAGGCCAGAGTTAAATTTGCTGAAAAACACCTCATGAAGCCAGCTCAGTTCTGGAAAAGTATTCTATGGACAGATGAGACAAAGATCAACCTGTACCAGAATGATGGGAAGAAAAAAGTTTGGAGAAGAAAGGGAACGGCACATGATCCAAGGCACACCACATCCTCTGTAAAACATGGTGGAGGCAACGTGATGGCATGGGCATGCATGGCTTTCAATGGCACTGGGTCACTTGTGTTTATTGATGACATAACAGCAGACAAGAGTAGCCAGATGAATTCTGAAGTGTACCGGGATATACTTTCAGCCCAGATTCAGCCAAAAGCCGCAAAGTTGATCGTACGGCGCTTCATAGTAAAGATGGACAATGACCCCAAGCATACAGCCAAAGCTACCCAGGAGTTCATGAGTGCAAAAAAGTGGAACATTCTGCAATGGCCAAGTCAATCACCAGATCTTAACCCAATTGAGCATGCATTTCACTTGCTCAAATCCAGACTTAAGACGGAAAGACCCACAAACAAGCAAGACCTGAAGGCTGCGGCTGTAAAGGCCTGGCAAATCATTAAGAAGGAGGAAACCCAGCGTTTGGTGATGTCCATGGGTTCCAGACTTAAGGCAGTGATTACCCAAAGGATTCGCAACAAAATATTGAAAATAAAAATATTTTGTTTGGGTTTGGTTTATTTGTCCAATTACTTTTGACCTCCTAAAATGTGGAGTGTTTGTAAAGAAATGTGTACAATTCCTACAATTTCTATCAGATATTTTTGTTCAAACCTTCAAATTAAACGTTACAATCTGCACTTGAATTCTGTTGTAGAGGTTTCATTTCAAATCCAATGTGGTGGCATGCAGAGCCCAACTCGCGAAAATTGTGTCACTGTCCAAATATTTCTGGACCTAACTGTACATTACAAATATAGTGGATGGGATTTCTAAGAATCACATGCCCACTGTGCTTGTGCGGCCCGCAGTGAAAACTGAGCTGTGGTGCGGCTTTCAGAGGCCGCAGCATATGAATTTATAAAAACAAAAAAACAAAAAAGTGAGCCGGAGTATGAGATGGTATACATGGAACTTGTGAGACCATGTTCACACTGGCCATGAGACAAAGAGAAACCAAGGAAAAAAAATGTGAAAACATACCCTGCTGTAACTAAATAAAAGCATAGTGCATATAAACATAGGGTACTTAGTAAACACTGTTTTTGATCAAAAAAAGCATAAAGCTATCCCACCAAACATCAAGGTGTACCCAGTTGGGATAGTACCTACACTCTCTAATATTAAAACCTTGCCATGGGTCTAAAATAGGCCTCAATGTGGCTAAGGGCTGAGAGCGACCGGGTCCCAACAGGACACACAGTCAGGGGGATTCACAGAATGAAATGGCCAGCTCGCTGAGAAGGGGGCCACCTAACTGTACATTACAAATATAGTGGATGGGATTTCTAAAAATCACATGCCCACTGTGCTTGTGCAGCCCGCAGTGAAAACTGAGCTGTGGTGCGGCTTTCAGAGGCCGCAGCATATGAATTTATGCTGTGGAGTCGCATGCCCTCCCTAGGGAGAACACAGCGAGAAGACCGCAGTGCCCCCAACCCTGATCGCGGGCACGGGCAGCTGCGATCTCCTAGCAGACTTGCAGCCTCTGCGACTATGGGACTGAATGAAAAACCAGAAGTGAATGATTAAAGGCCCTGTCACACACAGAGATAAATCTGCGACAGATCTGTGGTTGCAGTGAAATTGTGGACAATCAGTGCCAGGTTTGTGGCTGTGTACAAATGGAACAATATGTCCATGATTTCACTGCAACCACAGATCTGCCAAAGATTTATCTCTGTGTGTGACAGGGCCTTTAGAGGTCCCAATACTTTTGCCCATATAGTGTTTGTCTCCAAAATTTTAAACATACATAGTATTTTTATGTCACTTTGCCCAACTGTCTATTAAAGGACTTGTATTTTATATTATAGAGAGCAGTAAATATTAAGAGTCATAAATCCAACATAGTTTGCATTCCAACCTTGGTGCTGTATATGCTTTATAATACCATTTCATGGTCAAGGCCGAGACATTATATTATTGTACTCCTTTCTTCAGCTGTTAGTATACAAATCCTCCCACCATTTAGCTCCAACATTCATGATTGGGTATATAAAAACTCTAGTGGGAGTGATTTTTTGTTTTGTTTCCCGAGGTTTACATTGTGTTAATCAATATAGATTTTTATTCTTTACTATACAATATGTTTTTCCATATCTTGCTTATTGCAGTGTACACAGTAGGTTGGAAGAATAGTATTTTGTTCTTTAACAAAGATATTAAAAACATCTACTTAGCACAATGTGTAAATCACTAATTACTGTATACTTAAGTCACATACAACTAATTGCATATGTTGCAATATATCATTATTGTGTTGATGTGATCAGTTTTCTAAAGTACATATGGAAACCAGTTGGATGACCTTTTGCTCAGTTCACTTAAAAATGAGCTACAACAAATTGCTGTTTGTTTCTTTTTTAACCCAAATTGCTCTTTGAATTTGCCCATTAATAAGTCAATATTTTTAAATGACCCAGGGTCACTTTTTCAGTGTCCAAATTAGAGTTTTATAATGAGCTATTTTCATTCTTTGACTCATCGCTGAGAGCATCCTTGTCAGGTATGAGATTACTTTATGATAAAGAACTAAACAACTT
Organism: Anomaloglossus baeobatrachus; assembly: GCF_048569485.1. Classification (NCBI taxonomy): domain Eukaryota; kingdom Metazoa; phylum Chordata; class Amphibia; order Anura; family Aromobatidae; genus Anomaloglossus; species Anomaloglossus baeobatrachus. Next base: position 220,512,394 of record NC_134358.1, on the reverse strand, counting down.
TTCTTTTCTAATTACTTTTCCAACTGGGACCTTTGCTCCCATATGCTAGTGCGAGTAAAAGTATAGTGAGATTTAAGGCTAAGATCTTATCAAAGGGGACATTGTTTAGAAATTCCAGTTACAGAAGAAAGCGATCATTGAGTGAAAATAAACATAAACCTTGGATCTGCCACATCTTAAAATATTGTATAAGCATCTGAATCTTAAAATAATCCTTAGATGAGGTAAACCATCTTAGTTACTTTTACAAGTGGTTTTAGACCCAATTAGAAGTGACCCAGCTCGCAATGAGGAAAACCACATTGGGACATCTAGGAGGTTACGAAACTAAGTATGGCTTGGGGTGTGCTGCAAAATTTTACTGTTTGTCTCTTTAAAATGAAGACTTCTTATGTGGTGTATTTTTTCTCCAAACAGTCTGTGGGTGAACCACATCCTCTTGTATTGCTTGGCAGTCAAATCTGAGCTCCTTGACTCTTCTATGAAGTTAGAGTTAATACAATTTTTAACGGGTAAGCAAAATCATTCTGACCCTGTCAACACCTCAAACCACGTCATGTCTCATGGTAAGTCCATGTCAGTACCATTAAAGAATAGCCTTTCAAACACTGGATTGTTTAGATCACTAAGAACATTATGACTACTGTTAGATCAAGGTTCACGTGGGACTGAAGATGTAGTTATCGGAATAAAAACACTTCTAATATAAGTTAAAGTAATTTGCAACTAGAAAATTGGAAAAAAAATCTTACATTTAAAAAAAAAATCTGCAGAGAATGATGACACAAAGAGGTAGTATTGTAGTATAGTAATATTATAGTTCAATATTATAGTGTTCTCCCAACCATATAAATATGAAATTTTGTTCATTGCTAACTTTATTTTGGATAGCTAAATTATATATTGCTAGGGATGAGCAAACCCGAACCATAAGCTTCAGGGTTCGTACTGAACACTAGGTATTCGGGTGTGAATTCAAACACATACTTTTAAAAACAGTCAATGTCCACGTTTGGCATTTGGATACTGTTCGTATTCTAATAAAGTTTGTTGAAAGGCCAATCAACAAGTTATTCGTCATGGGAAAGATGCCTGAACTCTGCTGTGAACAATAAATGGATTTTTTAAAAAAATGATGTGGGCACCTGCCTGTTTTTGATATCCAGCACAGGTAAAGCAGACAGCTGGGGGCTGCAGACCTCAGCTGTTTGCTTTAACTTGGCTGATTAACAAAAACAGAGAGGACCCCATACCTTTTTTTAAATTATTGAAATATTTTTTAAAAAATGCAGTGGGGTCCCCCCTCTTTTTGATAACCAGCCATGGTAAATCAGACAGCTGGAGGCTGGTACTATCAGGTTGGAAAGGCGAAGAGTAATTTGGCCCTTCCCAACCTAAAAGAAGTCACCCGCAGCCGCCCCAGAAGTAGGGCACCCATAAGATGCGCCAATTCTGTCTCTTTGCCTGGCTGTTTCCGATTGCCCTTGTGTGGTGCCAAACCGGATAATATTTTTGGGGTTAATGTCAGCTGTGAATTGACAGTTGGCATCAAGTCCAGGGGTAAGTAATGGATAAAAATCTATCACACACCCCCATTATTAACCCAGCAAGTGTAGAGTAAAAAAACACACAGACACACGTACAAGAAAAAAATAGTTTATTTGAATAAAGACTCTATACTTCCTCATTCTCCAATTTATTCATTAAAAAGAAATCCTTAAAGTTCTGACTTAATCTAATGGTGTAATGTCCAACGACACCCATTCTCACACTTGTGAGAAATTCCAGGCCGAGCGTGACCTATGGAGCTTTGTTCTGAAAATGTCCTCAGAACAAGGTTCCATAGGTCATTCACGGTCAGCAGTAGGCACGGAATTCTTCATGAGTGTGAGAAATTCTGGGTCTGCCACTGACCGGGAGTGACCTATGGAGCCTCATTCTGAGAATGTCCTCAGAAAGAAGCTGGGTTGTAATCGATGGGCTTTATGGAACATTACACCATTGGATTGCATTGGAATGTCAAGAATTTATTTTTTAAGTTAATAAAGTGGTGAATGAGAAAAAAAGGAGAAGTCTTTATTTCCCAAATGAAATATGTCAGAACTTACAGGATTTTTTAAAATCAATAAATTGGTGAATGAGGGACTGTAGGGTAGTGTTTAATCAAATAAACTATTTTTTTCCTGGATATGTGATTTTTAACTCTTCACTTGCTGGGTGAATAGACTCCTATCCATTACTAACCACTGGGCTTGATGCCAGCTGTCAATTCACAGTTTTACAAGTATTACCCTGATTTCCTCCACATCAGGGAAAAAGCCGGACAAAGTGTCAGAATTGGTGCAACTAATGATGCACCACTTCTGGGGAATCTATGGGCTACTATTTTTATTCTGGGAAGGTTCAAGTAACCATGGGCCTTCCAGCATCATGATACCAGCCCCCAGCTGTCTGTTTTATTTTGGCTGGTTATCAAAAATGCCATGCCATTTTTTTTATTTTTTTTTAATAAATATTTAAAAAAAATGGTGTGGGATCCCTTAAATATTTTATAGCCAGCCAAGGTAAAGTAGACAGTTAAGGGCTGCAGCCCATAGTTGTCTGCTTTTAGCTGTGCTAGTTATCAAAATTAGAGGAAACGCCATATTATTTTTATTCCCTATCTACATTTACTTGCAGAGTAATTGTCCTGCTCTTGCCTAGTTTTTTCTCCCTTTTGCAACCCTCTAGGACTTACTTCGCCCATTTTACAGTACCAAAATTCAGGTCTAGAGAAGAGCAGACCTGTGGAAGTTGGAGTTGTTTAGGTTCAGCCAGACTTTAGATAAAATTATCTTCTGGACCCAACCTTGACCTGAACCTCATTGGAAGTCACTGATTGGGCAGTTCGACTCTCCACCCACATACAGCCAGCTATAAACAAAGCAATTCTGGGGCAGGGAGGGCAGTTTTTTTTTTATGTACACACTACATGTGATAACTTTGATTTCACCCACATTGTGACCCATTCAAATACTGCAAGCAACTCGCACTGGGCCAAGCAACGAACAACCTGAGCACAGTGATGCTTACTTGATTGGTTTGCATACTTAAGGCATCTGAACTCCAATTTCGAACACTGATTCTTTTGTAAAGTCTGTGTTCCCATTGACTTACATGGAGTTCGGGTCAAGTCCGGGTCCAAAACCTAACTTTTAATTAACGTCCAGCCGAATCTGGAAATCCGTACTTCCACGGGTCTGCTCATCACTACACATAGCTTCTCTTCTCAGGCATTGCGATTAAAGATGAGCAAACCCGAAGTTCGGTGTTTATATCAAGCACAGACTTTACAAAAAACACAGATTTCAGGTTCTTTAGCAATGCAAACCTTTCTCGCAAGCATCACTGTGCTCAGATGTGCTTGGTGCTAAGCCCACTGCGAGTTGCTTGCAGTGTTTCAACGGCTCGTACTGGGAGTAACAACAGCGTTATCGGATGTAGTGTGCACCAAACAAAAACATGGAACTTCTCCCCCACCCTCCACTGAAAGTGTTCTGTTTATGCATGGTGTCTGCATGTGTGTGGAAACCCGAACTGCCCAATTAGTGACTTCCATCGGGGTTCAGGTCAAGTCCGGGTCCCTAACCGAACTGTATCTAATGTGCTGCTAAACCAAACTTCCATCGGTCCGCTCATATTTAATTATGATACCTAAGCTGCCTCATAGGTGAATGTGCAGTATACTCAATTAGTCAATAGAAAAAATATATTGCTTTATATAGGAACTGTCATGAAGACAGATATCTTTACTTAGCTTACCTAACTTTGCAAGGTAGTCAAATATGTATTTCCCTTTAGGTAAAGCGAATACTTGTTTCATTTATTTAGTTAATTTAAGCCAACTGTTTTGTTACCCGAGAGACTTCTCAGCTTTTGAAAAAAACATGTAATTGCATATTATATGCCAAGTCAATATAATGCCCATTTTCCTATTACATATTTTATTTGTGGAGATATACAGTATTGTGCAAAAGCAAAAAGTTTAGGCAGGTGTGAAAAAAAATGCTGTAATGTAAGAATGATTTAAAAAATAGTGTTAATAGTTTACTATTTAACAAAATGCACAGTGTGGCCAGGTGTGTAATGTTTGCGGTCGCAAAGGTCGCTGGGCACAGGAATGAATGCGTCCCAATGACCATAGTACCTACTTCAGCTGTATTTGCATCCAAAGATGCACATACAGATGACATGCAATGCATTGTTGCGCAGAGACCCATATGGTCCTTCTACTGCAATACACGCTGCTGGCCAAAAACAGGCTGGCAGCTGACTTCAGCATGCCCAAGACTGGGAGAGAATGGCATTGGCATCATGTATTGCTATAGCAGGCACGCCAATGCCAGCTACTAGCTACTGAAAAGGACGCTGTGTGACATGGGAGCATGAAAAGGTGAGATGAATCTGTTTTTTTCCCTCATGCATTAGAGAGAGATAGGTGACCGTATATACCAAGAAGGGGCCCAGAATGGGGACATACTCCAGGATGGGCCATAAATGAGGATGTATATACCAGGATGGGCCCAGGGTGGGGACATATATACCAGGATGGGGGACAAATATACCAGGATGGGGAATATATACACCAGGATGAGTCCAGTATGTGGACATACATACCAGGATGGACTCAGGATGAGTACATATATACCAGGATTGGATCAGGTTGAGGACATGTATACAAAAACAAAAATGACCCAATATGGGGAAATATATAAAAAGAGGGAGGACATATACACCAGGATGGGGGACATATATATCAGGATGTTCCCAGATCGAGGGATATATATACCAAGATGGGGGACATATAGACCAGGATGTAAGACATATTTAACAGGAAGGGGCCTAGGATGGGGGACATATATACCAAGATGGGGACATTAGTACAGGATGGGTGACATTACTAGATAATGAAGTTGGAGAGGAAGCAACTCATGTTGTTACAGGATTCAGAATACTATAAGGGCCCATACAAGTGATCAACATGGGGGGGCAGTCCAAATTTGCTCTGGGCCCATTGGACTATCGTTATTACACTAGATGTGACTGCCCTTTATCTTCAAAATCTTCAGTTCTTCGAGCTACACATGCACGCAGGTAGGATCTCAGGAGAGAGGTTGTTTCTCTGGAGCAGCTTGTCCAATCCCAAGAATACAGTGGGTTGCTGGACAAAAAAAGTGAAATGGGGCCTGTGGAAATACTGCACAGTGAGTTATATTATTATTATATTATTTTTTTCACCTAGTGTATGTCTTGGAGATCCATTGTAGTGAGTTATAATCACAAGATTACGAAAAGAAACCTGGAGAGTCTGCATATGTTGTGCAGAATTGTTGCTGCCTTAAAGTCGGGACATCAGGTAGCGAGGAGCTTAACAAACTGTGTAGGCTGTAGCTAGAATGGTGTGGCTAAATGCAGTTGTCAGTAGGGAGTCAAGGCAGATTAAATGGTGCTAGACTCATACCCATGGGATACTGCAGTCCAGAAAGTGTAAGGCATCAGCTTGAGTAGGGCTGTTGAGCAAACGGTTGGCTGCTCTAAGGTCTGTGCTCTGGCCAGGTTTGTTCATTTTTAAGTCCCTGTAGACTGAACTAAAGTGCGACATTGTGTTGGCTGGTGGGAAAGGGCACTTAGTGATAAGACCGGTGTAAAGGTTATATTTCTCCTGTGCTTATACTACAATTAGTGTTATAAGGCATCATTTCTCTTATGGCAGAAACATAGAGAGAAAATATGGTGGTAATTTAGTAGACCATAATTCATAACATATTATTGTATCTCTTACCGACAGTCCAGACAGGCGATGTAAATATGAATTCACTCTAATTTGAAATGTCTATGAACATATGTAAGTGTCTAAGTACAAAGGTTACAGCTGTTGTGAAGGCTTCCTTCGAAGTAGGGATCTGTACACATATATACATCAAGATAATCTCCCAACAATGTAAACGTCTTATATTAGTATACATCTCACATAGGCTCCAGTTTATGTACCATGCATGACATTAGTTAAGATCCTATGTCAGTCAAGGGTCTAAAATGAATGATAATATGCCAAATACCAACAGAGAAATCATGCAAAAGTTTACATTTACAGTGGGTGAAATAACTACATTTCACTAATGTTCTAAGGAAATATATTTTAATGCTTCTATTGACATGAATTTCTCACCAGATGTCAGTAACAGGTCATCCAATCAACACAAGCAAAGAAATCAAACCATAAAATTTAAAAGTATTGAAAGAGAGATGCAAAAAGCAATGAAAAGTCATGATGCCAGTTGAAATCTATCAGTATTTAGAAAGCAATCCTACCACTTAGTGAAAAATAATATCAGCTGGTTCAACTAATGGCTTTTACAATGGTGTCTCATTATGAAGGTGCCACACAAGAAACAACTCTTGATGGGTAAAACCAGTGAACTGTCTCAAGACCTTTGTAACCTTACTGTTGAAAAACATACTGATAGCATTGATTACAGAAGAATTTTTAAACTACAAAATGTTCTAGTGAGCACTGATGGGGCCATAATCTATAAGTAGAAAGAATATCAATTCACCAAAAACCAGCTACAGCTAGGAGCTCCCAGCAAGATTTCAGAAAGAGAAGTGAAAGGAATAATCTGAAGAGTTGTCCAAGACTCAAGGACCACCTGTGGAGAGGCTCAGAAAGACATGCAATCAGCAGGTACAATTGTTTCAAAGGAAACAATAAGTAATGCACTCAACCTCAATGGCTTGTATGCACGTTCACTTCACAAGATTCTATTGCTGAATAAAATGCATGTTTTAATTGCATTTAACGTTTGCTCAACAACATTTAGACAAGCCTGTGAAATACTGGGGGAATATAGTCTGGCCAGATAAGACCAAAATTGAACTCACTGGATGCCAAAATACAAACCATATCTGGAGGCCAAAAGCCACTGCATATCACCCCCAAAACACCAGACCAACAGTGATGTTTGGAAGTGAGAAAATCATGGTGTGGGGCTGTATTTCAGTACACAGCGTTGGCAAACTTCATATAATTGAAGGAAGGATGATTGGCTAAATGTACCAAAAAATCTGTGGCCATCTATCATGAAGATGAAATGATGGTGGACATTACAGCAAGACAATAATTTCAAACACAAACAAGGAATCTTTCAATTGGTTTCAGAGAAAGAAAATAAAGTTACTTGACTGGTCCATTCAATTAGCTGACCTGAATCCAATAGATATTTTATAGAAACAACTAAAGCTTAGAGTTTATAGAAGGAGCCGATAGGACCTTCTGCATTTAAAAGGTGTTTGTGTGGAAGAATTGGACAAAATCACACCCGAGCAATGCATGTGACTTGTTTCTCCATACAGGAACCATCTTGAAGCTGTCATCAATGGGATCATTGACTTGCTGAAATGTCCACCCTCATTTAATCTTCATCATCCTGGTAGATGGCAGCAGATTGTTATCAAGAATGTCTCTGTACATTTCTCCATTCATGCTTCCTTCAATTATATGAAGTTTGCCATGTCATACCTTTTTACAGGACATTAGTTGAAGCAGCTGATATTATGTTTCACTTAGTGGCAGGATTGCTTTCTACTTTCTGTAGATTTCAGCTGGTGACATGACTTTCCATGGCTTTTTGCACCTCTCTTTCTTCATGTGTTCAATACTTTCTACCTGCGTTATTAGTACACATAACTTAATTTATGGACATCTATGGTTTGATTTATTTGCATGTGTTTATTGGATGGGTTGTTACCAACATCTGGTGAGAAACTCGTATCAATAAAACCTTTGGAAATACATTTACCTAGAAAATTTGTGGCGTGTTCAGTACTTATTTTACCCGCTGTATCTACCACTATTGGTAAGCTCTACTTTGTGGTTTGCATTTGTAATGTCAAAAATCCTTTTGCAAGCAGTTAAATAACAGCTATGTGGATGCATATTGTTGAACACATGGCAAAGAGATAAGGCCGCTTTACACACTGCGATATCGTTACCGATATCGCTAGCATGCGTACCTGCCCCCATCGGTTGTGTGACACGGGTAAATCGCTACCCATGGCGCACAACATCGCTCAGAGCCGTCACACTACTTACCTGCCTATCGACGTCGCTGTGACCGGCGAACTGTCTCCTTTCTAAGGGTGCGGTTTGTTCGGTGTCACAGCGATGTCACTATGTGGGCGCCCAATAGAAGCGGAGGGGCGGAGATGAGCGGCCAGAACATCCCGCCCACGTCCTTCCTTGCGCATTGCCGGCAGCCGCAGGTAAGGTGAGGTTCCTCGTTCCTGCAGTGTCACACACAGCAATGTGTGCTGCCACAGGAACGATGAACTACATCGTACACGCAGCAGCAATGATAATTGGGAACAGGGGGGCATGTCACCGATTAGCGATTTTGAACGTTTTTGCGATGATTCAAAATCGCTCATAGGTGTCACACACAACGACATCGCTAACACGGCTGGATGTGCATCACAAATTCCATGACCCCAACGAGATCGCTTGAGCAATGTCATAGCGTGTACAGCGGCCTATAGACTTCTAACATATGTCAAGTAAAATAAAAAAAAAAAACCTGTATGTGAGTATAGCCTAAAGTTACAGCAAAAATATAAAGAGCCCCAGGATGTAAATAGGTTGCGGATCAGGTACATTGATACTACGACACAACTGCAACTATTGGCACGTGTCCCTTTTAATTTGTGAAAGGAAATCTTTATTCTTAATAGAGGGAAGTGAATGCTTGATGTTATGGTAGAAAATTCATAGAAAGGATGACGCTTTAGGGAAATTGTTTAGAAGTAATACAAGAGGGAAATGTTTGAATCACACGGGACAATACACTAGAGGGAACGTACTGATAGTGCAACTAAAATTTAAACCCCGAGGGCTGTTTTATAAATGATATATGAAGGAACAGATGTAAGAGAGAAGCATTTCAAAATGAAGAGAAGGAGGAAACGTATGGTCTAAGGAATTGTTTTGGATTCATACACAAGGGAATGTTGTACTGAGGGAATGGTTTTGAAGTTAAGCATAACAAAATGAGTGATGAAAGCGAAGATCAGGAACAGTCAGTTACTTTGCTTACCCAATGTATATATATATATATATATATATATATATATATATATATATACTAGAAGGTGGCCCGATTCTACGCATCGGGTATTCTAGAATTTACGTATTGTGTAGTTCATGTATGATTTTTGTTATATATATATATATATATATAGATGTTGTTGTGTGTAGTTACCAAGTGTTTGTGTAGGGCGCTGTACATGTTCTGAGTGTCGCGGGGGGTGAGAGCGGTGTTGTATGTGTGTTGCGTGTGTTGCGTTGTTTGTGGAGCGCTGTGTGTCTGTAGCGTTGTGTGTGTGTGTGTGTTGTGCGGTTTGTGTGTGTGGTGTGTTTTGGGGGAGGTATGTTTTGAGCAATGTGTGTGTTGTGCAGTATGTGCGTATATTTGTGTGTGCAGCGTTGTCTGTGTGTGTGGGTGTCTGTGTAGGGCGTTGTTTGTGATTCCTAGTGTGTGTGTGTTGTGCAGTGCGCGTGTGTGTGTGTGTTGGGGGGAGGTGTGCACCTCCCATCGTGCTCCATCCCCCATGCTGCGCACCCCCCATCGTGCTGCATCCCCCATGCTGCGCACTCCCAAACGTGCTCCATCCGCCATGCTGCGCACTCCCAAACGTGGTCCATCCGCCATGCTGCGCACTCCCAAACGTGCTCCATCCGCCATACTGCGCACTCCCCATCGTGCTGCATACCCCATGCTGCGCACTCCCAAACGTGCTCCATCCGCCATGCTGCGCACTCCCCATCGTGCTCTATCCGCCATGCTGCACACTCCCAAACGTGCTCCATCCGCCATGCTGCGCACTCCCAAAAGTGCTCCATCCGCCATGCTGCGCACCCCCTATCATGCTCCATCCGCCATGCTGCGCACTCCCAAACGTGCTCCACCCGCCATGCTGCGCACTCCCAAACGTGCTCCATCCGCCATGCTGCGCACTACCAAACGTGCTCCATCCGCCATGCTGCGCACTCCCAAACGTGGTCCATCCGCCATGCTGCGCACTCCCAAACATGCTCCATCCGCCATGCTGCGCACTCCCAAACGTGCTCCATCCGCCATACTGCGCACTCCCAAACGTGCTCCATCCGCCATACTGCGCACTCCCCATCGTGCACCATCCGGCATGCTGCGCACTCCCAAACGTGCTCCATCCGCCATGCTGCGCACTCCCAAACGTGCTCCATCCGCCATGCTGCGCACTCCCAAACGTGCTCCATCCGCCATGCTGCGCACTCCCAAACGTGCTCCATCCGCCATGCTGCGCACTCCCAAACGTGCTCCATCCGCCATGCTGCGCACTCCCAAACGTGCTCCATCCGCCATGCTGCGCACTCCCAAACGTGGTCCATCCGCCATGCTGCGCACTCCCAAACGTGGTCCATCCGCCATGCTGCGCACTCCCAAACGTGCTCCATCCGCCATGCTGCGCACTCCCAAACGTGCTCCATCCGCCATACTGCGCACTCCCCATCGTGCACCATCCGGCATGCTGCGCACTCCCAAACGTGCTCCATCCGCCATGCTGCGCACTCCCAAACGTGCTCCATCCGCCATGCTGCGCACTCCCAAACGTGCTCCATCCGCCATGCTGCGCACTCCCAAACGTGCTCCATCCGCCATGCTGCGCACTCCCAAACGTGGTCCATCCGCCATGCTGCGCACTCCCAAACGTGCTCCATCCACCATGCTGCGCACTCCCAAACGTGCTCCATCCGCCATACTGCGCACTCCCAAACGTGCTCCATCCGCCATACTGCGCACTCCCCATCGTGCACCATCCGGCATGCTGCGCACTCCCAAACGTGCTCCATCCGTCATGCTGCGCACTCCCAAACGTGCTCCATCCGTCATGCTGCGCACCCCCCATCATGCTCCATCCGCTTGGGAGTGCGCAGCATGCCGGATGGTGCACGATGGGGAGTGCGCAGTATGGCGGATGGAGCACGTTTGGGAGTGCGCAGTATGGCGGATGGAGCACGTTTGGGAGTGCGCAGCATGGCGGATGGACCACGTTTGGGAGTGCGCAGCATGGCGGATGGACCACGTTTGGGAGTGCGCAGCATGGCGGATGGACCACGTTTGGGAGTGCGCAGCATGGCGGATGGAGCACGTTTGGGAGTGCGCAGCATGGCGGATGGAGCACGTTTGGGAGTGCGCATCATGGCGGATGGAGCATGATGGGGGGTGCGCAGCATGGCGGATGGAGCACGTTTGGGAGTGCGCAGCATGGCGGATGGAGCACTTTTGGGAGTGTGCAGCATGGTGGATAGAGCACGATGGGGAGTGTGCAGCATGGCGGATGAAGCACGTTTGGGAGTGCGCAGCATGGGGGATGGAGCACGTTTGGGAGTGTGCAGCATGGCGGATAGAGCACGATGGGGAGTGCGCAGTATGGCGGATGGAGCACGTTTGGGAGTGCGCAGCATGGCGGATGGAGCACGTTTGGGAGTGTGCAGCATGGCGGATAGAGCACGATGGGGAGTGCGCAGCATGGCGGATGGAGCACGTTTGCTCAGCCTCTCTCCTTCCAGCCTCCCTCAGCATCAGCCTCCCCCTCCCAGCCTTCCCCAAGATCAGCCTCTCTGCTCCCAGCCTCCTCCAGCACGCCGTGCTCCTCTGCCGACACTTACCCACACCCGATCGCATCCACTCACCCACACAACCGATCGCATCCACTCACCCACACAACCGATCGCATCCACTCACCCACACAACCGATCGCATCCACTCACCCACACAACCGATCGCATCCACTCACCCACACAACCGATCGCATCCACTCACACTCACACACACCCGATCGCATACACTCACACACACAGACACTGACGATATTGCACATACGCGCTGATACTCACAACATCCGGGTATATCACATGCTTCTGGCCATGTGATCCTCCGTCAGGTCCTGGAAGCTCACAACAGCACAATATCGCCGCCGAGAAGCAAGCGATATCCCAGGATGTTGTGAGTATTTGGATGCGATGTGATGTGTGAGGTATGTGTGAGTGTGATCTGATTTGTGTGTGTGTGTGTGCTGTTATGTGTGTGCTGTTATGTTATGTATGTTCCGCAGCTGCAGGACCTTGATGTGTGGATGCGATGTGATGTGTGTGTGAGGTGTGTGTGAGAGTGAGTGTGAGCCGGTGTACACTGGTAACTATGATACACATCGGGTAACTAAGGGACCTTAGTTACCCGATGTGTATAATGGTTACCAGCTTTCACGGCCTCCGTTAAGGTCCCAGCATCGCAAGGTTATGTCTGGCGCTGCCGGGATCCTGACGGAGCCGGTGTAGAAGCAAGCGATATCCCAGCATGTTGTGATGTGTGAGGTGTGTGTGAGAGTGAGTGTGAGAGTGAGTGTGATCTGATGTGTGTGTGTACTCACCTGGGAATCGGAGCCCCGTGTCAGTTGGGCGGCCAGAGCGAGCGTGCATTGCGTGAGGGGGGCGGGGCCTGCAGAGAGCCGGGGCGAGAGGCCAATCCGTGTGGGGGGGCGGGGCCATGGCGAGCCCAGCGGCCAATCAGCTTTGTGTCACCGTAAGGACACAATTTCGGAGCATGACAGACAGACAGATAGACAGACAGATGGACAGACAGACAGACAGACAGACAGACAGAATAAGGCTATTATATATATAGATATATATATATATATATACACACAGTATATATAAAATGGCCAAAAGTGTTGGCACCATTGAAAGTGTTCAAGAAAAAAAAATATTTCTCTGAGAAAATTATTGCTATTACACTCGTTTTGTCATACTCATGTTTATTTCCTTTGTGTGTATTGCAACAACACAAAAAAAGGTAAATGAGACATAAATTCACTCAAAGCCTCAAAAATGGGCAGAACGATATTGTTGCTACCTTTCCATAGTTTAACAATTTTGTTTAAAGTTGCTCGTTCAAATTCACCTGTGGGAAGTAACAAGTGTGGGCAATATGAAAATCACATCTGAAATCAGATAAAAAGTGGAGAAGTTGACTTGAGAATCAAAATTGTTGAAATATATCAACAATCTTGAGGTTACAAGTCCACCTTAAGAAGTCTTGATGTTCCCTTGTCCAGCATAATTAAGGAGTTTACAACCCATGGTACTATAGTTAATTTTCCTTCAGTGTTGTCCCATGAAGAGATATAATAAAATATTTACAAAAATGTGAGGGATGTACTCACTTTTGTGATATACTGTATATATACTTGAAAAAGTGAACTTTTTTCCACATTTTTTTGCATTACATCCATAAACTTAAATATATTTTTATTGAAATTGTATGTGGTATACCAACACTAAGTAGTATTTGTGAAGTGTAAAGGAAATGATACATGGTTTTCTAAATATTTTAAATATAAATCTGAAAATTGGGACATGCATTTATCTTCAGTTCCCCTGAGGCAATACTTTGTAGGACCACCTATCACCGCAATTAGCAGCTGCTGACATCTTACTGTACAACCACAGTATAAGTGGGCAGAACCTGTTCTCGTGTGGGATATCACACCTCTATCTCCTGTTCTAGGAGTTTCCAAAACAATAAGGGAGGATGAAGTTTAGAGACACAGTGTGAAGCCAATTTGTTGGTGACCGCAAAGTGATCCTAATATGTCTGAAGTGTCACCAAGGACAGCTGGCATATTGCTCCACTGTATATCGTGCTCCCATACACTGCCTCCATATTCCTGTGCCTCACTGTATACTATGCCCCATACACTCTACCCCCATAACCCTGTGCCTCCTTATACTGTGCTCTGAGCACTGAGAGGAGTAACTGCAGAGACACCACGGGAGGGTATCGAGGGGAGCGGAGGTGGCGGGAAGCAGAGGTGGGGGGAAGCGGAAGTGGCGGCGGGGAGGAGCAGCACACCAGGATCAGTTAGGGTGCAATCATCATGCATCGGTACTCACCCCATCCTGAGTGGGTGACAGGAGGAAAGTGCAGCACACAGCATACCCTGTGGGTTCTACAAAGATGGCACCGATCTTCTCCCTCTTCTGTAATCTGGACAGCCAAGGGGAATGTCCAGCTCACAGCAGGCAGCTCTCAGTGTTAAGAATAGGGTCAGAGTCCATCTGTCAGACCCAATGCACAGGGAGCTGCCATATTTGAGGTGAGTAACCATCATTACTTCAATATGGCAGCCCCCTGTGTTTCAGTAAAAATAGAATTAAATAAAAATTAAACAAACAATGAATTTAATTTTGTATTAAAAATAACTGATTCCATAATCACTATTATTAATACAAAAATTAAAAAATGCGACTCCTACCCATTAAACGGTCGATATTGACTTTTAGGATTGTTACTCCCAATAGGTGGCACTATAGAGTTCAAGTCCTCTTCGTCTCTGAAGAGGCAATTTGCATATCTAATAAGGTTACACTGGTCAGAACTCTAAAATTTGGCCTGGTCAGGACGGTGAAAAGAAGCTGGGAGGTGAAGGGAAGTAACATTTCCATTCTTCTGGCATTTGTTACTTACTAAACAACTGAAATGAAAAGCTTATAAAGTGCTTGGAAAAAGACCAGACGTTTTTTGGACCATTTTGCCATCCTTTCAGCTTAAAGATAGCTGGAAAGTAAGAAAGATTTCACAAAAATCCTCCAAAAAACTACTGATTGAAAACGACATCTGAAAAACGCTCAGGAAACTATTTACGACAAAAAAACCCAAATGATGTTTCAAAGAAAAAATCTCTAGAGTTTCCTAAAGAGTCTTATACTTGAAAAACTCATCAGGCTCACCTCAGTTTAAACACATGGAGATTTTAGAAACCTGTTGAAAGGGAAGCTGTCACCAGGCTTTTCCCTTATGAGCTGCGGCCACTATCAGTAAGAACCTTATATACAGCATTCCAGAAAACTGTATATAAGAGCTCAAACAGCTCTATAGAATGTAAAAAACACCTTTATTATTCTCACCTATGATGCGGTGTGGTCTGATGGGCATCACTGCTCTTGGCCCCTTGCCTCTCGTGCGATCATCATCCTCCTTCCCTGTTCCGTGTGGATAACACGTCCTGCATCATTCACACAGAGGCCTCCAATGCCCTCCTGCGCATGCGCACTTTGATCTGCCCGGCTGAGAAGTTTCGAATTTTTTGGGGAGGGTTTGTAGAGTTTCCATTCAGTTTCTGTTACAAAAACTCAGCAAAAAGACTTTTGAGTCTACCCATTGATGTTTATTATAAAAGTATAAACCATCTTCCTAGCGGAAAAAGCCCCAGAAATGGTCAGGTCACTTCTTTCAATTGCTTGATATTTTTGAAAACTGGAAAAGGTTAAAAGATGCTCGAAAGATTGAAACTATGAACAGGAAGTTGTTTTGACTTGGAAATGCTTATGCTTATTCCTTCAAGTGTTTTTTGTCATCTACTGTAGGTCTTGGAGTGGAATCTGTCTGAACAAGATGTCTTGTACACGTAACCTTAATGTTCTGGACTGGTTGACAAAACTGTGTTGTCACTAGAGATGAGTGAATCTGAAAATATGAAATGTTGCCAAATTGAACAGATTTTACCAGAAAGTTCAATTTGCAGCAAAGTTTTTTGTTACTAATTAACTATTCCTTATACAACTCTGGGGTTTCTCCAACCACAAACAGATGAGTGATGAGATTAGTATTAGGCTAAGTTCACACTTCCGTTGTTTTGTATCAGTCACATGCGTCGCTTGACGCATGTGACTGATGCGTTGTACAACGGATAACAATGAAAAGAATTTCATTGTTGGACTCCGTTGTGTGCGGGAGGGGGCGGAGCCGAGAAGGGGGCGGAGCCAGGCGCTGTGGATGTCAGTGACAGTGCTGCGGTCTGCCTGGCTGGGGACAGGTGAGTGTGTGAGTGAGTGTTGTGAGTGAGTGTGTGTGTGTGAGTGTGTGTGTGTGAGTGTACACATGCGGAGTGCGGGAGGGGGTGGAGCCGAGCGGGGGGTGGAGCCAGGCGCTGAGGATGTCAGTGGCAGTTCTGCGGTCTGCATGGCTGGGGACAGGTGAGTGTTTGAGTGTTGTGAGTGAGTGTGTGTGTGAGTGTACACATGCGGAGTGCGGGAGGGGGCGGAGCCGAGTGAGGGGAGGAGCCGAGCGGGGCCAGGCGCTGAGGATGTCAGTGGCAGTGCTGCGGTCTGCAGGGCTGGGGACAGGTGAGTGTGTGTGTGTGTGTGTACATGTGCGGGAGAGGGCGGGGCCGAGCGGGGAAGTGTCGGCTCCCTGCACACACAACCAGACTAAATATCGGGTAAAGCAAAGCACCCGATGTTTACCTTGGTTACCCGATATTTACCTTGGTTACGGGCGTACACCGCTTAGCGCTGGCTCCTTGCACCGTAACTAGGGTAAATATCGGGTAACCAAGCAAAGCTGGTGACGTGTGCAGGGAGCCAGAGAGCATGCGCAGCGAAATCCGACGGATTGCACTGCTCAAAAAACGTTACAGGCTGCGTTCCTCCCGCCCAGCGGTCAATCCGCCGCTCATACAAGTCTATGGGAACAACGGAATCTGCTAAATGGATTCCGTTGTTTACCAGAGCAGCGGATTGTGACTGATACAATTTAACGGAAGTGTGAACCTAGCCTTAGTTAGGTTTTTTTTGTTTTTTTTTTACTTGCTTCCATCTCTCTATGGTTGACCAAAATGTATCGAAAATCTGTATTTTGGAGAATTCAAACTTATAAAATTCATGCAGAATTCAATTCCATAAGAAAAACGTGCTCCCCTCTAGTGACCGGGTGTCATTATATTGTCATCCAACTCTCTTGCATGCGAGAATAGGAGCACAGATGAGGAGAAGATGGAGAGATTAACCCCTTCAGCCCTGGGGCACTTTCCGTTTTTGCGTTTTTGTTTTTTGCTCCCCTTCTTCCGAGAGCCGTAACTTTTTTATTTTTCCGTCAATCTTGCAATATGAGGGCTGTTTTTTGTGGGAAAAGTTGTACTTTTAAATGAAACCATAAGTTTTACCATATGGTGTACTGGAAAACAGCAAAAAAATTCCAAATGCGGAACAATTGCAAAAAAAAGTGTGATGGCACAATAGTTTTTGGGATGTTTTATTCACAGTGTTCACTATATGGTAAAACTGATGTGTGGGTATGATGCCTGAGGTGGGTGCGAGTTTGTAGACACCAAACATGTATAGGTTTACTTGTATCTAAGGGGTTAAAAAAAAATCACAATTTTGTACAATAAAAGTGGCGCACGTTTTGCGCCATTTTCCGAAACACGTAGTGTTCTTATTTTTTGGGATCTATGGCTCAGTGATGGCTTATTTTTTGCGTCTTGAGCTGACGTTTCTAATGGTACAATTTTTGCGCAGATGCTACGTTTTGATCGCCTGTTATTGCATTTTGGGTAAAACTTGCGGCGACCAAAAAACGTAATTTTGGCGTTTGGAATTTTTTTGCCACGACGCCGTTTACCAATCAGATTAATTGATTTTATATTTTGATAGATCGGGCATTTCTGAACGCGGCGATACCAAATATGTGTATATTTATTTATTTTTTAACCCTTTAATTTTCAATGGGGGGAAAGGGGGGTGATTTGAACTTTTAGTTTTTGTTTTTTTTTTTTATTTTTCAAAACTTTTTTTTTTACTTTTTTTTTTATTTTACTAGTTCCCCTAGGGGGCTATAGTGATCAGCAATCCAATCACTCTTATCTATCTGCTGATCACAGCTATACAGCTGTAAGCAGCAGATTCAGTCACTTTCTGTTTCTCTCTGCTCGCGGCCGAGGGAAAACGAAAGTGAAACTTCATAGCTGCAGGCGTCATCACATGACCCTGTGCTACGATGGCAACCACCGATAGTCACGTGATCACGCACGTGACTTCCGGTGGGGGCGGTGGTAAGTAAAAAACATGGCCACGCGCATATAGATCTTGCTGCCAGATTTTGGCAGCAAGATTTAAGGGGTTAATGGCCGCGGGTGGAAGCGATTCCACCCGTGGCTAGCAGGCACACATGTCAGCTGTTGAAAACAGCTGATATGTGTGCCGACCACCGCCGCCTGCCCGTGGCAGGGGGCTGGGCTTAACGGGACACGCTCCATGACGGATATATCCGTCCATGGTCGTGAAGGGGTTAATTTCTCCATCTTCTCCATTGTCTGTCTCTGAATATATTGGACTGCAATGGGATGACATTTGAGTGCAGTCCGGTGTTTTACATGCACCCATAGACTTGTATGGTTGCGAGTGAGCCGAGATACGCTTACGCTGCCAATAGCAGCATGCTGCTATTTGTTTCTCATGCTGAATTGGCATGAGAAAAAATTGCTGATCAGCACAGCTCCATACTATAGCAATGGGACAAGTGCTGTCCTATTAAACACCAGATAGCACCCCTTCGAGGTATACGCTGGCTATACACCATTTTGAGAGCATCCTTAAGCTAGGTTCACAAGACCATATTTTCTCCATCTGAGAAAAACGATCCAATTATGCTAATCACACATTTTTCAGTGTTTGATCAAAGTGCAATCCGTTTTTTTCAAAGGTGTATAAATGAATAAATAAAACTCTACATCTTCCTCATCTTGTCAGTCTGTGAAAACTGGAGCACACTAGGCTGTCACCCAAGTCTGGTCTGGATTTTTTCACAGATGAATAGACTTGCTGTGATCTTTTTTTCCTTGGACCAGGTGGTCCGAAGAAAAAAATTGGATATGTGCACCTCCTCATTGAACTACATGGGTCTAGGCACTTGGACTGAAAATATGGTCATCTGCATGGGCTCTTATAGATATGACTCTCATCGGTGAAAAACATGGACAGCAATCATATGCAGAAATGGATGTCTGAATAAGGCCTTAATGTAAGGGCAAAACCATGACCCCTTATTTCTTAGGATTAATGGGGCCACCAGAAATTTGATCCTGTGATTTTTTTATGGCATTTCCTAAACATACTGTATTTTTATACATATATATATATATATATATATATATATATATATATATATTATAGTATATATTTTATACTATAAGATGCGCTTTTCCTCCCAAAAAATTGGGAGGAAAATGAGGGGTGCGTCTTAAAATCCGAATATAGCTTACCGGGAGATGAAGAATTGGCAGGGGGCTGTCTGGGCAGCTTTCTGTGTGGGCGGCCGGGTGCCTGTCTGTGCAAGCGGCCAAGTGCCTGTCGGTGCATGCGGACGGCTGCCTGTCTGTGCCAGCGGCCGACTGCCTCTCCCTGCAGGTGGGCGAGAGGCCTGTTGACTGCCACTCTGTGTGGGTGGCCGGCTGGCTGTGCTGGCAGCAGAAGCTGTGGTGGCAATGAGCCGGTGTCTCTGATGGTCTAGCTGTGGTTTGGGCTTGAAATGCTGGTGCCCGGAGTTAGCTCGTGCTCAGATGGAGCACCTAGATGAGAGCTCCATCTGAGCACACGCCGTTCCGAGTGCCATTTCTTTGAAGCCCGGACTGCTGACAGAGCATCTGGACACTCGCCGCACTGGCCTACTCCACCACACAACCACCGCAGCTTTCGCTGCCAGCACTGACCTGCCACCGCTGCTGCCACCACTGACCCGTCACCGCCGCCAGCACAGGCTTGCCGCCACTGCCTGCACAACCTGTGCCTCCTGTGACACTGCTCTACCACCGCTGCTGCCCCCCTCCGGTAAGACAACATTGGAGTATAAGACGGACCCCATTTTTTTTTACTTTTTTTATCTCAAAATTTGAGGTGCGCCTTATAATCCGGTGCATCTTTGCATCAAGAAAATTACAGTATTCTCTCACTTCCTATGTTGGGAAAATCCTTTAAATAAAAAGTTTGAAAATTCCAGTGTGAAATTTACTGATAAATGCTGGCTTCCTGTTTTTCTGCATTATTTGTATTGGATACATGAAGAAATGGCTGCATTATTAATTAACAATTCAGTGTGGTCTAGTTCTTTTAATTTGGTTCTTGTTATAATATTCCTTCATCTAAAGGTATGGATTACCACAGCCAATTCCACTTTACCTCATTACTGCTTGTTTACATATGTTGCTTTGTGCCACCGCCAAACCTCAGTATAGCACATTGATAGAAGACCACCCAGCCTGTATCACCAACATCTGGAGGAAAACCCACACTGCAAAAGGAGGACTGTCCGCAAGGCTGATTGCTCACAAGCGACAATCAATAACCTTTGCTGTTCCCAGGCTGTTAACCCCTCTAGACCTGGCCCATTTGGGGCTCTTAGGATAAAAAAATTGTGGTTTTAATTTTATTTTTTTTTGCGGGATAAATTGTATCTTTATTGTATCTGTATATTTATTGATTAACCCTGAACTAAATTTTATTCAGAAATTATGAAAAATTTGCTATTTCAGCGATAACAAATAAATTATAGTATTTTTAATGCTTAAAAATAAATTTAATAGAACTTTTATTTATTTATTTTTTTCATTTTTACCACCACTTTCTTACCCCCGTCGGTTGTGCAACACGGGCAAATCGCTGCCCATGGTGCACAACATCGCTCGGACCCGTCACACTACTTACCTGCCTAGCAACGTCGCTGTGACCAGCGAATCGCCTCCTTTCTAAGGGGGCAGTTTGTTCGGCGTCACAGCGACGTCACTAAGCGGCCGCCCAATAGAAGTGGAGGGACGGAGATGAGCGTGCCAAAAATCCTGCCTACCTCCTTCATTCCTCATTGCGGACGGCCGCAGGTAAGGTGAGGTTCCTCGTTCCTGCGGTGTCACACATAGCGATGTGTGCTGCCGCAGGAACGACGAACAACCTGCGTCCTGCAACAGCAACAATAAGGTGAGTATTTTTGCTCATTAGCGGTCACTCGTAAGTTTCACACGCAACGACGTTGCTAATGAGTCCGGATGTGCGTCACGAATTCTGTGACCCCCAACAACATCGCGTTAGCGATGTTGCTGCGTGTAAAGCGGCCTTTACTTTTCTGTTGATGTCACTTAAGGCACATTTGTAGGTTTGATGAGTTATACTTTAAATCAGGGGCGTAACTAGGGGGGGGCTGGCGGGGCATCTGCCCCGGGTGCAAGTGTCAGGGGGGCGCAGTCAGACTGACTGATGCGGGCAGCGGTCCGAAGTTTCTCCCGGCGGTAGCATATGCCGCCTCCTGGGACCGGAAGCTAGTTGTTTTTCACCCTGCTGCAGTGCGCCGGCTGCCTGTGATGCATTGTTATGCAAGTGACGGGCTGCCGACACTTCCGTGTCAGGACACGTGAGCAGCGTGATCCGGTCAGCTGATAACGCTGCTGACATCACATGGTGGCCCTGTAAAGGCGCGGTGTTGTCCCTGCCCTCTGGCACTTCCGTGTCAGGACACATGAGCAGCGTGATCCGGTCAGCTGATCACGCTGCTGACATCACACGGCGGCCCTGTAAAGGCGAGGCATTGTCCCTGCCCGCCGGCACTTCCGTGTCAGGACACGTGACCAGCGTGATCCGGTCAGCTGGTCACGCTGCTGAGTTCACACGGCGGCCCTGCAAAGGTGCGGCGTTGGTTCAAAGTGCTCCAGTGGAGCTGAAGATTTAGTGTAATTAGCGGAAGGGGGGAAGATTAGAGTGATGGGTGTGGAGTGGACACAAAATGGGGAGATGGATTTAAGTTAAGGACACAATAGGAGAAGCAAGGAAGGGGGAGATGAAGTAGGATATACATGAGGAAACAGTGTGAGTGGGGGATGGGGGCAGGCTCAGTTTGTGTGCAGTATGGATAGTGGAGGGATGGATTTAAGGATACAATATGAGAAGCAAGGAAATGATGAAGGATTATGTATGGGGAGAGAAATGATGAGGGATTATGTATGGGGAGAGGGAAGAGGAGGGGTGATGTATGGGGAGAGAAATGATGAGGGATTATGTATGGGGAGAGGGAAGAGGAGGGGTGATGTATGGCGAGAGAAATGATGAGGGATTATGTATGGGGAGAGAAATGATGAGGGATTATGTATGGGGAGAGGGAAGAGGAGGGGTGATGTATGGGGAGAGGGAAGATGCGGGGGGATGTATGGGGAGAGGGAAGATGCGTGGGATGTATGGGGAGAGGGAAGATGTGGGGGGATGTATGGGGAGAGGGAAGATGCGGGGGGATGTATGGGGAGAGGGAAGATGCGTGGGGATGTATGGGGAGAGGGAAGATGCGGGGGGATGTATTGGGAGAGGGAGGATGCAGGGGGATGTATGGGGAGAGGGAGGATGCGGGGGGATGTATGGGGAGAGGGAGGATGCGGGGGGATGTATGGGGAGAGGCAGGATGCGGGGGGATGTATGAATTATAAAATATAATATGTATTAAATAGAAGTATTATAATTATTTTGCTATTTTAGGGGCATCGTGATGGGATGTGCTGCAGAAGTCCGGAGAAGATGGAAATCTGCAGAGATGAGAAGTGAGTGTGAAAAGTCATCATGGCGTCAGGACAAGGTGAATAGAAAGAAACGACTCAGAGACAACATCATCTATAAGGTACCTGAATGTAAATATTTATTTGTGATACTGACAATGTCTTATCATTAGACCTGGGTCCTACTTGCGCATTGCTTCTGTTGTGAGCGCAATGGGACCCCACTGATCAGCTGTTCTGGATGCAGGTGGCGGAAATGCTTATTTCTGGATCTGCTCCGTCCTCTGATGGTGTCCGCGGCCGGGTACTGCACATCCACCTCATTGATTTTAATAGGAACCTGCTGCCACTATCTGAAGACGGAGCAGATCCAGAACTGAGCACTTCCGGCCACCTGCCACCACCGGCACGGCACCTAGAACAGGCGATTGGCGGGGGTGCCAGGTGCCGGATTCCGACCAATCAGACATTGGGGATCTATCCTAAGGAAAGGCCTTCAGTGTTAAAAGTAGTGGATAATCTCTATAATAAAGTCTTGTGCCCTCTGACAAGTTAAGGGTTACTATGTTTATATTTATGTTGTTAGGAGCATTAAAGGGGTTGTCCAAGTTTGTGATGAGCCTGCAGTCACTCTGTGTGTCACTATGTAACTGCAGACTTCTGAATTCTCATAGTGCGCACACTGCCCGCTGTCAGGATTCTCTGATGCCAGCAGTGACAGTGGGAGCTTACGAAGCTGCAAGTATGCGATTTACATAGATGTAATCACGTACTGAACAGACATGCTCAATGAAAATGAATTGACTGAGGCTGGACACATCAAACCAGAATGTGGCCAGAAGTGTACAAATCTCATACTTCTGCTCACATGATCGTCCACTCTCGTCACTGGCACCAGAGCAGAATTCAAAAGCCTGAAGTCACGAATAGATTCACTGCAGACTTTCATCTCTAATCTGGAAAATCCCTTTAATTACAAAATTAAGTAGTGTAGTATCCTCAGTTCTAACAGCATGTAATATAACCACTGTCACAATTCAGCTCTGCTCGCTGGTCACCACATGGCCACTCCACTCATATGTGATTTTCATACTTTCATGTGACAATTAGCTTTTCTTCATACGTTTCTCATAGAACATTGACATAATTATTATGAGAAGCTCGTTACCACATGACTCTGTATGCAAATCATATATGAGTGATTGGTCACATGGCCACCACCCACATTGCTTGGTGGGGGGGCGCCAAACTGAATTCTTGCCCCGGGTGCTGGAAAGCCTAAATACACCTCTGCTTTAAATGGAACCATTTTGGCAAATATATTAACTTTCATGATTATAGGAGTACCGTATACAGAGATTAGAAAGGAAAGAATTGATTTATTTTTTTTAGTGGATTTCATGTGAGTGATCACTTCTATAGAGCTTTGGTGTACATGATACAAAAAATCATTAATGTCTGTCCATGTAAGTGGACAGGTAATCTATTAGGTCTTTGTGGGTGGTGGCTGACATGACGATCATTGAGCCACCAAAGTAGTGCTGCCTATGTGTCAGTGGGGTAAGAGATGTAGCCCCCTCCCTCTTTTAAATCCTTAGATGCCATTAGTATGGTGTTAAATTAAGAAAGTAAAACTTTTTTTCTGACTATGGAGCTCTCTTAGCAATTTCATCGTCATCAAAGTAAAAGTGTCCCATAAAAGTGCTCCACGCTACTGCTCTTATTTCTGTGTTTTGACGGAAGTGGTGTCATCATGTCAACTGCTCACATCAATGCTGCTGTCAATCACTGAGCTCAGTGGTTCTTTCTGTCTACATCGACGGAGCTGCTGAGCTCAGTGATTGGCTGCAGTGGTGATGCAAGCTGCCAAAATCACAGTAACTATGACAGTTGAGGGGAGTTGGTGTTGCAGCAGGGGATAGTGTGTGTATGGCGCCCTGTGCTTGAGTCACCACAAAGAATAGCTACATGTGTATTTCAATATGTATAACATGTATTGCCAGCTTTCATGAGATTTTGTTTTCTCTGCTGTTCACTACATACAAACATTTGCCTATAATCCCTTACAGGGGCTGTTTACCTGAGCTGATAAAAAGGCTTGTGTGCACACCCTAGAAGGAATGGGCTTAAGTATGAGGTAAAGTCAGTTGGTGTCAGGATGAGTGTGTGAGAGGAGAATAAAATGGGGCTAGTCCTAGCCTGAGGTAGCTTTTGAAACCTCTGGAGGGGTCAGCTGCAAATTGGCAGGGTATCAGTCCCTAGGCCACCTAGACTTTCAGGGTCAGTGGCAAACTGAAAGACTGCTTGTAGCCTTTTTTATTAGGAACAGTAAATTTGACCAGGAGCTCAGCGATGTCATTGAATCCGGAAACTTCTACAAACAACAGTAAGTTTTCTTATAGGATTCTAGTTGCCTGCTTGCTGGAAGGGATCAAGAATCCAAAGTATTTCTGTCTTGAAAATTCCAGCATTTCAAGATACCTTTTCCCAGATAGGGAAGTAGCAGCAGGAGGAATACACTACCACACAGCAGAGAAACTGAACTCTCATTGGGGCAGGTCAGACCACCATCCTAGTATATGCTGTATGGAAGGTTCCAGACTGTTTTCTGCAGAACTTCAGCAACAGGTAAAAGCTCCCTGTCTTGTCTCTGGCTGATAATTCTCCGCTGCACCATCCTTACCTCAACTTCCCCAGGAACCAGCCCTAGTTGGGGCGATGAGGGGACATCCCACTGGCACTGCGCATCACCACATATCTCCTGAGGACCTCCAGGAGTGCTGACCATACCAAACCCGAACATTCCAACTGGCATCACAAACTGTTTATTTATTTACTTATTTTTCTCTCCCTTTTTATATATTATGTTTAACCTCCTTCACAAACCCTGTTGCACTCACCTGATATGGTCACTTCACCACTTAGACGGCATGACTCACCACCGTGACATGAGAGGCCTACCGGGGCCGGCACATATGTACTATTTTTATTTTACAGTACAGGAATCATTTGGGCCTCCAATTTTTAAAACTGAAAACACCTTTTTATGGGTATTCTCATTTCCAAGATCCTATCCCAATATGTAGGCAAAATAATAATGTTTGCAAATACATTCAATTAGAAATGTAGTATAGTTCTCCTGATATAGTGTTTCTTACCTCATGTGCAGGACATTGCAACTTAAGTATCTATGGTTACGACCCCGAGCAACTAATGAACTGTCAGTGAAGCACCCCAGGGCTTTGGGGTACTCGGTCCCGGGCCTTGTATTCACTGGGACGTATCACTGGGTAGCCGTTTCCCGATTCCATGACCCTGGGGGTTGCTTGAAAAGGGATTTTGTACAAGAGAAAAATAAAAAGAAAGTGTTTTTCATGACGCCACTTGCGGTTTGCGGCTATATGAGGAAAGCCATCACTGCAAAGTCTCTCACTGCTGGGGCTGATGGTGTTAGGCAGTTTAGATGTGATGGCTCTCCGCAAGTAGAGTTAGGTACCAGGGGAGGATGATGGTGGTTGTAGTATATAGATGTAAATGTGTAGAAAGAATTCAGACAACACAGGGGCTGCGATTTAACTTGTGTTTTTCTCACTGGTTTGGAGTGTCTGCAACCCGACTGATGCTCGTCTCTACCAATCCGGTATTCCCTTTGTTCCAGTGCTAGTATAGTGAACTGGTGAGCTTTACTTCCATGCACCCGTCTATAGTCGGTGGGTCCCCGTGGCCTAGAGCGGTTTTGGGGTCCCCACCTGTTGTCTCCGTCTTGGCCCGTATGGCAGGCAGCTTGAACCTCTCTTGGGT
This sequence comes from Anomaloglossus baeobatrachus, assembly GCF_048569485.1. Lineage (NCBI taxonomy): Eukaryota > Metazoa > Chordata > Amphibia > Anura > Aromobatidae > Anomaloglossus > Anomaloglossus baeobatrachus. The sequence goes on along the minus strand of NC_134358.1, from coordinate 220,486,156 downwards.
CGGACCTCTGTCCTCGTTCCCAGGTTCCCTCTCTGCTGCTGTGCCCCAGACATTAACGTCGGTAAGGTCCTTGATGGTCCCCTCACCGGGCAGATTGTTATCAGGTGAGCCTGAAGCATCTTCCTGAACTAGGACTCTGTACCCCATCGGTATTCGGTCCAGTGAGTACTTGCACTGTACTCTCCCTGGCAACCGTACTCCTTTTACTCAGTAAATCGCTTTACAATTTTTGTCAGCACATTAACTTCCGACTGACTGTCTGTCTGACTTTTCACTATCTGACAAGATGTTTGTCTTCTGTCCACTCCACGAACTAGCCCCTCCTCCTCCCAGGTTTCTAACTAGTGGATTGGATGAGCCCCAACCAGTACGTGGTCATCCATCAGTTCCATCTCTAGCCTGTCACCCAGTCTGGGGAAAAGGGCGTGGATTTGTGTAGTGGTTACCGGCACTGGTCTTCCAGGAATCAGGGGTTAGATGTACCCCGTGGCACCTGACACTTAAGGGCGCCACTTCAGTATATGAGAGAACATAACTATGTACAGTATATCCTGATATAGTGTATCTTACCTCATGTGCAGGACATTGCACCTTAGGTATCTATGGTTACAATCACTAGCAACTGTCACTATATGAGAGGACGTAACCATGGATACCTAAGTTGATATGCCCTGCACATGAGGTAAGAGACACAGCCATATCAGGAGAACTATACTACATTTCTAATTGGAGATATTTGTTTATATTATTATTATTATTATTATTATTATTATTATTATTACACCTACTACATATTGGGATAGGATCTTGGAGATGGGAATACCCCTTTAAGTCTCAACATAGCAAAAGTGCCGCCATAGCACCTCTTATACAGTCATAGTCCTCCCTCAATCAGCTAGACTGAATTGTCAATGTCACACAAGAGGTAACACAAAGGGCTTATGTTTATGTAAAAAATGATTGTTTAGGGGGAATATGTTTGATATATAATACCAAAGAAAATGAAAAGCATCAAAAGGAATACAGAACATTCAGCCCAATTGTTAATCCAAGGTCTCTCGGATTGAGAGTTTTCGTCTTCTAATTTTAATTATAATTGAGGGATCGTAAGACTCTATAAGAAATAGTTATTTCGCTGATTGGAGGAAAGGTTATGGCTGGAGGTGGAGTTGCTGAATGTATTTTCTAGTCAGTGAGCAACTGAGCAAAGATGGCTTTTATCTGCTGTTGTAACAAACATGCCATTATCTACACAATTTTCATGCATTTTTATGCAATTTTTTAATAGGGTTTGCTAATGAATATAGCTCTATTTTTGTAGACAGTTGCCCTATTCTGCCCTCAATTATGGCAGATTTGTTCACATTTCACAGTTCTAAAGCAAGTTAATGTTGTCGAAAAGATTGTATTATCTGTAAGGAAATGCAGGAGAAAGTTCTCTTTGATTTCGCACATTCTTGTCAATAGTCTATTGTACCAGGTTTCAGCTCAGTAAATGCAAAAATACAATATTTTCAATATCAGAATCCACTGTTTTGATGTGTGTAGAACAAAATGTGCACAAAATCATTTCAATTTAGCCTTTTACGAAGAATAGATTTTCATCTTTGTGTGCAATGTAAATTTGACATTTCCAAATGATTTTACGTTTTATTTCCAGGATCAGGGTAATGTAATTTGTGAAGAATCTCCAAACACCTTTATGTGTTTATCACAAAGACAATCTGCTTGTATTTTGTATTATTGCGTGTCATTCCTTATACAGAGACACTATATGGAGAAAAGTATTAGGACACGTACACATTACACCTACTGGAGCTTTTATGACTTCCCACTCTAAGGGGTACTTTGCACGCTGCAACATCGCTAGCCGATGCTAGCGATGCCGAGCGCGATAGTACCCGCCTCCGTCGCACATGCGATATCTTGTGATAGCTGCCGTAGCGAACATTATCGCTACGGCAGCTTCACACGCACTTACCTGCCCTGCGACGTCGCTCTGGCCGGCGACCCGCCTCCTTCCTAAGGGGGCGGGTCGTGCGGCGTCACATTGACATCACACGGCAGGCGGCCAATAAAAGCGGAGGGGCGGAGATGAGCGAGATGTAAACATCCCGCCCACCTTCTCCCTTCCGCATTGCCGGTGGACGGCGGGCGCAGGTAAGGAGATGTTTATCGTTCCTGCGGCTTCACACACAGCGATGTTCACACACAGCGATTTTGCCCATTTATATAATTGAACATTTGTGTGGTCAGATGTTGACGTTAGATAAGAGGACCTGGTTTGCAGTCTTCATTGTATAGAAATTAATAAAATTTCAGCCTACCGAATTACCGCCAACAAGTAAGCCCATGCAGATTCATGGAGATTCAGGGGCAGCACTCCCAGGAAATAGGGTGTAGACAATGGTGTAAAAAATAGTTCATCCCAAAGGTGTTGGATGGGGTTATGGTCAGAGCACTGTTAGGCTAGTCTAGCTTTTCCACATCAATCTCCCCCAACCATGGCTTTATGGACTTTGCTTTGTGAACTAGGGGCTTCATTTAACTGTTCCCACAAAGTTGGAAGCTAATTATCCTAAATTTCTTGGTGTACTGAAGTATTATGATTTCATTATATTTGAATTAAAGGACATGGAGCAAAACCTAAAAAACAATCCTATAATTATCTCTCCTCTACCAAAATTTACATTGGACACAACACAGAAACTCTCTCCTGGTTTTTGCCAAACCCAGAGTTATCCATCATCAGACGACTGCTCCTGAGCAAAGATGAGCAAACACAGTTTGGTGTTCTTAGCAAACACAGACTTTACCAAAAAAACAGAGTTTGGATTCGGAAGTTGGATACTTTACATATGAACACCACTCACATGAGCATCACTGTGCTCGGGTACACTCAAAGATAGTGCGAGCCACTTGCTGTGTCTGAACAGCTGGCACTAGGGGTAACAACAATGTGATCAGATGTAGTGTGTATAAAAAAAAACAAAAATGGTAGAAAACCCTGCCCACCTGATCTGTAAGTGTTCTGTTTATGGCTGACTGCATGTGGGCAAAGAGCTAAACTGCCCAATTAGCAACTTTAATTGAGGTTCAGGTCAAGTCCAGGTCCCAAACTGAACTTTATATAAAGTCTGGCTGAAGCTGCCGAACCAAACTTCAATGGGTCCACTCATCTCTACTCCTGAGTAGAGATGACCGGACCTGTGGAAGTTTGGGTTTGGCAGGTTCAGCCATAGTTTGTATAAAGTTCCTTTCATGTGAAGTCACTAATTGGACATTTTGGATCTCCACCACACATACAGCCAGCTATAAAAAGAGCGGGGGGGGGGGTTGTTTACACACTGCATGCACTAACACTGATTTTACTCCCGTTGCGAGCCATTCAAACACTGCAAGTGGCTCACACTGGGCCGAGCACCGAGCGTACCTGAGCACAGCGATGCTCACACCAGTGGTTTGGATACGTAAAGAACCCGAACTCCGAACTCAAACACTGATTTTTTTAAAAAGTCTGTGTTCGGTAAGAGCACCGAACGTTCGTGTTCGCTGATCTCTACTCCTGAGTCCAGTGGTGTGCTTTAGATCGTTTGCTCTGAGGCTTGGCATTGTGCTTGGTAATGTAAGGCACGCATATAGCTGCTCATCCTTGGAAACTAATGCTGTGCCCTCCCACCACAGTTTTTGTGCTGATGTTAATGCTGGAAACAGTTTGCCAGTTACTGAGTCAGCAGTGTTGACTTTATGTGGTTTATTACTTTGTTTAGAACTACATATTCCTAAACACTTCCATTTTTTAATACTGGAAAAAGTTTGTCAGTTATTGAGTGAGCAGCATTTAATTTGTGTGATTTACGACTTTGTTTAGAATTACTATTAAAAAATGGAAATATTTAGGAATATGTAACTGTTAGGGCCAGGTGGACGGGCAGACCCAGGAGGTGGATCCACTGGGCCGAACTCCTTGATGAAGGCAAGGGGTCCGGTAGCCGGAGCACTACGGGTAGCAGGACAGTCCGTGCACAAGAGTAGAATGGAGACGTCCCTGGGACCACGGAGTCACTGATGGTAGTCCGGGTGACGGAGCTCAGGTTCGGAGGCCGAGAAGTTGTCAGGCGGAGTCCGGAACCGATGGAGCGAGAGGACGGGTCACCACAGGGATCAGAGATGGTACGGACTGACAGGATGGCAGATGGTCAGCATTCGGGGTTTGGGAATCGGCAGGACCGGATGGCGAGGCAGGAGCGGCTCTAGAAGAGAGATAGATAAGTATGGCACAGAGACACAAGGAGACCTGACTCCTAGCTTGGAAAACACGAAGAACAGGCCCCGCCCACTTGGACACTAAACCCCTTTATACCCTGTACCTGTGTGCTCAATTTCCTGTTAGTGGATGCTGGCCCTTTAAGAAAGGGTCAATGACTGCGCGCGCGCCCTAATGCGCATGCGCGCGGCCCGGGTGCCAGAAACCAGGGCAGGGAGCGGTGAGCATGAAGCAGGAGAGCCGGGCTGGGGCTGTGTAGCAGACGGGCGCCGGGAGCGGGGACCGGGACGCCTGGAGACCGCGGGCAATGGAGGCTGGAGACCGGGGAGAGAAGCAGGGAAGCCGGGGAGCGTGGCAGGTGAGCCGGGGAGCAGGGCAGGGGACCCGGAGAGCGTGACAGTAACACTAGCAACAGATCATGGGATATTTAGGTTGGAAAAAAAATAGCAAACTGACTTTTTGCAATGGTGACCTCCAATCATACTCAAATTCAGAGAGCTCATTGAAACAACCCATTGTTTATGATTGTAAGGGCCGAGTTCAGAGCCAGGTGCTAGATTTTATACACCTGCAGCAATGGGATGGCATGAAAAGCCTGAGCTCAATGATGAAGTTGTGTGTCCCAATACAGTGTAAATTAATTTGGCAAGCAAATACTCTTTATTTTTTTTTCTTTTAGAAAAGTCAGGAATGGATAGAACTTTTTTGTTGCTGACATCAGAGCCATCATGGTGTCTCCACAAGGTTATAATGGTGTATGAGAAGGACAAGCAACCATTGCTTTTCTACTATTGACATTTTACAGGGCATTAAAGTGAACCTATCAGGTTTTCCCAATACGAGGGGCTACTGATAAGTCTTTGTGATCTTTTTTTGTTTCTTTGGTAATGAATGTTACATTACATGAAAGCCTTATGTCTCTAATATATGTTTTCAAAATGTTGTGTTTGTTGCTTACGGCAACAACGTTCTACGCATGCGGGAAAACAAAATGGTGGAGTCTAATGCAATATTCACAGCAAATGACAGCAGAGGAGTGATAAAATTCTTATTTCTGCAATGAAATAATAATAATAAAAATCGGGTTTAGGACGTTTAAAAGACGAAGAGAATAGAAGAAGTTCAGTTTTAGAAAGGTTAAATTTCATATAGAGAGCAGACATGATGTTGGAAACTGCAGCCAGACAGTCACTGGTATTCTATAGTACAGCAGGGGTGAGCTCAGAGGATGAGGTGTATAGTTGTGTGTCATCAGCATAAAGATGGTACTCGAAGCCGCAGAGGATATTCATAGTGATATGTCACAGACATTGGGAGATCAATGCCCTTCATATTCCACAGTTAAGAACTGAGTTACCAAATTTAAAATGAGCTACTCAAGCACCAATGATGAGGAACATCCTGAACAACTGAGAGTGGTTGTTATTCCGGAGATTGTCGATGCTGTGCACAACCTCATACTGGAAAATCGACAAATTTCAGCTAAAGCAATAGCAGACATCATGGGAATTTCCCATGAATGTGTTTGTGTAATTATCCATGAGCATTTAGACATGAGGAAGCCATCTGCAAAGTGGGTCCCCAAATGTTTGACAACAGATCAGAGAAGCATGCGAGTGAAAACTTCCCGGTGCAAATGTCAGCGTTTATGGACTAATAAGAACTTCCTGCATCGACTGGTTACTATGGATGAGACCTGGATTTATTTGTATGACACTGAAAACAAAGATCAATCAAAAAAGTGGAGGCACAGTGGTTCTCCTCATCCAAAGAAGTTTAGGGTGCAAAAATCAGCCACTAAGGTGATTGGGTCTGTCTTCTGAGATAAGGAAGGAGTGCTGCTGGTGGACTACCTTCAAAAGGGTCCCACCATCAATGCAAATTATTACATTGAACTTTTGGACCAATTGATGGCAGCTCTGAAGGCCAAAAGGTGCAGCAAGCTGTCCAAAGGAATATTGTTCCTGCAAGACAGCGCCTCCTTTCACACTACACACGCGACCATGGCAAAACTGGCAGATCTGGGCTTCCAGCTGGTTGACTACCCACCTTATTCACCAGATCTAGCCCCCTCCTACTATCATCTGTTTCCAAACCTGAAGAAACACCTCAAAGGTGCCAAAGTTCACACCATTTCTGATGCTATAGCAGCTACAAATGCCTGGTTTGAGGCATAACTGAAATCCTTCTTTTTGCTAGGCTTACAGAACTTGGAATACCGATGTAAGAAGTGTGTTGACATCAGTAGAGAGTATGTGGAATAAATGTAAAGTTTCGTCATCCAATCTCGTTTCTTTTTGGGTAAAGCCAAAGACATATCAGCAGCCCCTCGTATAAAATATTGCCACCACCTTTAAGGCCTCCTTTACAGTATTCTAGTAAGTTGTACATCAGTCAGCAATCCCAATCTGTATAGAGAAAAGTAAATATCTTTTATCATGCCCCCATATGGTCTGATGGATGTCGCGGATCTTTTTTTGACGTCTATTCTCTTGTACTCAGCGTTGTCCAGCTTGATTCATGTGAATGAAACATCCTACGTCATCCACACAGAGGCCCCCAATTGTGCTCCTTTCCTAAGTACTGTACTGCGAAAGTGTCGGCTTTACTCACAGGTTATATGCGCTGTTTGGCCTCTATGCACGCATGCGCATTTTAGTACTTTGCTCTGCCCTCAGCAGCGAAAAACAAAGTATGACTGCGGAGGAGTGTGATTGTGGGACACTGTGTAGATGACGTAAGACATGTCATCTGCAAGAAATAAGAAGGACTGCAATTGTGACGACAGAGGAGGTACTGAAGCAAGACCCGCGACGCCTATCGGACTGGATTGCACCATATGAGGGTAGAATAAATGGTAGTTTTTGTGATATGCAGAGGAAATAGGGGACTTATATTTAGCTTACTAGAATACTGTAAAAGGGGCCTTAAAGGTGGCGGGCCTATTTTATATTGAGAAAACCTGGTGACAGGTTCTATTAAATTCTGGTCATTATAAGGTAATAAAGAGGGAATCTCTTAATTTAGATTCCTCCTTCACCAGCCGGAGCAAAAGTAGTATTTTTTTCCCCTTAAGGATACAGCATGTCCGAGCATTAACCATCTGAATCATTCATTTCATAGATAACTTGCATTGCTTCCTCTGAGAAAAAATGAGCACTTGTCACTGGTTCATTCATCACCTGATTCATGGAACCTTCCATGATCAATGTAACATCTTCCTTAGGAAAATGCCTTGTCTACACTGGGAAAGTCATTTAAACAAAGTACATTTCCAATCTTATTTAGCCCTTGGAAATTGTTGGTTCTCCTTGTGGAGCTTCTGCTAATATGAAGATTCTTACAGGCAATGCTCCCTGGGAAAAAAATATGCAAATTAGTCCTCCTCCAGAAAAACGAAAACTGTGTCTGTAGTGCCATCATCTGGAGGAGAGCTAATTTGCATCTATCTTGTGTTGTGATGACATTGTGTTCTCTTCATTTTCAAGATTGGTGGAGGTGACAAAGATTGAAGATCAATAAAGATTGATATCGCCTCACTTTACAGGTTGAGAAAACCCTTTAAAGGAAATATTTAACCAATATGATCCTCTGGCAGGAGATGGATATATGTGCGATAACAGCTTCTGGAAAAACGGGAGAAACACATATGAGCCAACGTGCTGCCCTACAGACAAGCTATAAAATATAAGAATATATGTTTTTTGTTTTAAGGTAAAAATGTGTGGATTGAATTATTGAGCAAGAAGGATGGGAGAAAGTAAAATGTTTAATATTTTCACTGGTTAAAGGGTTTTTCCGCAGCATATTTTATTATATGGTTATATTTACAAAGGGCTGTGCAAATTGCCCATTACAGTGGCATGTAAAAGTTTGTGCACCCCTGGTCAAAATTAGTGTTATTGTGAACAGTTAAGCAAGTTGAAGATAAAATGATCTCTAAATGGCATAACGTTAAAGATCACACATTTCCTTTGCATTTTAAGCAAAAATGTATTTTCATCTTTTACATTTTAAAAATTACAATAAGGAAAATGGGCGGATGCAAAAGTTTGGGCACCCTTGGAGATTTGTGTGCTCAGATAACTTTGACCAAGATGTCAGACCTTATTTAGCCTGTTAGGGTTATAGCTTGTTCACTATCATCATTAGGAAATGCCAGGTGATGCAAATTTCATAGCTTTATAAAAATCAAGCCTCCTTTAACCTTGTGCCAAAAAAACAGCAGCCATGGCTTCTTCTAAGCAGCTGCCTAGCACTCTGAAAATGAAAATGGTGGAGGCCCACAAAGCAGGAGAAAGCTATAAGAAGATAGCAAAGTGTTTTCAAGTTGCCCTTTCCTCAGTTTGAAATGTAATTAAGAAATGTCAGTTACGGGGAACTGTAGAGGTCAAGATAAGGTCTGGAAAACCAAGCAAAATGTCTGTGAGAGCTGCTAGTAGGATTGCTAGAGAGACAAATCAGAACCTCTGATTGACTGCAAAAGACCTTCAGGAAGATTTAGCAGACTCTGGAGTTGTGGTACATTGTTCTACAGTTCAGAGACATCTGCACAAATATGGCCTTCATGGAAGAGTCATCAGAAGAAAACCTCTCCTGCATTTTTACCATAAAATTCAGAGTCAGAAGTATGCAAAAGAACATCTAAAGAAGATGATGTATTTTGGAAACAAGTCCTGTGAAGCGATGAGGTTAAAAAAGAACTCTTTGGCCACAATGCTTGATGTGGAGAAAAAAAGGACACAGAATTTCAAGAAAAGAGTATCTCATCAACCATTAACCATGGGGGTGGATCAATCATGTGGTGGGGTTCTGCTGCAGCCAATGGCATAGAGAACATTTTACGGGTAGAAAAAAGAATGGATTCAATGAAATTTCAACTAATTCTTGATGCAAACATAACGCTATATGTAAAAAAGCTGAAGTTGAAAAGAGGATGGCTTCCACAAATAGATATTATCCTAAACACATGTGAAAATCCATAATAGACGACCTCAAAAGGTGCAAGCTGAAGGTTTTACAATGGCCCCTGATCTGAACATCATTGAAAATCTGTGGCTAAACCTCAAAAGAGCAGTGCATGCAAGACGACTCAGGAATCTCACAGAACTGGAAGACTTTTCCAAGTAAAAATGGATGAAAATCTCTCAAATAAGAATTCAAACACTCTTGGTTGGCTACAAAAAGCATGTATACGCTATGATACTTGCCAAAGAGGGCGCTACTAGGTACTAACTGTATATAGCACTGAGAAAACTAGGAGGGAATAAATGACCAATGTATAGGTTTGAAGAGAAATCAATTCAAACGAGGAAGGTTCAAGTATAACAATGAAGGCTTTATTCAAATGTAAAAAAACACTTTAAAAAGAGACTTGAACAAATAATCCAAGGTAATAAATATAGGTAAGGACAGGAAGATAGAGGAAAGGTTTCAGAGCAAAAAGGCAGTTTAGGTCTGAGCCGTCACCATGGGAAACAAACATAGGAGCTCCATCCTGGCATGTACAAATTAATATTGCAATCCAAGTGGACAAAGACATGCCGACTATTACAGAGAGCAGAATTACTTACCCATGGTGAAGCTTAGTCAGACCAACAGCCACCGCACCCCAACGCGTTTCGTAGTCTTTTTCAAGGGCAGTCCCTTGAAAAAGACTACGAAACGCGTTGGGGTGCGGTGGCTGTTGGTCTGACTAAGCTTCACCATGGGTAAGTAATTCTGCTCTCTGTAATAGTCGGCATGTCTTTGTCCACTTGGATTGCAATATTAATTTGTACATGCCAGGATGGAGCTCCTATGTTTGTTTCCCATGGTGACGGCTCAGACCTAAACTGCCTTTTTGCTCTGAAACCTTTCCTCTATCTTCCTGTCCTTACCTATATTTATTACCTTGGATTATTTGTTCAAGTCTCTTTTTAAAGTGGTTTTTTACATTTGAATAAAGCCTTCATTGTTATACTTGAACCTTCCTCGTTTGAATTGATTTCTCTTCAAACCTATACATTGGTCATTTATTCCCTCCTAGTTTTCTCAGTGCTATATATGGTTGTTTGAGGGTGACCACATGTTGTTCCATGATGTATAAAGTGGCCCTTGGTGTCCTACCTTGCCTCTTAGGTACTAACTGTGTAGGGTGCCCAAACTTTTGAATCGACCCAGTTTCCATTTTTGTTAATTTAAAAAAGGAAAACATGAATATCTATATATTCATATATATATATTTTCCCTAAAATACAAAGGAAAGATGTCATCATTAACTTCATGCCTTTCAGAGATCATTTCATCTTCAGCTTGCTTAGCTGTTCACAATAACAGTAATTTTGACTAGGGATGCCCAAACCTTTTCATGCCACTGTAATAAAGTTTACACCATTATTTAAATACATTTATTTTATCATTTTATTGTTTACTATTCATTATCAAGGGGCCCAGGCACTATTGCTAGAATCAGAGTCAGAGGTTCCCCTAATGTTAGGAGGCTCTGGGAAATAGTACTAAGTGGTGGTGATGAGAAGATGTGCCAAAGACTAGATTGGGGACAGTAAAGAGTGAAGGGGTGAGAGAGGTGTACAGTAATGGGACTATATTCTTTATTTTGAGATTTGCTCATCTCTAACATTGAGGCACATGAAGTTCTGACCAACAGTGCAGAGATGATGCTGACCGAGCTCCCCTCTACAGTGGGTGACTGGGGAGTGGCTTGTATCTGAAGAAAGAAGATGAACCAAATCTGGTAGACTGATGTGGCCAATTGCAGTTGGGAAAAGTCATTAATTTCCTATGTTACAAATATTGTCTACAGGCATTACTGAACTTAAAGTGAACCAATCACAGGGATTTTCCTATATGAGCTAAAGACAGTGCCATACTGGCACTATCATGCTGATTCGTTACATACCTTTAGTTGTTAGATAGGATGTATAGTTTTTGAAAAACAAGCAAGTAAAGTTACAGAAATGTACAGCTTTTTTATTGGCAGCAGCTGCCGAATAGCTAATATGTGGGTCGGGTTTTGCTATCTACTCCTACCCTTGTCTGCTGCCTGGCCTCTGTAGATGTTAGACTGTATGGGCTCCTTCCAGGTATGAGTCATTTCTGTCACGTGATAGGGTCATGTTAAAAATGCAGCCCATATAGTCTAGCATCTACAGAGGCCAAGTAGCAGACAGGGGCAGGAATAGATAGCAAAACCCCAGCCACATATTAGCTATTTAGCAGCTGCTGTCAATCAAAAAGCTGTACATTTCTGTAACTTTACTTGCCTGTATTTCAGAGACTATACATCCAATCTGACAACTAAATGTATGTATAGAATCAGCATGATAGCGCCAGTATAGCACTGGCTTTAGTTTATATAGGAAAATCCTGGTGATTGGTTCTCTTTAAAGAGGTTGTCCACTACTTTTACTTTGAAGCCCTATCTTTAGAATAGGTCATGAATGTCTGATCAGCTGCGGTCCGACACCCCGTTGACCAGCTGTTCTTGGTGGCAGCAGTGGCAGCTGGAAATGCACAGTTCAGGAGCTGCTTATCTTCTGATAGTGGCCAAGACTGGGTACTGCACATCCACCTCCTATTAATTTAAAAAGGAGGTGGATGTGCAGTATCCAGTTGCTACCAGTTGATAGGGCAGCTCCGCAACTGAGCATTTCCAGCTGCTGACACCGACAATGGCTGACTGGTGGGGATGCTGGGTATCGGACCCCAATGGATCAGACATTGATGACCTATTCTAAAGGGGGCTTTATACGCAGCGACATCGCTAGCGATGTCGCTGGTGAAAGCACCCACCCCCGTCGGTTGTGCGTCACGGGCAAATCGCTGCCCGTGGCGCACAACATCGTTAGTCCCCGTCACACGTATTTACCTGCCTTGCAACGTCGCTGTGGCTGGCAAACCGCCTCCTTTCTAAGGGGGTGGTTCGTGCGGTGTCACAGCGACGTCACACGGCAGCCATCCAATAGAAGCGAAGGGGCAGTGAGAAGCCGAAAGAAAGTGACGCCCACCTCGTTGCCGGAGGACGTAGGTAAGATGATGTTCCTCGTTCATGGGGTGTCACACGTAGCGATGTGTGCTGCCTCAGGAACGACAAACAACCTGCGTCCTGCAACAGCAACGATATTTGGGATTAGAACGACGTGTCAACGATCAACGATTAGGTGAGTAATTTTGATTGTTAGCGGCCGTTCGTACGTTTCACACGCAACAACGTCACGAATTCCGTGACCCCAACGACATCTCGTTAGCGATGTCATTGCGTGCAAAGGGGTCTTAAGGATAGGCCATCAATATTAAAGTAGTGGACAATCTCTTTAACATATATGTCATCATCCAATCGCAGATTTGATAGATCCTCTCTCGTTGGAATACAATTAAATTGTAGCACTAGTTATATACAAAAATAGGATGAGATTTAAAATGGTTGCAAGAAAAGCACCCAGTAAAGATTATATGGTCCTTAAATAATTAAAATTACCTTTATATTACATTGTTTTATTTCTCAACCTATGAAATAATTTGAAGAACTTGTGCTGGAAAACACTGATCTCTATTGGTGCATTTTCAATAATAAAATTGAATTACTATTCTGTGAAGGCATTTGAATAGGACATATTTTCCATAGTTATTTCTGTATTTTCTGGCTAAAAATAGTGCTGATAATTCTGAAATAATAGATAATATTTGAATGTCAAGAATCAAGATTGCAAAATAGCCCAAGCAGGTTGAGCGTACAATAATAGACCTTACTGATGTTTCTTCTGGAACATGATGAAAATATGTGGTTCCTAAAGAAATATTTTAATTTGATTTGATCATATTTGGATAAACTGGATACCAAAATATACAAATTGGAGCCAATTATGGGTTAAGTTTTGTGGTTGACTGGTGCCGAGACCTCAAGGAGCATGAGTAAAGAGAATGCTAAATTTAGAGATATATTTTTAAATTCTGCATCATACTCATACAGTATTTTTTTTTAGCACATATTGAGTTTTTTTTCCCACTGAGGTCAGTGAAGCCCCTAAAACTTTGCTGAAAAAAAAAATCACACCTGCCTGTCTTGAAAAATCGTGTCCAAATAAATAACATTTAAATAATGATTTCCTTTCGGTGTTACGGCTTTTCAGAAGCATGATTCATTCCCGTTCCAGTCGTCTGAAAATTTCTATAGAATTAATATTTCTACAGAATGTATATTATTAATGTGAGCACAAACATGACATTGTTGACCATACATGTTCGACTACTGTTGGTCGAACGTGCCGTTATTGACCAAGAGTCTAGTGTGTATGGTGGCAATCAGAGGATGTCGATCATGCATGTATGATTTCAGACTGACAATGGCTTTGTTATACTGGAGATAAGACATCTGGCAATGGCCTTCTCATTTCTTGCCTAAACGACCGCTCCTGTGTAAGGGAGAACCTGCTGAGATGGCCGAAACCTAGTTCGGCTGACAGACATCTAAAGTGTATGGCCAACTATTCTCAGATCCTATTTGTTTTTATAGATGCTAATCTTTAATACACAATTTCTCTAATCTACACAAAGGTCATTGTGAAGGGGGCAGTGGAGGTGAGCTGTGACATCACCTATTGTGAATGATGGAACCTGTGTTATCTACTGTATATAGAGGTGTAGCATGTCATTATACAGGAGAAGGAGGAGGGGAGTTGTGACCACCTATTGTGAATGGCAGACCTTATGTTATCTACTGTATAAGGTGGTGTAACATGTCTTTGTACAGGATTAGGAGGAAGGGAGCTGTGACATCACCTATTGTGAATGGCAGACCCAGTGTATCTACTGTATATAGAGGTGTTATCTGTCATTGTACAGGATGGGGAGGAGATGAGCTGTGACATCACCTATTGTAAATGATGTAAACTGTGTTATCTTCTGTATATAGAGGTGTAACATGTCTGTGTACAGGAGAAGGAGGAAGGGAGCTGTGACATCACCTATTGTGAATGGTGGAAAGTGTTATCTACTGTATATAGAGGTGTTATCTGTCATTTTACAGGAGGGGAAGAGATGAGCTGTGACATCACCTATTGTGAAAGATGGAACTTGTGTTATCTACTGTATATAGAGGTGTAACATGTCATTGTACAGGAGAAGGAAGAGGGGAGCTGTGACACCACCTACTGTATTGTGAATGGCATACCCTGTGTTATCTACTGTATATAGAGGTGTTATCTGTCATTGTACAGGATGGGGAGGAGATGAGCTGTGACATCACCTATTGTAAATGATGTAAACTGTGTTATCTTCTGTATATAGAGGTGTAACATGTCATTGTACAGGAAAAGGAAGAGGGGAGCTGTGACATCACCTACTGTATTGTGAATGGCATACCCTGTGTTATCTACTGTATATAGAGGGGTTATCTGTTATTGCACAGGATGGGGAGGAGGTGAGCTGTGACATCAACTATTGTGAATGGTGGACCCTGTGTTATCTACTGTATACAAACGTGTTCATTTTCATTACCATCCTGTCTGTGATGATAATGAGACTGCTCAAAAGTCTTTTATACAGAACAGAAAATCAGAAAGTGTGAATATAATCTTATTCAAAATATAGGTGACCACGGTTTGAGGGGTTCAGGAACAGAGCTCTTTGCACACATGTTGGATACCAGCCATATTACATCAGCATCTAAGAACAAACAGCAGCGGCCGGAGGTGAGGTCTGATTGATGCCCATAACGATCTAAATGCTGCTCTCAGTCTGTGACGGTCAAGTTTAAATAGTGTGATAGCTGGTTGTCATGGGCATCGGCTTCTTTCTGCCCCCTGTGACATGTCCGTGGGGCAATGATGGGTTACCATGGCAGCCAGGTGGTACCTGGAGGCCCCCTCTGCTGCCATCTTGGTCCTTCTATGAAGCTCAGTCACAAGGTCAATTTCACTTTACAATGACATACTACAGTATTAAGCGGGCTTTACATGCAGCGATATTGCAAGTGTTGTGCGTCGGTTGTGCGTCAGGGGCAAATCGCTGCCCGTGGCGCACAACATCGCTAACACCCGTCATACATACTTACCTGCCTAGCGACGTCGCTGTGGGCGGCGAACCGCCTCCTTTCTAACGGGGCGATTCGTGCGGCGTCATAGCGGCGTCACTAAGCGGCCGGCCAATAGAAGCAGAGGGGCGGAGATGAGCGGGATGAACATCCCGCCCACCTCCTTCTTTCTTCATTGCGTGCGGCTGCAGGTACAATGTTGTTCCTCATTTCTGCGGTGTCACACATAGCGATGTGTGCTGCTGCAGGAACGACGAACAACATCATATCTGCAAAAGCAACGATAATCAGGATAGGAACGACTGGACAACGATCAACGATAGGGTGAGTATTTTTGATTGTTACCGGTCGTTCCTGCGTTTCACACGCAACAACATCAATAACGAGGCCGGATGTGCGTCACGAATTCTGTGACCCCAACGACATCTCATTAGCGATGTCGTTGCATGTAAACCCTGCTTTACAGTATATAGTATAAGCCGGTGAAAGTTCCCCAAGGGGGCTAACACTTTACCTGATAAATCTAATATATAAAGCTGAATGTGTGTATGTATGTATGTATGTATATGTGTGTGTGTATGTATGTATGTATGTATGTCTGGGATTGCCATCTGCACCGTCGCAGCTACAGCAACAAAATTTTGCACACTCACACGTCTGGACCCAGAGAGCGTCATAGGCTATGTTGAGAGGCTAAATTTTAACCCCGTGCGTTCCAATTTACCAATCAATTTTGCTCCTATCTACATAATGGGGAAAAAATGAAACGAAAAGTGTATCCGTACCGTGGCATTTACAATCACAAAATTTTGCACACTCACATGTCTGGACCCCGAGAGCGTCATAGGCTATGTTGTGAGGTGAAATTTTAACCCCGCACGTTCCAATTTACCAATCAATTTTGCCCCTATCTACATAATGGGGAAAAAATGAAACGAAAAGTGTATCCGTACCGTCGCATTTACAATCATGAAATTTTGCACAGACACCTCATGTGACCCAGGGAACGTCGTAGACTATGTTTTGACAGTAATAAGATGTCGGTGGGGAGACGGATAGAGAGAGACAGACAGAGAGACAGACAGAGACAGACAGGGAAAGAGACAGAGAGATAGAGACAGACAGGGAAAGAGACAGAGAGATAGAGACAGACAGGGAAAGAGACAGACAGAGACAAACGGTGATAGAGACAGACAGAGACAGATGGTGAAAAAGCGAGACAGACCTGGAAAGAGACAGATGGGGAAAGAGACAGACAGACATGCAGACAGGGACAGAGACAGGCAGACAGGGAAGGAGGAGACAGCCAGAAAGACAGACAAAGATAGATGGGGAAAGACACAGACCTTGATAAAAACAGACGGGGAAAGAGACAGAGAAATAGAGACAGACAAAGACAGGCAGACAGGGAAAGAGACAGACAGGAAAAGATACAGACAAAGAGACGGGGAGACAGACGGGGAAAGAGACAAACCTGCGAAAGAGACAGACCTGGAAAGAGACAGATGGGGAAAGAAACAGAGAGATAGAGACAGACAAAGAAAGAGACAGGCAGACGAGGAAAGAGGCAGACCTGGAAAGAGACAGACGGAGCACATTACTTGGCCAATTTAGTTAAATCTGTGTGGAATTTCTGTGGTGTTGAAATATATGTTGTGAAATGCTTCTATTAGCTTAGTTTTTGCCTTTTAATAATTACATTTCTATCTATTTGTTTTGTGTTTTTTGTGTGCAGAATACATTTTTCTTAATACATTCTATTTTGTTAACAGCAGTTATTAACCCGGGCGAAGCCGGGTAGTACAGCTAGTATATATATATATATATATATATATATATATATATCTCAAAATTGGAATCAACCCTTTTTTCCTCCATAATAAAGGCATTCAAAAAAATAACAAGTTTGGTATCTGAATCGTTAGACTTTAGTCTAACTATGAAATTAAGTAGATGGATGGTAGACATTGTATATAAATACAAAATAAATATGCTAGAGTTGTATTTTTTTCTCACCACACCTTCATAAAAAAATGTCAATACAAAGTGAACACAACATCATATGTACTCCAGTCTGATATCAGAAAATCTCGCCACACAGAAAGCAAGCTCTACAATTGCTCAATCGATGGATAACTTTAAATGTTATGGATCTTAGGAAATGGCGTCACAAACCACATTTTTTATTTATTTTTTTTTACAAATTTCAGATTTTTCCTTCATCGCTTGAAGGGTATATCCGAGACTTTAAAAAAATAAAGAAATAAATTCCGGCAGCTAAATAGGAAAGGGTTCTTTACAGTTAGAGCGGTCAGACTGTGGAATGCCCTACCACAAGAGATAGTAATGGCAGATACTATAACGGCTTTTAAAAAAGGGCTGGATGATTTCCTCAGTACACACAACATTATTGGTTATAAATGATTTAGGGACAAACAGTAGAACTGGTGGAGGAAGGTTGAAGTAGATGGACCTAGGTCTTTTTTCAACCTAAGTAACTGTGTAACTATGTAAGTGTACCTAAGCACTAACAGGCTGGTAGTCACTTTCTATCTGCCTGTAGTGTCCGGCGCTGTTCTACATCAGTAAAGAGTGGTCACAGACTGTTCCTACCAGCAATTCAGCTGCATCCGTAGACATCGCATCAACAGAGCTGTGCCTTCTTTTCCTCTCTGCTCTGTAGATGGGGTGGGACTGCTAACATCATGCTGATTGACAGCCAGCTTTCCGCTGCCTTACTGGGGGGGCCAGATGTCAATCAGTATGACGTCAGCTGTCCTGTCCCTCCTACACAGCAAAGCGGATGAGAAGTCGCCACTCTGTTGATGCAACATCAGCGGAAGCAAATGAATCGATAGCAGGAGCAATCTGTAACCATTCTCTACTGGTGAACAAAAGTGCTGGGCACAACTGGGTAGGTTGCAACTACCTGCCTGCTGGTGCTTAGGCACATTATTTTTTTAATTGTTTTTTAGGTCCCAAATACACTCTTTAAAGCATAACTGTTGTTTAAATTTTTATGTCCTAAATCAATAATACACATAAAAATAAGCAACTTTGTACTATATCTTATCAGATGTATTTGCTTGTTTCACTGCTGAAATTGATCAGTCATCATCAAAATTCTCAATTCTGAGGTAAAAGTTGTATTCAGTGAAGACTTTCCCATTACTGAGATAGGAGACGGCGGTTATGCTAATGAGATTCTTTGATGATGGGAGGAGGGAGGAGCGAGAGGCAGAAGAAGGAGCTAGAGGCAGAGCTCCACCCCTCCTCCCTCTTCTATCTACATAGAATTTCATTAGTACTAACTGCCATCTCCTATCTCAGTAATGGGAAATTCTTCACTGAATACAGATTTTACCTCAGATAATGATTGATCAACTCTGACAGAGAAAGAAGCAGATTTGTCTTTTAAGATGTAAGATGGTGGACAGGCTGCCCCATTCTCCTTGAAGACATCAATGTTGTTGTGTACTATAATGATGCATACTGTTTTATATAATGTTATTGCCTTGTGCTAGCTGTTGTTCCCCCCCCTCCACCCCTGTGGGCCGTGGCATCACCAACAAGAAGCTAGTTCCTGGTAGCAGGGAAGTGAGTGTGAGAGGAAGTGAAAGAAAATGGGGAGCTGTGGCGTGGAAACTCAGGCTCATACAAAAAAGTAAAAGCATAAAGATCTAACTGTTACAGAGGTGTCAGAGTGCTTCAGGTGTGTTGTGGACTCCTGAAGGGAATGTTTATCATAAAATCATAGAATATTAGAGTTGGAATGGACCTCCTGGGTCATCTAGTCCAACCCCCTGCTCAAAGCAGGATTCAATAAATCATCCCAGACTGATGTCCGTCCAACCTCTTTTTAAAGATTTCCATTGATGGAGAACTCACAACCTCTCGTGGCAGCCAGTTCCACTTGTTGATCACCCTCACTGTCAAAAAGTTTTTTCTAATCTCTAATCTGTGTCTCCTCCCCATCAGTTTCATCCCATTGCTTCTAGTCTTTTGTTGTGAAAATGAGATAAAACTGATCCTTCTACAGTTTAGATGGAAGGAATCTGTGTTGGCCAGCTATTAGGGGGCCTTAGAAGAAAAAGGGAGCACCCGGCTGAGGACACTGGGAAAGGGGTATCAGCTCTACGAGTGGCCCTAATGAAGCAGTAAAGAACGTGCTGAAGTATAGTGCCCATAGCAAAACACATTGAGCAGTGTGGCCATATATCTGGGAAGATGCAGGCGATTCAACTGTCTCCCTATTCATTTGTTGTCTCTGTGGACGAAAATAAACTGTAACCTGGAACTCTGAGAAAGGAGCTGTGTATTGCACAGATCCAGATGGTGAATGTGTTATCAGCTACCCTCTTCTCACAAGTTTGGCCGTTTATTAAAAAAAGTGCTGTTTGTAAAAGCCAGTTTAATTTCCTCATTGTAAGGTCCAAGCAGGACGTACCACACAACAAGCCACACAGTGGACAATGGAGATCTCAGAGCCTGAGATACCATCGCAGCCTCACACACCAAACCCCAATTGTCCGCAGCGTGCTCGGGCATGGATGATGAGGCCCTCTCCCAGGAGAACCAACCAGGTCTACTCTATAAAGATATATTACAAAGTTGCTTATTTTCAGGTGCACTATTGATTTCTGAAATAAAAAGTAAAATGACGGTTACGCTTTAAGGAAAAAGCTCAATAAAAGTTTGGTATCATTGTAATCATACTGACCTAGAGAATCATGTTGGAAGATCAATTATTATCCGGGATTAGTACATAAGTAACCCAGTCATTTGTATAAATAATGCTCTATCAGATAACACCTTTTTGACAGAATATTGTATTTTACAGGTGTTTCAGTTCATGTTCAGATGGTTTTGATCCTCGTGGTGTCATAGCATTCCCTGGCAAGAAAGAAGATGCTGAAAGACTTTTCCATTGGAGAAACTCAGGTAATATTTTGAGAAGAATGACTTCTATTTCTTCTAGAGTCACTGTTAAGTTTGTAAGCAATTCCAGTTATTCTGAAGAGAGAATTTGAAAGTCTCTTTTGACATTACATAAGACAATTATTGATCTACAACCTACAATAGCCCTCAGTCCAGTAGACCACTGCGCAACCAGCTCTGTCTTCACCTATTGTACCATCACCCATTCCCTGTAGACTGTGAGCCCTCGCGGGCAGGGTCCTCTCTCCTCCTATACCAGTCTGTCTTGTACTGTTAATGATTGTTGTACGTATACCCTCTTTCACTTGTAAAGCGCCATGGAATGAATGGCGCTATAATAATAAATAATAATAATAATAATAATCTAGCCAGGGAAGAAATTTTCTGATAATTATAATGGGATATACAGTACCTTGGCTGGTGATCAAAAATAGAGGGGACCCCAGTCATTTGTTTAAATAATTTATTATGAAATAAATAAAAAAATACTTTTTAAAAAATGACATGGGGTCCTGCCTATTTTTCATAACCAGCTAAGGTAAAGCATACAACTGTGGGCTGCTATTATCAGGTTGGGAAAACCCATTATTATTTGCTCGTTCCAGCCTAAAAATAGCAGCCTGTAGCTGTCCCAGACTTGACGTATCAAATGAGATGCACCAATTCTGGCGCTTCGGTTTATGGGATTGATGTCAGCTTTGAATTGTCAGTTTACATCAAGCCCAGGGTTTAGTAATGTAGAGATATCTATCAGGCAACCCCATTACTAATCCAATTGGTGGAACATTAAAAAAAACCACGCAGTAAAAACTAGTTTATTTGAATAAAGACTCCGCCACACTATCCATAATTCCTCCAACCTATAGAGCCTCATTTTCAGAATGAGGCTCTCTAGGTTAATTCCAGTCAGCGCCACACCCAGAGTTTCTCATGCGCGATGATATCCCTGAGTTACGGACGTCATCATGCGTGAGAAACTCCGAGTCTGGCACTGAGTGATCTATGGAACCTCATTCTCTGCACAAGTCTCCATATGTTGAACTACAGATTTTAGGGACGTTGTTGGACCACTACACAATAGATTATGTTAAATTTTCATGTTTTTGTTTGTTTTTTTAAATTAACTTGTTGAACAAGGAATAATGTGGTGGATTCTTTTTTCAAACAAGCTTTTTTACTGTGTGTGGTTTTTTTTTTTGCTTTACACTTACTGGGATAGTAAAAGGGGTGTCTGACAAATTCCTCTCCATTACTAACTTGCTGACATTAACCCCAAAAATTATTACTCTGATGGCAACAGCATCAGGTCAATTGGGAAGAGTCAAGGTGAAACGCGAAAAAATTCTCATCTAATTTTGGGATGGTTGTGGACTATTTTTAGTTTGGGAAGGCCCAAATAACCATGGTCCTTGCCAGCCTGATAATATCAGTCCCCAGCTGTCTTTTTTATCTTGGGTGGGGTCTGCCGGAAAAATGCTTGAGTTCTCCTTAGACTTTTATTTTACTCAGTCGAATTGATCGAGTCCGAGCATTGGACCTGCTTGATTCGAGTCACGAGCACATTAGTGCGCACTCATCACTATCCCTTGTCTAAACATGCACATAGGAATTTTGTTTTATTAAATAAACACAGAAATCAAATCAGTTTATTAAGGGTTAAAAAAGAAAGTTTTCTTTCCATTCAACTGCTCTTACTTCCTTTTACTTTACTCACAGATTGTGTTTATTTATTTGCATAACTGTCATATTAAGCATCCTAATTATGAAGACAATTGTTTGCGATATTATAAGCTAATTGTCTCTTTGTGACTAGGAAGCTCTGATGAGGATTGTTTTCTCCATGCACATCTTGTACTGTAATTTTCATTTTTTGGATTGAGTTTTGCTTCGCACTGTTTATGCCCTTGTAACCTCCTCTGCTTTGCTGCTGCCAAGTATTTTAGCTAATAATAGAAGCAACGCGTCTTCTTTTTGTCAGAGAGCTGTAATGTATAATTCATGCCAGCATTTTATTTTGGGGCTTTGAAGCTTTTGAAAGTTGTAAGTAGTAACTGCTTTAATTGATCAAATGGCAAAATAACTCTTATTTTTAATAATTTATCACAATCTCTCTCTTATAAAGATTGATGTTGGTCTATGTACAACTTAGCAGCCATATTACTGTTATTGAGGAATTACTTTTTGGTTTCTTTGGTGCCTGGACACTGTTTTGTAGCTTACAATTTTAAGGACACTACATTCTCTTGTAAAATGTACAGTGGGGCATTATATGCATTGTTAAAGTGTGCAATATCTGTTATGAGTTTTTGAGGGTTAATCAATAGCGATGAGTGAGTACGAAAATACTTGGGTGCTCGGTAGTTGAATCGAGCAAATCTGTTTGGCTGCTTGTCTCAAGTAACGGGTATAATAGAAGGCAATGGGAAATGCTAGCATTGTTCGAGCAGACCCTCCCAGAAGATCTAGGGGGCAGTAAAATCGCAGAAAGGGATGGAAAAAGTGCTCAAAAGGAATAGGAACAGTATGGGGAAGATACCTGGACACATCTCAGACTCCCAGGTCGCTGCTGGGAACAATGTTGTCAGTGTATTACTCCTCTTTTACAGACTGACAATAAAACATACCAAACCGAAGATAACATGGATTATACAGAAAAAATGTTAGGAAACATTTATAGAATCATAGAATGGTAGAGTTGGAAGGGACCTCAAGGGGCATCGGGTCCAACCCCCTGCAAGTGCAGGTTTTCTTAAATCATCTCAATTATATGCCTATCCAGCTTCCGCTTGAAGATTTCCATTGATGGAGAGCTCACTATCTCCCGAATTCCTTCCTGTATAATGACTTGTATATCAGATAAATTTAAAAAGAGAGAAAAAAAGCCTCCTCCACCCCTTTGGCTATATTCACATTACTTTCAATGGTGAAAAAACCATTCACTGGTAAATGTAATTTTAATATTGTATTACCTTATGTGGGCATGTTGTGATTGGGACATGGTCGGACACATCCTGTTTAATTTATGAAGGGCGGGCTCTGAAACCCACAAAGCCTATGAGGACAATACAAGAACTGGCAAAAATTAGAAGGAAGAGGGTCTCTGATACACCCTGTGTTAGAGATAAAGAAGTGCCTCATACACCTTCTATTAAAATTGTTAGGTAGTGGGGCTCCTACACTCATAAAGCCTATGCACTAAGAAGGAGGTATTGCAATACACCCTGGAGGACAAGTAGAGGAGAGTCTCTGATTCAGTTTTGATATAATTTTAAAAACATTTTAACTCCCAAACTGGGAAAGTTTATGCACTCAGTGTGAGGCCTACCTAAATGATAAGGAGGCATTGCAATACATCTTGCAAGAGATGTAGGGGAGAGACTATGATTTAGTTTGGTAAAATTTTAAAAACATTCTGACTCTGAAACTGGGAAAACCTATACACTCAGAGAGAGGACGAGCTATAATGACTAGGAGGCATTGCAATTCGGTCAACAAGAGACAGAGGAGAGACTCTGATTTAATTTTGGTACAATTTTAAAAAGATTCTGACTTCTAAACTGGGTATTATCTGCCATCCAACCAAAAACCTGTATGAACTTTTGTCCTTCGGGAGTCGTGTCTTATGCCCCCCTGCAAAGTTGGACAGGAAGCTAGGGCTCCTGGATGAGTGTGATTGTTGTTTTCACGTACCAGACACAATTTCACCTGACCCAGGACCACACCTTATGCAGCACGTCCACTTCACCATCCCTTGCTGCACGCCTTATGCATATTAAATTATGTATAATAATTAATAATAATAATAATTTTATTCATTTATATAGCGCTATTAATTCCACAGCGCTTTACATACATTGGCAACACTGTCCCCATCAGGGCTCACAATCTAGAGTCCCTATCAGTATGTCCTTGGAGTGTGGGAGGAAACCGGAGAACCCGGATGAAACCCACGCAAACATGGGGAGAACATACAAACTCCTTGCAACTAACAGGTATTAATAGGGAATAGAATCTAATACATGTAGCCCAGAGCAGGTTTTCTGTTCTTAGGTTACAGCAGCAAGGACTGAAAAGAAAAAAACTTGCCTATATGCCTGTAATGGTACACTATCCCTTTTCCAACAGCTAGCCCTACAATAATAAAGCCTACACATAAACCCTATGCAGTAAGTGCATGGGCTGCCAAAAATATGAAGGAGTCACTCCTATACACTCTAGAAGAGAGATAGAGGAGGGCCTCAGAAAATATTTTTTTTTTTCTGAAAGGAGTGGGACACCTATAAAGCCAATACACTAAATGCAATGGCTGAAAAAAAATTACCCCTGGGAGGTATACATAACCAGTAATCGTTCAAAATGCGTATAACGTGAGTGTCACAGCAAAGGCAGCAGGACATAAAGTCTGCTATGTGTGCCAAACTAAGAAAAAGGCAAGACTTTCCTGTTCCCACCAGAGGAATGACTCTCCATGTCCTCCTCCTCCTCTTACCCCTCTTCTTCAGGCCATCCACACTGAACAGTCGAGAAGCTGGTGTTGGTAGTACCCTCTGTAGCGTAGGTAACTATCTCCTGTTTCTTCTTCTCCTCCTCAGCCTTTTCCTCTTCATTATCACAAAATCTGCACTGAGAAGATGAGATGAGGCTGAGCTAAATAATATAAACCTGTGTACTTTCTTCCTCCATTGTTATCTCTTCCACATGCAAAGCTTCCTCTTTAATTGTGAGCAGCGAGCGTTTTGTGGAGAGAGAAGCGAGATGGTTATGCTGATTATGGCATCAATGCCGCTCACCATCTTTGTTAATTAGTTTTGGAGAACCACACAGATGTCCGATATCCATGGCCACTCATCAATTCTGATGTGCGGAGGCTTAGGGGCACTTTGCATACTACGACATCGCAGCTGCGATGTCGGTGGGGTCAAATCGAAAGTGACGCACATCCGTCGTCGCAGTCGATATCGTAGTGTGTAAATCCTTTTTGATACGATTAAGGAGCGCAAAAATGTCCAAATCGTATCATCGGTGTTGCGTCGGTCATTTCCATAATTTTGGAAGGACCGATGTTACGATGTGTTTCCTCGTTCCTGCAGCAGCACACATCGCTGTGTGTGAAGCCGCAGGAGCGAGGAACATCACCTTACCTGCGTCCTGCGGCTCACGCCGGCTATGCGGAAGGACGGAGATGGGCGGGATGTTTACGTCCCGCTCAGCTCCGCCCTTCCGCATTGCCAGTGGAGGCAGGAAAGGAGATGTTCGTCGTTCCTGCGGTGTCACACATAGCGATGTGTGATGTCTCAGGGACGATGAACAACATCGTACCGGCAGCAGCAACGGTATTAAGGAAATGAGCGACGTGTCAACGAGCAACGATTTTTCACATTTTTGTGCTCGTTGATCGTCACTCATTTGTGTTACACGCTGCGATGTCGGTAACGGCACCGGATGTGTGTCACTACCGACGTGACCCCGACGATATATCGTTACCGATATTGCAGCGTGTAAAGCCTGCTTAAGGCTATGACAAGGTAGTGAATTTGGTTGCTGATGGTGGTTGTGAATGTGCAACAACAGATGCAGGGCGGGAGGCATTTGGACCTGCATCCTGAACAGGGGATTGTCCAGCATGTAGCATGGGAAAAGG
Organism: Anomaloglossus baeobatrachus; assembly: GCF_048569485.1. Lineage (NCBI taxonomy): Eukaryota > Metazoa > Chordata > Amphibia > Anura > Aromobatidae > Anomaloglossus > Anomaloglossus baeobatrachus. The sequence continues at coordinate 220,460,278 of NC_134358.1, read as the reverse complement.
CAGTGGTGTTAACTGCAGACACTGATTGTGGACTCAGGAGTTTGGCCCATCTAGTTTGGTGATTGAACAACATATGCTTGAACATGCTGGTGGTGGTCAGGCTGGTATTGGTCTGGGCCCTTCTGAACCTGGTACGGCACAGGTTGCAAATGACCATTTTCTTCTACACTTTTTGTAAAAAAGCACCAGACCACCTTGGTCTGTGATATGCCTGCGGGTCAGTGCTCTGGGAAACAGTTGCCCACCTTTTCCATCTGGCCACCCTACTGCCTTTTTCTGACTGTTTCGGTGCTGTGGACACTTTCCCTCTGTGCTGCTGTGCTTGCTCTTCATGTCACCTTGCCAGGTTTGGACATTGACTTCCTCATCCACAACCTCATCTTCCACTTCAGCACTCTGGTCCTCCTCCTAACTTGTTGACTTAATATGACTTGTTGGCAATTGTGATTCATCATCATCTACCTCTTGAGACAGTAATTGCTGTTTCCCACCGTAGGCTTTTTCTGACCATGGCTGCTCAAATGTTTGGTCAACACAGCACACGATCTCCTCCTGTTCCTTTTCAAACATGGATGGTGAAAGGCTACAAGAAGTCATAAATAGAAAGGTAAAAAGCTAATCAGAGTGGCCATTTGTGAGGTCACTTGTCTC